>NW_026571473.1:39680615-39700615 GCF_026225935.1 Boleophthalmus pectinirostris
GTGGTCCCGGGCAGCGCGGCCGAGCAGAGCGGAAACATCCGAGTGCACGACCGGATCCTCGCCGTAAGAAACTCACTCTGTCCTCATGTGTGAAATGTCCCGCAGTGGAGCTTTAACCCTGTGTTTCTAATGTGTGAAATGTCCCGCAGTGGAGCTTTAACCCTGTGACCCTAATCCAGAGTCCTCCTCGGAAACATCCCGGACTTGTGTTTTGTTTCATTCACATGTTTCACTATCTCTCTCTCTCTCTCTCTCTCATCACTCTGTCCCACCTGGTGACATCATCGGGTGGTGATACAGACGTGCTCCTCTGGGTTTTTAAAGTTCACAACTTCACCAAATCTGTTCTGAGCATTTAAAGACAAAACACCAACGTTCTAAGTGTTTTTAAAGCACACTGGTCTGAAGTGTCTCGCTGGAGGTTTGTGGAACTTCCGGTTAAATGTGTGTGTAAATGTGTGTGTAAATGTGTGTGTAAATGTGTGTGTAAGTGTGTGTGTCGTATTCTCCAGCAGTTTCATAAATCTGCTCCATCACCAAATCTTCAATCAACAAACTCCACAAAGGAGAAACATTCTTCATGCACAATTTATCCACAACGATCAAGAGAAGAAAGAACAAAACAACAAAGCTGCTGAAGAATATCACACACATTTACACACACATTTACACACACATTTACACACACATTTACACACACATTTACACACACATTTACACACACATTTACACAGAAAAACATTAACCAGAAGTTCCACAAACCTATAACGAGATACTTCAGACGATGTTAAAAAAAAGTGTCTCTAGAAGCTCTTCTCTGCTCTGAACAGCTGAATGGTCTGTGCAGCTCTCGTTATAATCTCCTGCGCTCTCCTCTGAACAGCTGAATGGTGTGAGTCTTCACGGTCGGACCAATCAGGAGGTTCTGGAGGTGATGAAGCAGACGGGTCAGACCGTGGTCCTGACTCTGGTCCGGAAGAAGAGGGCGCTAGAGAGATCCCTGGACAAAGGTACGGAGTCGAACAGAAACGTCTAAGAAAAACAAAAATATATCAACTGTTTGTTTTTTTTTCGCTTTAACAAATCCAATTGTCTTTTATATATTATTCCAAAAAAATATTCCAAAGAATCTGCGCAGATGTTATTGCTTTGTCTGGAATGTTCCACAGTTTGGCATTAAACCTTTCTATCTCCACGGAGACCAAATCCGACCAGGCTCCAGGCAGGACCGTCGCGATAAACGCAAAAATGAATCACGAAGAGGCAAAACGTGACCCGACCCGGAGTCCTGCACCGGTCCATTTTTAAAAACCCACAACCGCCCGGACCTGCGATAAACCACACACAGATTAAAAACATTCAGACTGAAGAATCCATCAGAATATGAACTGGAAAAGTTACAACGTCAAGAAATACAAACACCAAATCAAACGGTTTCACTTTCTGCAAATTCACAGACGCGACTCGACTGACAGGGATTATTTACTGAGCAGAAGAAACACGCCACGGACTAAACCAGGACTGAACCAGGACTGAACCAGGACTGAACCAGGACTGAACCAGGACTAAACCAGGACTGAACCAGGACTAAACCAGGACTGAACCAGGACTGAACCAGGACTGAACCAGGACTAAACCAGGACTGAACCAGGACTGAACTGAACCAGGACTGAACCAGGACTAAACCAGGACTGAACCAGGACTGAACCAGGACTGAACCAGGACTGAACCAGGACTAAACCAGGACTGAACCAGGACTGAACCAGGACTGAACCAGGACTGAACCAGGACTGAACCAGGACTGAACCACCAGGACTGAACCAGGACTGAAACCAGGACTGACTGAACCAGGACTGAACCAGGACTGAACCAGGACTGAACCAGGACTGAACCAGGACTGAACCAGGACTGAACCAGGACTGAACCAGGACTGAACCAGGACAGGACTGACCCAGGACTGAAACCAGGACTAAACCAGGACTGAACCAGGACTGAACAGGACCCAGGACTGAACCAGGACTGAACCAGGACTGAACCAGGACTAAACCAGGACTGAACCCAGGACTGAACCAGGACTGACCCAGGACTGAACCAGGACTGAACCAGGACTAAACCAGGACTGAACTGAAACCAGGACTAACCCAGGACTGAACCAGGACTGAACCAGGACTGAACCAGGACTAAACCAGGACTAACCAGGACAGGACTGAACCAGGACTGAACCAGGACTGAACCAGGACTGAACCAGGACTGAAACCAGGACTGAACCCAGGACTGACCCAGGACTGACCCAGGACTGAAGGACTGAACCAGGACTACCAGGACTGAACCAGGACTGAACCAGGACTAAAGGACCAGGACTGAAAACCAGGACTGAACCAGGACTGAACCAGGACTGAACCAGGACTGAACCAGGACTGAACCAGGACTGAACCAGGACTAAACCAGGACTGAACCAGGACTGAACCAGGACTTGAACCAGGACTGAACCAGGACTGAACCAGGACCCAGGACTGACTGAACCAGGACTAAACCAGGACTGACTGAACCAGGACTAAAGAACCCAGGACTGAAACCAGGACTGAACCAGGACTAACCAACAGGACTGACTACCAGGACTGAACCAGGACTAACTGGACTAACGGACTAGGACCAGAGACGCTGGAGACGCTGCTGTGATAAACACCACACAAAATTAACAACATTTTAATAGAAAATATCATTCAAAATATTTTTAGTAGAAAATGAGCCGAGGGCCAGATTAAAGGTCTTGGAGGGCCGGCTCTGGCCCCCGGGCCGTATGTTTGACACCTGTGTTTTATGTGATAAAAACACTAAAGTCTCAGTGTCTGACATTGTTTCAAATGTAAAGACTCGACATTGAGACGTGTAGAGTGTTTTTGACTCTTTGGTCTGGAAGAGTCGGGGAGAAGGAGACAAACAAGAGGACGGGAGAGAGAGAGAGAGAGAGAGAGAGAGAGAGAGAGAGAGAGAGAGAGAGAGAGAGAGAGAGAGAGAGAGAGAGAGAGAGAGAGAGAGAGAGAGGAGAGAGGAGAGGCATCTGACACACACACAGAGAGAGAGAGAGAGAGAGAGAGAGGAGGACGGGAGGGCATCTGACACACAGAGAGAGAGAGAGAGAGAGAGAGAGAGAGAGAAGAGAGAGAGAGAGAGAGAGAGAGAGAGAGAGAGAGAGAGAGAGAGAGAGAGATCTGACACACACACAGAGAGAGAGAGAGAGAGAGAGAGAGGAGGGAGGAGCATCTGACACACACACAGAGAGAGAGAGAGAGAGAGAGAGAGGAGGATGGGAGGGCATCTGACACACAGAGAGAGAGAGAGAGAGAGAGAGAGAGGATGGGAGGGCATCTGACAGAAAAGCGCTCGTTTCTTTTCTTTCATTACAAACTGTTAGAAAACCATTTAAACTTTGGAAAGTCTGAAAGATACAACTTTGTCCATTATTACTTTGGTTCTGTTCCCTCTCCTCCTCCTCTCCTCCTCCATCTCTCCATCCCTCATCCCTCTCTTTTTCTCTTCTCTTTTCTTTTCTTCTTCTTTCTTTCTCGCTCTCTTCTCCTTTTCTCTCCCTGCTCTCTATCTCCTCTCTTCCATCCCTTCCTCTCTCCTCCTCTCTCTCCTCCTCTCCCCTCCTATCTCTCTCTCTTTTCTATTTCTCCTCTCCCCTCCTCTCTCTCTTTTTTTTCTCTCTTCTCTTCTCCTCTCTCTCTCTCCTTTCCTTCTTTCTCTTTCCTCCTCTTTTTCGTCTCTCTCCTCCTTCTCTTTTCTCCTCCTCTCCTTTCTTCCTCTTTCTTCCCGCTCTCCTCCTCCTCTCCTCTTTCTCTCTTTCGTTTATAGAGACAGATTTGTTTACTTCGGCCGCTCTCTCCTCCTCTTCCTCCTTTTGCTCTTCTCCTCCTCTCTCTCTCTCTCTCTCTCTCTCTCTCTCTCTCTCTCTCTTTCTTTCTCTCCTCTCTCTCCTCTTCTTCCTCTCTTCTTCCTCTTCCTCCCTTCCTCTTTCTGTCTCTCTTTCTCTCTTTGGTCAGTAGAGACAGATTAGTTTACTTCCTCCTCTCTCTCTTCTTCTCCTCCTCTTCCTTTCCTCACCTTGCTTTCCTCTCTCCTCCTCCTCTCCTCCTCTTCCTCCTTTTCCTCTCCTCTTTCTCTCCTCTCTCCTCCTCTTCCTCTCTCCTCCTCTTCCTCTCTTTTTCCTCTCCTCCTTCGTGGGTAGAGACAGATTAGTTTACTTCCTCCTCTCCTCTTCCTCCTCTCCCTCTCTCTCTCTCTCTCTCTTCTTTCCTCTTCTTCCTCTCTTTGGTCAATAGAGACAGATTAGTTTACTTCGGCGTCTCTCTCTTTCCTCTCCTCTTCCTCTCTTTCTTTCTCTCCTCTTTCTCCTCTCTCCTCCTCCTCTTCTTCTTTTCTTCCTCTTCCTCCTCTTCCTCTCCTCTTTGGTAGACAGATGATTTTACTTCGGCCTCTCTCTCTCCTCTCTTCCTCTTCCCTTTCTTTCTCTCTTTTTCTCTTTGGTTTGTAGAGACAGATTAGTTTACTTCTTCTTCTCCTCTCTCTCTCTCTCTCTCTTTCTCTTTCTCTTCTTCCTCTCTTCTTCTCCTCTTCCTCTTTTGTGGAGACGGATGATTTTCCGTTCCTCGGTTTCAGATTAATACAAAAGCGTCGTCCATTTTTCCTCCAGCGTGTGGTCAGTGTGAGCCTCATTTCCGCAGCAGAAGAAGAACGGTCTTATCTCAAACAAAAAAATAAAAAATAAAAAAATAAATAAATAAAACTGTAAACTTCAGATTGGCTTTTAAAGGGCCACTCTGGAACTTTTCTAAACTTTTCCATTTACTCCTGAAACTCGGAGGAGGAAGAAGAAGAGGAGCCTGAGAGGAACCTGTGGCGGACATTTTGTGATTTTAAGAGGAGAAAAGTTTAGAATTTTATGCAGAATTTAGAGATTTACACAATTCTTCTGTTTATTTCACACTCGTTTTTATAAAAGTCGAGTTTATGGCCGAAACACGACGCTCCGGGGCCTAAACGTCGCCGCCCGTTTCGTTTCGTCTCTAGATTAGACTTTATCCGCGAGCTCCGTCCTGTGTCTCTCCGGCCCACTGAGCGCGTGCAGTAGAGCTCTTCTCACGTGTCATGTGACCGCTCCGACCAATCAGAGCGCGAGGGGCCAGAGCGGAGGCGGAGCTAACAAGTTTTATTTGAGAAAAAGTTTGTGGTCTAAAGAGAGTTAAAAACAGACACGAAATCTGTCCTTTTTGAAAACTATAGGCCCCTGTCAGCCCCTGTCAGCCCCTGTCAGCCCCTGTCAGCCCTTGTTTGTTTGTGATCATGTAGTAGAATCTTATTTCACCCGTGTGTTTGTGTTTTTGTGTGTTTTTTTGTTCAGTGGAGAGGACAGAGTCTCGAGTGTCTCTCAGGAGGTCCGTGGAGCTCAGGGCCCGAACCCAGAGCCGACAGGAGCAGGGCCGACAGGAGCAGAGCCGCATCACAGCCAGAGGTCAGAGGTCAATCACATCTGACACACACGAGGAGGTTTAGGACGAGATCAAGACTGAACCGGGTCTAAACCAGGACTAAATCAACTCTAAAGCGGGACTAAACTAGGACTAAACTGGGACTAAACCAGGTCTAACCCAGCTCTGAACCAGGTCTAAACCCGGTCTAAACGTGGATCTGGACTCTCTCCTCAGACTGTGGGCCTGTGTTCAGTTCGTCTGTTTGACAAACTCATGTGTCCTGCTGCCTCCTGCTGGACAAAGGCAGGATTACACCTCCACTTCTGTTTTATTTTATTTTATTTTATTTTAAATCTTCGTCGTTTTCAGCCTCATTTGGCTTTTTCTGAAAAACACAAACCCCCTGAGTCGCAGGAGAACTCACTGTGAGAATAAAGAGTCTAGAACAAAAATCAGACTGGATCAGAACAAGACGCAGAGACTAGAACACACGGACCTGTTTAGACCTGGTTTAGACCTGGTTTAGACCTGGTTTAGACCTGGTTTAGACCTGGTTTAGACCTGGTTTAGACCTGGTTTAGACCTGGTTTAGACCTGGTTTAGTCCTGGTTTAGACCTTGTTTAGTCCTGGTTTAGTCCTGGTTTAGACCTGGTTTAGTCCTGGTTTAGTCCTGGTTTAGACCTGGTTTAGATCTGGTTTAGACTTGTTTTGTCCTGGTTTAGACCTGGTTTAGTCCTGGTTTAGACCTGGTTTAGACCTGGTTTAGTCCTGGTTTAGACCTGTTTAGTCCTGGTTTTAGACCTGGTTTAGTCCTGGTTTAGTCCTGGTTTAGACCTGGTTTAGACCTGGTTTAGACCTGTTTTGTCCTGGTTTAGACCTGGTTTAGTCCTGGTTTAGTCCTTTAGTCCTGTTTAGACCTGGTTAGTCCTGTTTAGACCTGGTTTAGTCCTGGTTTAGTCCTGGTTTAGTTCTGGTTTAGACCTGGTTTAGACCTGGTTTAGACCTGGTTTAGACCTGGTTTAGTCCTGGTTTAGACCTGGTTTAGACCTGGTTTAGTCCTGGTTTAACCTGGTTTAGACCTGGTTTAGTCCTGGTTTAGACCTGTTTAGAGTCCTGGTTTAGACCTGTTTAGTCCTGGTTTAGACCTGGTTTAGTCCTGGTTTAGACCTGGTTTAGACCTGGTTTAGTCCTGGTTTAGACCTGGTTTAGTCCTGGTTTAGACCTGGTTTAGACCTGGTTTAGTCCTGGTTTAGACCTGGTTTAGACCTGGTTCCTGGTTTAGACCTGGTTTAGACCTGGTTTTGGTTTAGTCCTGGTTTAGACCTGGTTTAGTCCTGGTTTAGACCTGGTTTAGACCTGGTTTAGACCTGGTTTAGACCTGGTTTAGTCCTGGTTTAGACCTGGTTTAGTCCTGAAGAGTAAAGAAAGTTCTACATTTCTTGTGTAAAATCACAGGAGTTTTTCTGTAGTTTGAACTTTTACAAACGTGAAAAGTGTTTAAAGCTGCATCACTTTTTTGTTTCCATGGAGACGTCACTGCTTTGTCTGGAATGTTCCGCAGTGTGACATTAAACAGCTCGACTGTATATTTACATTTACATTTGTGTGTTTGTGTTTCAGCGTCGGAGGCCGAGCTCAGGGCCAAATGGGAACAGGCTCTGGGACCAAACTACAGAGTCCTGGTCAGTCCAGAGTTTATTTATACTTGTTTTACTCTGATGTTAATGTGTGATTGACACTCATAAATAACTCTGTGACGTGTTGAAGGTGGTGAACTTGGACCCGGTGATCGAGGACGACGAGGAGCTGCAGAAATCCTCCAAGGTCTGAACCCGAGTCCCACACACCAAACGACAGTAACACAGTTTATGTGACACTCGAATCACTTTACTCCAGGAGTGTTAAACTCATTTTGTTCCAAGGGTCGTGTCACAAAAACCCCAAAAATAACAATAAGTTCAAATATTTGTGCAGAGAAACACAAATCTATTACACAAATCTTTTTTAGCTGATGAACTCTTTCTTTTACAAAATATTATAATATTATGAACAACCTGAAACTTTAAGAAAAATACAATTTCAACACAAAGTTTTAACATGAACTTGTCTGTAAACAGGAATAAGTCAATTTTTGTTGTAAAATCCTGCACTCGGCTCCACTTTTCTCATGTTGGACATTTTTCTGATGAGGGTGTCACGGTCGACAGTCAAAACGATCGTCCTTTAAGAGCGTTTGGAAAGAGACAAGTCTTCATTTGTGCTGCTCTGGTGGGAGGGGCCACGTACAGAGAGACGCTGGAGACGCTGCTGTGATAAACACCACAAAATTAACACCATTTTAATAGAAAATATCATTAAAATATTTTAGTAGAAAATGAGCCGAGGGCCACATTAAAGGTCTTGGAGGGCCGGATCTGGCCCCCGGGCCGAATATTTGACACTAATGATTTAGATTGACCTAGGGTGAGACAGGTGCGACAGGTGAGGCAGGTGAGGCAGGTGCAGATGTGTGACCTGGTTTCTGGTTCAGATCTGTAAATCCTGAAACTCTCCACATGAAACAAAAACAAACAAAGTTCAGACTCTTTGTCACGAGAAACAAACTAAAGGTTTAGTCCTGGTTTAGTCCTGGTTTAGTCCTGGTTTAGTCCTGGTTTAGTCCTGGTTTAGTCCTGGTTTAGTCCTGGTCTGAGCGCCTGTATGGTCTGTGGTCTGAACAGCTGTATGGTCTGTGGTCTGAGCGCCTGTATGGTCTGTGGTCTGAACAGCTGTATGGTCTGTGGTCTGAACAGCTGTATGGTCTGTGGTTTCAGCTGCTGCCCGTTCACACGGTTCGTCTCGGGGTGGAGTTGGACTCGTTCGATGGACATCACTACGTCTCGTCTGTGATTCCTGAAGGTCCCGTCGACAAACACGGAGAGTTGAGGCCCGAGGACGAGCTGCTGGAGGTACAGTCCTCCTCCTCTGCACCGTCTCAACTCCTCTGCATCGTCTGACCATCTCCTCTTCTTCCTCTTCTTCCTCTTCTTCCTCTTCTCTTCTTCTCTTCTTCTCCTCCAGGTGAACGACGTGCAGGTTTATGGTAAATCTCGTCGGGAGGTGATCGCGTTCCTTAAAGAAGTCCCTCCTCCGTTCACGCTCGTCTGCTGCCGGCACCTGTCTGCGGACCAAGACCCAGACCAGGACCAGGACCAGGACCAGGGTCTAGACTCGGACTCGGACCAGGACTCGGACTTGGTGGAGCCTCCGAAGTACCAGGCTCAGTTTGAGAGTCGATATGAAGCGGAGTCGAGGAGCAGACAGCGCCCCAGTGTGGACGAGGTGAGCCAGATGAAAACAGAGCAGATTTCAAATGTAAAAATGAAAAAAAAAAAAAAATTCTATTGTAAATATAAATAAATAATGTAAAATAGTTAAATGTCGGGTCTAAAAATGTGAAAATACTTTAAATGTCCCATAAACACTTGTCGTTTCCTCGTCACACACAAACCTGAAGTTGTGTTTTGTTTCCTGTACACTTAGCACGAGTTCTTCTGAAAACGAAAACACTCTGTTCCACCTTGTGATGTCATCATGTGGTGATACAGGAAGCGCTCCACTGTGTTTTTAAACTCCACACACACCTTCAAACACAAGAATCTTTTGGATCATTTCAATCCTGATGTCGCTGATCTCGACTGAACTAAAGGGAAAAGGAGCTGTTTTTAAACTGTTGAAAACTACCACTTCATGACATCACAAGGTGGAACAGAGCGTTTGGAGCTTTGCAGATGTGGACAGAGGAATGATAAAGAGTCACTCAAACACAAAACACAAGTCCAGCTCTGTGTGTGACCAGGAACATTAGAACATTAGAGCCTGACTTAAATCTCACAGGAGTCAGTTTCGTGGACTAAAAAAAAACTTAAAAAACCTGAATGGTGTTTTATTTGTTTTGTGTTTTGTGTTTTTTTCAGATGGAGCTGCAGTTGTCTTCGCTGCTCTGTCAGACTGAGTCCAGAGACCGAACCAGAGTCAAACAGGTGAGTTCTGTTTGTGAATCGCCCCAAACAAAGAAATGAAATGAAGAAAGAAGAAGAAAACGTCTTTCATTCATATTCTCCCCCGATCCTCGAACCAGGACTAAACCAGGACTGAACCAGGTCTAAGCCAGGTCTGAACCAGGTCTAAACCAGGTCTAAACCAGGGTCTAAACCAGGGTCTAAACCAGGGTCTAAACCAGGTCTAAACCAGGTCTAAACCAGGTCTAAACCAGGTCTAAACCAGGTCTAAACCAGGTCTAAACCAGGTCTAAACCAGGTAAACCAGGAACTAAACCAGGACTAAACCAGGACTAAACCAGGTCTAAACCAGGTCTAAACCAGGTCTAAACCAGGGTCTAAACCAGGTCTAAACCAGGTCTAAACCAGGTCTAAACCAGGGTCTAAACCAGGGTCTAAACCAGGGTCTAAACCAGGTCTAAACCAGGTCTAAACCAGGTAAACCAGGTCTAAACCAGGTCTAAACCAGGTCTAAACCAGGTCTAAACTAGGTCTAAACCAGGTCTAAACCAGGGTCTAAACCAGGGTCTAAACCAGGTCTAAACCAGGTCTAAATCAGGTCTAAATCAGGTCTAAATCAGGTCTAAATCAGGTCTAAACCAGGTCTAAATCAGGTCTAAACCAGGTCTAAACCAGGACTAAACCAGGACTAAACCAGGTCTAAACCAGGTCTAAACCAGGTCTAAACCAGGACTAAACTAGGTCTAAAACCAGGTCTAAACAGGGTCAAACCAGGGTCTAAACCAGGGTCTAAACCAGGTCTAAACCAGGTCTAAATCAGGTCTAAACCAGGTCTAAATCAGGTCTAAACCAGGTCTAAATCAGGTCTAAACCAGGTCTAAATCAGGTCTAAATCAGGTCTAAATCAGGTCTAAACCAGGTCTAAACCAGGTCTAAACCAGGTCTAAACCAGGACTAAACCAGGTCTAAACCAGTAGCGCGGTCGTTGAGTTGGTTTTAAGTAATAAAAACACTAAAGTCTGTCTCCGTCTGGTCCGTTGTTCCAGGAAAAGTCCTGGAAATGTCACGTCATGTTTTTTCCTCCCGTTCGTTTGATTCTCCAGACCCGCCGTGTGTGATCACTACTCGCCAAATACTTCACCAAATATTTGCCTTAACGTGCAGTTTGTGTCTCCACTGTAACTGCTGAACATTCTGCCACGCACATACATGTAGAACACCCCCAGCGCAATGTCACTGCCGAGTATCAGTCCTGGAGGAAATGTGGAGACTGAAGCGGTTTCATAAAGTGTTTTAAAAAAGCAGATTTGTTTTTGTGTTTGTAAAAAACTGTAAATCCTGACTGAAATGTTTTTGAACTTTTCAGGAGCTTCCTCCAGAACCTGTGGTCCAGTCAGACTCTGAGGACGAGACAGGGGCGACAGGTGCGACAGGTGAGGACAGCACTGAAGAGGAAGAGGAAGAAGAAGAAGAGGAAGAGGAGGAAGAAGAGGAGGAGGAGGAAGAGGAGGAGGGGGAGCTGGCCATGTGGTCTCCTGAGATTCTGACCCTGGACCTGAACAAAGATCCAGACAAAGGACTGGGCTTCAGCATCCTGGACTATCAGGTACAAAACCCCCGACAGGTGCGTCAGGAAGAGTCAGGTCACTCCGGACTCCGGACTCCCGACTCCCGACTCCCGACTCCCGACTGCAGACTCCCGACTCCAGACTCCAGACTCCAGACTCCAAACTAACACTCCAGACTCCAGACTCCAGACTCCAGACTCCAAACTAACTACTCCAGACTCCAGACTCCAGACTCCAGACTCCAGACTAACACTCCAGACTCCAGACTCCAGACTCCACACTCCTCCAGACTCCAGACTCCAGACTAACACTCCAGACTCCAGACTCCAGACTAACACTCCAGACTCCAGACTCCAGACTAACACTCCAGACTCCAGACTAACACTCCAGACTCCAGACTAACACTCCAGACTCCAGACTAACTCCAGACTCCAGACTAACACTCCAGACTAACACTCCAGACTCCAGACTCCAGACTAACACTCCAGACTCCAGACTAACACTCCAGACTCCAGACTAACACTCCAGACGACTCCAGACTAACACTCCCGACTCCAGACTAACACTCCCGACTCCAGACTAACACTCCCGACTCCAGACTAACACTCCAGACTCCAGACTAACACTCCAGACTCCAGACTCCAGACTACACTCCAGACTCCAGACTAACACTCCAGACTCCAGACTGACACTCCAGACTCCAGACTAACACTCCAGACTCCAGACTAACACTCCAGACTCCAGACTCCAGACTAACACTCCAGACTCCAGACTAACACTCCAGACTCCAGACTAACACTCCAGACTCCAGACTAACACTCCCGACTCCAGACTAACACTCCCGACTCCAGACTAACACTCCCGACTCCAGACTAACACTCCCGACTCCAGACTAACACTCCAGACTCCAGACTCCAGACTCCAGACTCCAGACTAACACTCCCGACTCCAGACTAACACTCCCGACTCCAGACTAACACTCCCGACTCCAGACTCCAGACTCCAGACTAACACTCCCGACTCCAGACTCCAGACTCCAGACTAACACTCCAGACTCCAGACTCCAGACTAACACTCCAGACTCCAGACTCCAGACTCCAGACTAACACTCCAGACTCCAGACTCCAGACTCCAGACTACTCCAGACTCCAGACTAACACTCCCGACTCCAGACTAACACTCCCGACTCCAGACTAACACTCCAGACTCCAGACTAAGACTCCAGACTCCAGACTAACACTCCAGACTCCAGACTCCAGACTCCAGACTCCAGACTCCAGACTAACACTCCAGACTCCAGACTAACACTCCAGACTCCAGACTCCAGACTCCAGACTAACACTCCAGACTCCAGACTAAAACTCCAGACTCCAGATTCTAGACTCCAGACTCGGTTCTGAATCTAAACCAGGCCTAAATTAAACCAGGTGTGATGTTTGAGGATCCAGACTTGAGGAACATGAGGAAGAGTTTAGATTTTAGTTTTGATTCTCCTTCAGATTTGTGCTGTTGGAGCGACGGCCACTTGTGCCTCTGTCTGCCCTGGGGCGACTGCAGCTCCTCTCTCTCTCTCCTCTGTCCTCCCTCTTCTTTCTCTGTCTCTCTCTCTCTCCTCTTTCTGTTTCTCTGTTATTTCTCTCTCTCCCTCCTCTCTCTTCTCTTTCTTTTTGATCCAAACTGAGTTTAGTTTTTTCTGTTTTTAGTCGAGTCTCAGAAGAAAAACACTTTTTTTAAAAATAACCAAACACTTCCGGCACCGCTCACCTCTCCCCTCGTCCTCTTCATCCCCCCTCCTCTTCATCCCCTCCTCCTCCTCCTCTTTATCTGCCCTCTCTCCCTCCCTCTCCTCCCTCTCGCTCTCTCTCCCTCCATCTGTTCCTGTCTTCCTGTCGTCCTCTGTTTCTCTGTTCGTTCTGTGTGTGGTAGTTTGAATCCTGAGGCGTTGAATTTGAGCCAAACACCTTTTCACTCAGACTGACGGGAGCAGAGGAGAGAGGGAGAGAGGGAGAGAGAGAGAGAGAGAGTGAAGAGAAACGAGAGAGGAGAGAGGAGGAGAGGGAGGAGGAGGTGTGGAGTTCATGGCTAAAAATGTCAAAATTTAGGAGGATTTTGACTGAAACAACTGAACTGACAATGTTAGAAATGTAGAGATTTAGATAGAGGTAGATTTTCCTGGTTTAGTCCTGGTTTAGTCCTGGTTTAGTCCTGGTTTAGTCCTGGTTTAGACCTGGTTTAGACCTGGTTTAGTCCAAGTCTGACCCGTCCTCAGAGTCTCCGGGTCACAGTGGGACCGTGTCAGATCTTGGTTCATGTTTTGTTTGAGGACACAGACGCAGGTAGAACATGCAAACACACTGACGTGGTTCGGGGAATCAAACCAGGACCCTGCCGCTGTGGGGCGAGCGTGCTAACCACTCTGCCGCTCTCACTCCAGCTCAAGTTTCTCTTCTAAACTGAGTTGTGTCGATGTTTTGGAGTAAATAAGTTTATTTTAGTGAAACCTTTCGCCGCCTCAAACATCAAACCGTGAACATTTGGAGCTGGGCCTAAAGCGGCGGCGCGTCCTCCGGGGGGCGCTCTCAAACACGCCGCTCTGAAACACGCCGCTCCTGCCAGGAAAGCGTCTGAGCGCGAGCCAGACAGCGCCGCGCTCCCGGACAGCGCCGCGCTCCCAGGTGCAGTCAGGGGGCGCCGCCTCCTCCTCCTCCACACCGAGAGCGGCTCACAGCGCCTGTCAATCACCCGTCACGCCGCGCGACCTCTGACCCCAAACACAAACTTTCTCCACAGAGTTTAAAATCTCCTCCAGTTTTTACACAAACTTTAGTTTTTACTCTGAATGTTTGAAACTTCTCACAAGATCTGCCCAAGAATATCAACTTTCACTTCTCTGCAGCTCAGACCTGAACAGACCAGGTCCAGACCAGGTCCAGACCAGGTCCAGACCAGGTCCAGACCAGGTCCAGACCACACTCACGTCCTCGTGTTTCTGCTCACATCTTAAAGCTGCACTGTGTCACTTTTCAGGTGGGGTCAGTCATCTGTGTGTTTCCATGGAGATGTTATGGTCAAGGGTCAGATTTTTGTACAGCGTTTTTAAACCGTTAAGACTCAAAGCACCAAACACACACACACACACACACACACACACACACACACACACACACACACACACACACACACACACAGGGGTTAGTGTTTTGCCCAAGGACACAACAGCAGCATTCATCTGTTTCAGCTGGAATCAAACCACCAACCTGTGGATCTGTCACTTTGCCTGGACCCCTCTGACTCTTCTCTCTGTCCCTCAGGACCCTCTGCACCCTCTCTGACCTCTGACCTCTCTGACCTCTGTAGGACCCTGTCCGACCTCTGTAGGATCCTCTCTGACCTCTGTAGGACCCTCTCCGACCTCTGTAGGACCCTCTTTGACCTCTCTCTGTCTCCTGTAGGACCCTCTGGACCCTCTCTGACCTCTGTAGGACCCTCTCTGACCTCTGTAGGACCCTCTCTGACCTCTGTAGGACCCTCTCTCCGACCTCTGTAGGACTCTCTCTGACCTCTGTAGGACCCTCTCTGATCTCTGTAGGAGCCTCTGGACCCTCTCTGACCTCTGTAGGACTCTCTCTGACCTCTGTAGGACTCTCTCTGACCTCTGTAGGACCCCCTCTGACCTCTGTAGGACTCTCTCTGACCTCTGTAGGACCCCCTCTGACCTCTGTAGGACCCCCTCTGACCTCTGTATGACCCTCTGGATTCTCTCTGACCTCTGTAGGAACCTCTGGACCCTCTGTGACCTCTGTAGGACCCTCTCTGACCTCTGTAGGACTCTCTCTGACCTCTGTAGGACCCCTCTCTGACCTCTGTAGGACCCTCTCTGACCTCTGTAGGACCCTCTGGATCCTCTCCGACCTCTGTAGGACCCTCTTTGACCTCTCTCTGTCTCCTGTAGGACCCTCTGGACCCTCTCTGACCTCTGTAGGACCCTCTTTGACCTCTCTCTGTCTCCTGTAGGACCCTCTGGACCCTCTCTGACCTCTGTAGGACCCTCTCTGACCTCTGTAGGACCCTCTCTGACCTCTGTAGGACCCTCTCTGACCTCTGTAGGACCTCTGGACCCTCTGACCTCTGTAGGACCCTCTCTGACCTCTGTAGGACCCTCTGACCTCTGTAGGACCCTCTGGACCCTCTCTGACCTCTGTAGGAACCTCTGGACCCTCTGTGACCTCTGTAGGACCCTCTCTGACCTCTGTAGGACCCCTCTCTGACCTCTGTAGGACCCTCTCTGACCTCTGTAGGACCCCCTCTGACCTCTGTAGGACCCTCTCTGACCTCTCTCTGTCTCCTGTAGGACCCTCTGGACCCGGGCCGCTGTGTGATGGTGGTCCGGTCTCTGGTCCCAGGCGGGTCTGCGGAGCGGAGTGGGGGTCTGTTGCCGGGAGACCAGGTGGTTTGGGTGAACTCCACTCAGCTCCAGGACCTGAGCCTGTCCGAGGCCGTCCAGGTCCTCAAGATGGTGCCCGCCGGGACCGTCCGCCTGGGCATCCGCAAACCCCTGGTACTGGACCGGGACTGGGACCGGAGACTGAGACCGGGACTGAGACCGGGACTGAGACCGAGACCGGAGACCGGAGACCGGGGACAGAGACCGAGACCGAGACCGGGACTGGGACTGAGACCGGACGGAGACCCGAGACCGGGGACAGAGACAGAGACCGAGACCGGAGACCGGGGACCGAGACCGAGACCGGGACTGAGACCGGGACTAAACTATATCTGTGTGGTTTCCTCCTCAGACCTGGAGTGGTGTTTTGTTTTCTGCACATTTAGAGTTCTGAGTTCTTCTCTCACACTGAAAACACTCTGTTCCACCTCGTGATGTCATCATGTGGTGATACAGGAAGTGCTCTACTGTGTTTTTAAACTCCACACACCTTCACTAGAATCACCTGGATCATTTTTCAGTCCTGGAGTTTCTCAACTGAACTAAAGGGAAAAGGAGCTGTTCACCTGGAAACTACCACTTGATGACATCACCAGGTGGAACAGAGCGTTTGGAGCTTTAGAGATGTAAACAGACGAATAATAAAGAGTCACTCAAACACAAAACACAAGTCCAGCTCTGAGTGTGAGGAGGAACAGTAGAACAGTAGAACATTAGAACAGTTAGAACAGTAGAACAGTAGAACATTAGTACAGTAGAACAGTAGAACAGTAGTACAGTAGAACAGTAGAACATTAGAACATTAGTGCAGTAGAACAGTTAGAACAGTAGAACAGTAGAACAGTAGTACAGTAGAACAGTAGAACAGTAGAACAGTAGTACAGTAGAACAGTAGAACAGTAGAACAGTAGAACAGTAGAACAGTAGAACAGTAGTACAGTAGACAGTAGAACAGTAGAACAGTAGTACAGTAGTACAGTAGTACAGTAGTAACAGTAGAACAGTAGTACAGTAGAACAGTAGAACAGTAGAACAGTAGTACAGTAGTACAGTAGAACAGTAGAACAGTAGAACATAGAAGTAGTACAGTAGAACAGTAGAACAGTAGAACAGTAGTAAACAGTAGAAACAGTTAGTAACAGTAGACAGTAGTACAGTAGTAACAGTAGAACAGTAGTAACAGTAGTACAGTAGAACAGTAGTAGTACAGTAGAACAGTAGAACATTAGTACAGTAGAACAGTAGTACAGTAGAACAGTAGAGTACAGTAGTAACAGTAGTACAGTAGTACAGTAGAACAGTAGTACAGTAGAACAGTAGTACAGTAGAACAGTAGAACAGTAGAACAGTAGAACACAGTAGAACAGTAGAACAGTAGTAGTTACAGTAGTACAGTAGAACATTAGACAGTAGAACAGTCAGTAGAACAGTAGAACAGTAGTACAGTAGAACAGTAGTACAGTAGAACAGTACAGTAGTACAGTAGTAGAACAGTAGAACAGTAGAACAGTAGAACAGTAGAACAGTAGAACAGTAGAACAGTACAGTAGTACAGTAGAGAACAGTAGTAGAACAGTAGTAACAGTAGTAAAGTAGAAACAGTAGTACAGTAGTACAGTAGAACAGTAACAGTAGTAACAGTAGAACAGTAGTACAGTAGAACAGTAGTACAGTAGAACAGTAGTACAGTAGAACAGTAGAACAGTAGAACAGTAGTACAGTAGTACAGTAGTACAGTAGAACAGTAGAACAGTAGTACAGTAGAACAGTAGAACAGTAGAACAGTAGTACAGTAGAACAGTAGTACAGTTAGTACAGTAGAACAGTAGTACAGTAGAACAGTAGAACAGTAGAAGTAGATACAGTAGAACAGTAGTACAGTAGAACAGTAGACACAGTAGTAGAACAGTAGTAACAGTAGTAGAACAGTAGAACATTAGTAGAACATAGACAGTAGTAACAGTAGTTACAGTAGAACAGTAGAACAGTAGAACAGTACACAGTAGAACAGTAGTAGAAACAGTAGAGACAGTAGAACAGTAGAACAGTAGAACAGTAGAACAGTAGAACAGTAGAACAGTAGTACAGTAGTACAGTAGTAGAACAGTAGTAGAACAGTAGTACAACATAGAACAGTAGAACAGTAGTACAGTAGAACATTAGAACAGTTAGAACAGTAGTACAGTAGAACAGTAGTACAGTAGTAGTAACAGTAGACAGTAGTAACAGTAGAACAGTAGTAACAGTTAGAACAGTAGAACAGTAGAACAGTACAGTAGTAACAGTAGACAGTAGTAACAGTAGAACAGTAGTAACAGTAGAACAGTAGAACAGTATACAGTAGAACAGTAGTAACAGTAAGTACAGTAGAACAGTAGAACAGTAGTATACAGTAGTAACAGTAGTACAGTAGAACAGTAGAACAGTAGTACAGTAGAACAGTAGTACAGTAGAACAGTAGAACAGTAGAACAGTAGTACAGTAGTACAGTAGTACAGTAGAACAGTAGTACAGTAGAACAGTAGTACAGTAGTACAGTAGTAACAGTAGAACAGTAGAACAGTAGAACAGTAGTACAGTAGAACAGTAGAACAGTAGTACAGTAGTACAGTAGAACAGTAGAACAGTAGAATAGTAGTACAGTAGTACAGTAGACACAGTAGTACAGTAGAACAGTAGTAAGAACATTAGAACAGTAGTAAGTAGAAGTAGACAGTAGAACAGTTAGTAGAACATAGAACAGTAGTACAGTAGAACAGTAGAACAGTAGTACAGTAGTAAGTAGTAGAACAGTAGTACAGTAGAACAGTAGTACAGTAGAACAGTAGAGTAGTACAGTAGAAAGTAGATACAGTAGTAACAGTAGAACATACAGTAGAACAGTAGAACAGTAGTACAGTACAGTAGTACAGTAGAACAGTAGCAGTAGAACAGTAGAACAGTAGTACAGTAACAGTAGAACGTAGTAGTAGTACAGTAGAACAGTAGAACAGTAGTACAGTAGTACAGCAGTAAGTAGACAGACAGTAGTACAGTAGTACAGTAGTACAGTAGTACAGTAGAACAGTAGTACAGTACAACATTAGAGTTGTTGTTGTTGCAGGTGGAGCAGGTGGAGGGAGGAATGGGCGGAGCTGACAGAGTGGGCGGAGCTGACAGAGTGGGCGGGGCACAGGTGAGGCTCTCTCTCTCTCTCTCTGTTTCTCTGAGTGTTTTGTGCTGGACTCTCTCTCTCTCTCTCTTTCTCTTTCTCTCTTCTGTATAAAGTATATTATAGTACTTTTTGTGCCCCCTCTCTTTTTCCCTCTCATCTTTTATTCCTCTTCTCTTCTCTCTCTCTTTCTCACCCCCCCTCCTCCTCCTCCTCTCTCCTCTCTCTTTTTTTTTGTGCTGACTCAGTGTTTGATAAAGTTGCTGTCTCAGACTCTCAGACTCGTCTCTTTAAACTCTCAGGTTTTTCCAGGACACGCTCTGCACCACAACTACTACTACAAGTACTACAAATACTACTACTACAAGTACTACTACTACTACTACTACAAATATTACTACAAGTACTACTACTACAACAAATATTACTACTACTACTACAAATATTACTACTACTACTACAAATACTAATACTACAAGTACTACAAGTATTACTACTACTACTGCAAGTACTAATACT
This sequence comes from Boleophthalmus pectinirostris, assembly GCF_026225935.1. Taxonomy (NCBI): domain Eukaryota; kingdom Metazoa; phylum Chordata; class Actinopteri; order Gobiiformes; family Gobiidae; genus Boleophthalmus; species Boleophthalmus pectinirostris. The sequence goes on from NW_026571473.1 coordinate 39,699,774, forward strand.
ACTACTGCAAGTACTAATACTACAAGTACTATTACTACTACTGCAAGTACTACTACTACAGGTACTACTACTACTACTGCAAGTACTACACAGTATTACTACAAGTACTACTATAAGTATAACTATAATACTACTACAGTTCTACTCCAGTACTGTCAGTCTGCCTCAGGGCAGCTGTGGCTACAGGAGACTCTGACTCCAGAGAGTGAAAAGAGAAAAAACAACTGGAGTCTCTGTACAAATGTAAACATTTATTACAAGTACTACTCTAAATACTACTCTAAATACTACTCTAAATACTACTCTAAATACTACTCTAAATACTATTCTAAATACTATTCTAAATACTACTCTAAATACTACTCTAAATACTACTCTAAATACTACTCTAAATACTACTCTAAATACTATACTAAAACTACTACTCTAAATACTATTCTAAATACTATTCTAAATACTACTCTAAATACTACTCTAAATACTACTCTAAATACTACTCTAAATACTACAAAGTACTGTGTTATTATATTTATTCTAATACTTATGATTCTGTATTTAACCTGAACTTTTATTTATTTTTATCACAGATATTTTTCACATTTAGTGTTTTGAAGCCCCCCCCCCCCCCCCCCCCATTCTCTCTCTCTCTCTCTCTCTCTCTCTCTCTTTCTTTCTCTTTTTCTTCTGTTCATTATTTTCAGGATTATCTCTGATGAATCTTCTTGTCTCTGTCGTTCTCTCCTCTTTTTCTTCCTCCCTCTCTCCGTCTCTTAAAGCTTTACATTACCTCTTGATGAATCCTCTTGTCTGTCTCTTCCTCTCTTCTCCTCCCTCCCTCCCTC
>NW_026571473.1:39708115-39728115 GCF_026225935.1 Boleophthalmus pectinirostris
CTAAACCTGGACTAAAGCAGGTCTAAAACTAGGTCTAAACCAGGTCTAAACCAGGTCTAAACCAGGTCTAAAAGCAGGTCTAAAACTAGGTCTAAAACTAGGTCTAAAAGCAGGTCTAAAAGCAGGTCTAAAACTAGGTCTAAACCAGGTCTAAACCAGGTCTAAAAGCAGGTCTAAAACTAGGTCTAAAACTAGGTCTAAACCAGGACTAAAGCAGATCTAAAACTAGGTCTAAACCAGGTCTAAAAGCAGGTCTAAAACTAGGTCTAAAGGTCTAAACCAGGTCTAAACCAGGTCTAAAAGCAGGTCTAAAACTAGGTCTAAACCAGGTCTAAACCAGGTCTAAAAGCAGGTCTAAAACTAGGTCTAAAACTAGGTCTAAACCAGGTCTAAACCAGGTCTAAACCAGGTCTAAACCAGGTCTAAAACTAGGTCTAAAACTAGGTCTAAAACTAGGTCTAAAAGCAGGTCTAAAAGCAGGTCTAAACCAGGTCTAAACCAGGTCTAAACCAGGTCTAAAACCAGGTCTAAAACTAGGTCTAAAACAGGTCTAAACCAGGTCTAAACCAGGTCTAAACCAGGTCTTAAACCAGGTCTAAAACCAGGTCTAAAACTAGGTCTAAAACAAGTCTAAACCAGGTCTAAACCAGGTCTTAAACCAGGTCTAAAACCAGGTCCAAACCAGGTCTAAACCAGGTCTAAAACACAATTTAACAGGACTAAATCCTGCCGCGCGTACGTGTCTCTTCTTCTTCTATCAATAATATTTTTAATTTGGTTCAGTAAAATCTGGACTTTTTATTTTCTTTTATCAGACAAAACTTCTTATTTGAAGATTTCCTCGTCTTTGTTTCTCTACAGCAAATCAAGTAATCCAAAGTAATCAGATTACATTACTCACTTTAAGTAATTTAATGGATTACGTAACAAACTACATTTTGGTGTATGTAATCTGTAATCTGTAGGGGATTACATTTTAAAAGTAATCTTCCCAACACTGTCAAGCGCAGTGTGTGTGTGTGTCCAGCAGAGGGCAGCACCTCCACACGTCCACACTCGTAAAACGTTTATTGAATCAGTTTGAACTTTTTTCACTGGTCTCATGTTTTGGAGCATCTCTTCTAAAAACAAAAAACTCCCTGAATCAGTTTAACTTCCAAACCTGAGGGTAATTTTACTACATTTGTCCTCACCTGGATTTATTTTCTTAATTTTGTTGTTAAAACTGCCCCTTTTACCACCTAATGAAGTGTTATAATTTTTTTTCCCCACTACAATCTGCTGCTAAAAAAAAACAACTACAGGACCAGAAATACACATGAAAAACAAAAACAAAAAAAAGACAAGAAAATTCACTCTTTCACACAAACTCACACAAACATGTAGAAACAAATTTTTGGACATAAAAAAAGCTTAATTTCAGGTCTTGGCTACAAAAGCGCAAAATATCAAGTCTGTAAATAAAATTAAGCTTCGTTCCAGCTGCGATTGTACTTATGAATAAACTGTGATCCATTTATTTATCAATTTTATTACCCTGACTTGGAAAATTGTGTTATTTTATATATTTAGTATTTAGATTTTTATCCGAGCGTGATAAATGAATGAATTATTTATGCAAAAACCGTTTTGCTCTGGAGCTCTGGGCCCACGTGCCGTTTGCTCCTTTGAATTTCAATTAAGAATAAAAAACAATCAAATGATGCAAAATTTTTCTGTTATAGTATAAAAAAAACAAAACAGATTTTGGCCTTTATTTCCAATATTTAATTTAAAGTTTATTTCATTTATATTTTAATGTTGATATTTTATTCTCTCTGGTTTATTTGAAGTTCTGCTGCTGAAGGATGAAGCTGAAAAATCGTTGCAGTTTTGTGACAAACATGTTTCTTCTTCATGTTTCTTCTTTTACAGCGACACGTGTTTATTTTCACGTTTTAGAAAGTCACTGTTGATCCACGACGAGAAACAGAAGCAGAGATAAACTCTCCTTTGGACTTTAAATAAACCAGAGAATAAAATATCTAAATTAAAATAGTCAGGAGACTGTTTTTTAATTGATATGATTTGAAATAAACTTTAAATTAAATATTGGAAATAGAAATCGAAATCAGTTTTTTTGTTTGACACTAAAACAGAAAAATGAAATAAACTTTTCCCGTTTTATTGTTTTTCGTTCTTAATTGAAATTCAAAAGAACGAATGGAACACGGATCACACTGTAAAAATATGGAATTATTTTAATTCTAATATTCTAATTATTTGTGTTTTATGATTGTGTATACGTTATAACACTTTTATTATTCATGTTTGTTTGTTTTTACAGAAGCTGGCATTAGCCCCGCCCCCTCCGAGAGACCCGCCCCCTTACAGACCTCCCAGCCAATCAGAGGCCGGCTCAGACCTGGACCAGACCAAAGGTAAAAACGCAAACTTTAAAAACGCAAACTTTAAAAACACAAACTTTAAACTCTAAAACTCAAGAGGCGACTCAGGACTGAACGAGGACAGGATTCAATTATCGGGGCTCAATTATTTTGAGATTTTATTTAAATTTTACATAAAACAAACAAGGAATTTTTGTCCTTTTTGCTTTTAAAGATTCATGTTACACTTTGTCGTTTCCTCGTCACACTCAGACCTGGAGTTGTGTTTTTTTCCTGCACATTGAGAGTTCTGAGTTCTTCTCTCAAAATGAAAACACTCTGTTCCACCTTGTGATGTCATCAGGTGGTGATACAGGAAGTGCTCCGCTGTGTTTTTAAACTCCACACTCTTTCACTAGAATCATCTGGATCATTTTTCAGTCCCAGAGTCGCCGATCTCGACTGGACTGAAAGTGAAAAGGAGCTGTTTTCAAACTGTTGAAAACTCCCACTTGATGACATCACAGGGTGGAGCAGAGCGTTTGGAGCTTTGCAGATGTAAACAGACGAATAATAAAGATTTACTCAAACAAACACAACTCCAGCTCTGTGTGACTTGAAGCTCACGAGAGTCAGTTTGGTGTTAAAAAAAAAAAAAAAAGGAGCTTTAAAAGTAAAAAAATGCAAAATATTAAGACTTATTATTTTTGTTTTGAGTGTTGTACCGTCGTCGTCCTGTGGGAGGCGCTTTGTTCCCGTGTTTTGCTTGAGCCTGTCTCAGTCTGTGGCTCAATCGGTCGAGACTTTTGCCCCGTGACCCCAGGGTTTACAGTTCAGTCAGTTTGGTTTGCACTTTAAAGCACTGTAGTTTAACCTGAGCTGAGACAGGTGAGGCAGGTGAGGCAGGTGAGGTTAGGTGAGACAGGTGAGGCAGGTGAGACAGGTGAGGTTAGGTGAGGTCAGGTGAGGCAGGTGAGGCAGGTGAGGCGGGTGAGGCAGGTGAGGCGGGGTGAGGTTAGGTGAGACAGGTGAGGTTAGGTGAGACAGGTGAGGTTAGGTGAGACAGGTGAGGTTAGGTGAGACAGGTGAGACAGGAGAGACAAGGTGAGACGGGTGAGGCAGGTGAGACAAGAGAGACAGGTGAGGTTTAGGTGAGACAGGTGAGGCAGGTGAGACAGGAGAGACAGGTGAGGTTAGGTGAAACAGGTGAGACAGGTGAGGCAGGTGGGACAGGTGAGACAAGAGGACAGGTGAGGTTAGGTGAGACAGGTGAGGTTAGGTGAGACAGGTGAGGTTAGGTGAGACAGGTGAGACAGGTGAGGCGGGTGAGGCAGGTGAGACAAGAGAGACAGGTGAGGTTAGGTGAGACAGGTGAGGCAGGTGAGACAGGAGACAGGTGAGGTTAGGTGAGACAGGTGAGGCAGGTGAGACAGGAGAGACAGGTGAGGTTAGGTGAAACAGGTGAGACAGGTGAGGCAGGTGGGACAGGTGAGACATGTAAGACATGTGAGGTTAGGTGAGACAGATGAGGCAGGTGGGACAGGTGAGGCGAGTGAGACAGGTGAGACAGGTGAGGTTAGATGAGACGGGTGAGACAGGTGACACAGGTGAGGTTAGGTGAGACAGGTGGGACAGGTGAGGTTAGGTGAGACAGGTGACACAGGTGAGGTTAGGTGAGGTTAGGTGAGACAGGTGGGACAGGTGAGGTTAGGTGAGACAGGTGAGACAGGTGAGGTTAGGTGAGACAGGTGACACAGGTGAGGTTAGGTGAGACAGGTGACACAGGTGAGGTTAGGTGAGACAGGTGAGGCGGGTGTGACAGGTGAGACAGGTAAGACATGTGAGGTTAGGTGAGACAGGTGAGGCAGGTGAGACGGGTGAGGACAGGTGAGGCGGGTGTGAGGTGACAGGTGAGGCGGGTGAGGACAGGTGAGGCGGGTGAGACAGGTGAGTGACGGGTGTGACAGGTGAGACAGGTGAGACAGGTGAGGCAGGTGAGGCAGGTGAGGCAGGTGAGGCAGGTGAAGCAGGTGAGACATTTGAGTTTGACCTCTGAACCTTTGTGTGTTGTGTTTCAGGGCTGCTTTGAGTCGCTCCGTTCGCTGCACACGACACCAAAAGGACCAAAACACTTGAACTTTTAAACTTTTCAGTCTTTTGTTTTTGATTCACAGAGTCTCGGAAGAACCTCTGACTTTAACTCTCAAAATAAAATGTACAAATAATAAAAATTTGACTCAAAACAAGACAAAAGGAGAAATTCAATTTGTCAACTGGACAAAAGTTTATTTATGTCCAATAAACTGTCAGACACTGGTGACACGTCCTCATATCTGCCTGAAGGAGGAGCTAACTACACTGAAACTACTCTGAAACTGAAACACTCCATTCAGTGAAGTGAAGACAGAAACAAGACACTTCACAAGACGATGAACCAACACAGACGAGAGAGCAACACAGGACCTCAGTCTGATGTAAAACCTCCACCTAAAAGGACCTCAGTCTGCCCAACATCTCCAGTGAGGTCCACATCTTTGGTTTTAGAGGAAAGTTAAAGAGGTGTTTTTTTTTTGTGAGGAAAGACAAACCTTCCTTAAACAGAAATGGAGGCTTCAGACACCATCGGTCTCTGATTTACAAATCCGACCTCAGAACCAAAACAAGACAAAACAAAGAGAACAACGGTGAGGTCCAGGTCAGGTCCAGATGTGTGAAAGCTCCATCAGGGACCTCAGTGATTCTGCTGATGTGACCCACACTCTGTACGAGATCAACAGACCGAGCTACAAACACAAACTGTAAACGTGTGCGTGTTAGTTCCAGAGGAGTTTCAGTGTAGTTAGCTCCTCCTTCAGGCAGATATAAGGAAGTATCACCACGTCTGACCAGAACTGAAGAAACAGCTCGGATGAACTGAGGAAGGTTTTTGACTAAAATAAACTTTTGTCCAGTTGACAAATAAAATTTCTACTTTGCTGTGGATTCTGGACGACTGAGGGATTTTACAAACATCTCGACTCAAAACAGTAAAACAGTAAAACAGTCTGGTTCTGTGAGTCTCCGTGGAGCGTCTCTGGTCTGGACTCTGGTTTGGTCTCTCCTCTGTGGTCGTTGGTTCTCCTATTTTTGGTCTAGACTCTGGTCCTGGTCTCATTCTGGTCTATGGCCTAGTCCTGGTCTCTGGTTCTGTTTCTGGTCCCGGTCCGGCTCTGTTTGTGGTCCTGGTCTGGTTCTGGTCTCTGGTCCCTGGTCCTGGTCCCTGGTCCTGGTCTTTGGTCCTAGTCTGGTTCTGTTTCTGGTCTGGTTCTGTTTCTGGTTCTGGTTTCTGTCCTGGTCCTGGTCTGATTCCTGGTCCGATTCCTGGTCCGATTCCTGGTCCTGGTCTGGTTCTGTTTCTGGTCCTGGTCCTGGTCTGATTCCTGGTCCTGGTCTGGTTCTGTTTCTGGTCCTGGTCCTGGTCTGATTCCTGGTCCTGGTCTGGTTCTGTTTCTGGTCCTGGTCCTGGTCTGGTTCTGGTCCTGGTCCTGGTCTGGTTCTGTTTCTGGTCCTGGTCTGGTTCTGTTTCTGGTCCTGGTCCTGGTCTGGTTCTGTTTCTGGTCCTGGTCCTGGTCTGGTTCTGTTTCTGGTCTTGGTTCTTTTGGTGGCAGTGGGCGGTGTTGGGGCTCATTGGTGGAGGTTGAAATCTTTTTTTTCTTTCTGATTTCTTTTTAAAACACTTTTTTTTTTTTTTTTTAATTCAGTTTTTGTTTAAATAATTTGAAAATACTGTCAAAGATTCATTTATGAAATGTTAAAATCAGAAGTGAAATTCTGTGTTTGTTTTTTTCTGTTTGATCTGAGTTCAGAATAAAACATCATCAAATTGTTTTGTGGCTGAAATGAAATAAAAGCAAAAATAATCTTCATGTTAAAGCCTCCGTCAGACGCTTTTCTCCATGGAGATGTTACTGCTTTGTCTGGAATGTTCCACAGTGCGGCATTAAACCTTTCTATCTTCTTGGAGACCAAACGGGATGTTGTTCCAGGTCAGATCTGTGGAGAGGCGACCCCTGCCTGTTTTTCAAGGTATTTTTGAGCTTTAAAACCTGCACCTGTATTTGAGTAAATGTAAAGTCGAGCTGTTTAAAGTCACACTGCGGAACATTCCAGACAGAACAATGACATCTCCATGGAAACAAGCAGGTGAGAGGACCTCAATGGAAAAGTTACACAGTGCATCTTTAAACTTTTGTTCAAACATCAGAAACACGAGGCTCAGACGTTTATACTCATGTTCATCCAGGTTTCTGCTTTACTCCTGTGATTCCTCACACCTTAGACCGTTCACACCCTAGACTGTTCACACTTTAATCTGTTCACATTGTAGCCTGTTCACACTGTTCACATTTTAGGTTGTTCACACTGTAGACTGTTCACACCCTAGACTGTTCACACCCTAGACTGTTCACCCTGTTCACACCCTAGACCGTTCACACTGTAGACTGTTCACACTGTAGACTGTTCACACTGTAGACATAGATTGTTCACACTGTAGACTGTTCACACCTTGGGTTGTTCACACTGTAGATTGTCACTGAAACGTTGGAGCGATGGAGAAACATAAACTCACTCTGAAGGATCTTTACCCTTTGGTCTCTGCTCCTGACCTGAGGCTCAGACCTGAAGACAAAACCATTTCAGGGACTTGAGACTCTGAGGGTTTGAATGGAAAATATTAAAAATATTTGTAATATTAGTCGTTTCACTTTTTTCCTCCATAAATCCACAGACGTTCATATCGACGTCTTCTGTGTCTGAAATGTAGAACGAGGAAAAGACAAAAACTGAACAAGACGCCGAGTCCGACTGAGTGAGATTTACTCTAACATGAAGAGCGACCAGACTGGAGAGAGAAAGAGAAGAAGAGAGAGAAAGAGAAGAAGAGAGAGAAAGAGAAGAAGAGAGAGAAAGAGAAGAAGAGAGAGAAAGAGAAGAAGAGAGAGAAAGAGAAGAAGAGAGAGAAAGAGAAGAAGAGAGAGAAAGAGGAGAAGAACAGGAGAGAAGTGAAAGTGAGAGGAGGAGTGTTCACACCTCAGGGGACCTGAGTTTATTTAATCTGAGTTAATCAAATGAAGCTCAAACTGGGACACGAGTCTGTGTCTGTGTGTGTCTGTGTGTGTGTGTGTGTGTGTCTGTCTGTCTGTGTGTGCTGTGTGTGTGTGTGTGTGTGTGTCTGTGTCTGTGTCTGTGTGTGTGTGTGTGTCTGTGTGTGTCTGTGTCTGTGTGTGTGTCTGTGTGTCTGTGTGTGTGTGTGTGTGTCTGTGTGTGTCTGTGTGTGTGTGTGTGTGTCTGTGTGTGTGTGTGTGTCTGTGTGTGTGTCTGTGTGTGTGTGTGTCTGTGTGTGTGTGTGTGTGTGTGTGTCTGTCTGTGTGTCTGTCTGTCTGTCTGTGTGTGTGTCTGTGTGTGTGTGTGTCTGTGTGTGTGTGTGTGTGTGTGTCGTCTGTGTGTCGTCTGTCTGTCTGTGTGTGTCTGTGTGGTGTGTGTCTGTGTGTCTGTGTGTGTCTGTGTGTGTGTGTGTGTGTGTGTGTCTGTGTGTGTGTGTGTGTGTGTGTGTCTGTGTGTGTGTGTGTGTCTGTGTGTGTCTGTGTGTGTGTGTGTCTGTGTGTGTGTCTGTGTGTGTGTCTGTGTGTGTCTGTGTGTGTCTGTGTGTCTGTGTGTGTGTGTGTGTCTGTGTGTGTGTGTCTGTGTCTGTGTGTGTCTGTGTCTGTGTGTGTGTGTCTGTGTCTGTCTGTGTGTGTGTATCTGTGTGTGTCTGTGTGTGTCTGTGTGTGTCTGTGTGTGTCTGTGTGTGTGTGTGTGTCTGTGTGTCGTCCACAACAACAGACGTGTCACTGTCACCAGAAGAGGGCGCTGGTGAGATAAACCAGGACTGAACCAGGACTGGACCAGGACTGGACCAGGACTGGACCAGGACTGAACCAGGACTGGACTGAACCAGGACTGGACCAGGACTGGACCAGGACTGGACCAGGACTGAACCAGGACTGGACCAGGACTGGACCAGGACTGAGCAGAGACAGTAGGTGGCGCTGGTCTGGGTTTGTTCACTGCAGGAGCAGACGAGACGAGAAACTTCAGTCCCACAAACTGAACATGAGTCAAATCAAATCTACAAATGATTCATGTTTTTCTCTCAAACTTCATTTGTGTTGAAGATTTGATTTGGATTTAATAAAAACATTTGAAACAGAATAAATTTACAGACGTCATCTAATCTTACGCACATTTTAAACAATTCCTCCTCTCCTCCTCGTCTCCTCTCTCCTCCTCGTCTCCTCTCCTCCTCGTCTCCTCTCTCCTCGTCTCCTCTCCTCCTCTCTCTCTCTCCTCCTCGTCTCCTCTCCTCCTCTCCTCCTCGTCCTCCTCTCTCTCTCTCTCCTCGTCTCTCTCCTCCTCTCCTCCTCCTCGTCTCCTCTCTCTCTCTCCTCCTCGTCTCCTCTCTCCTCCTCGTCTCTCTCTCCTCTCTCCTCCTCTCTCTCTCTCCTCTCTCTCCTCCTCTCTCGTCTCCTCTCCTCCTCTCTCCTCCTCTGTCCTCCTCTCCTCCTCTCTCCTCTCTCCTCCTCGTCTCCTCTCTCTCTCTCTCTCTCTCCTCCTCTCCTCTCTCTCCTCTCTCCTCCTCGTCTCCTCTCTCCTCCTCTCCTCTCTCCTCCTCTCTCCTCGTCTCCTCTCTCCTCCTCGTCTCCTCTCCTCCTCGTCTCCTCTCCTCCTCTCCTCCTCTCCTCCTCGTCTCCTCTCTCCTCCTCCTCTCCTCCTCCTCCTCCTCCTCTCCTCTCCTCCTCTTCTCTCTCCTCCTCTCCTCCTCGTCTCCTCTCTCCTCCTCGTCTCCTCTCCTCCTCGTCTCCTCTCCTCCTTTCCTCTCTCCTCCTCTCTCTCTCTCTCCTCTCCTCCTCGTCTCCTCTCTCTCTCCTCTCTCCTCTCTCCTCCTCTCTCCTCTCTCTCCTCTCTCCTCTCTCCTCGTCTCCTCTCTCCTCTCTCTCCTCTCTCTCCTCTCTCTCTCTTCTCCTCTCTCCTCTCCTCTCTCCTCCTCTTCCTCTCCCTCCTCTCTCTCCTCTCTCCTCTCTCCTCCTCTCTCTCCTCCTCTCTCCTCTCTCTCTCTCCTCTCTCTCTCTCCTCCTCTCCTCTCTCTCCTCTCTCCTCCTCCTCCTCCCTCTCTCCTCCTCTCCTCCTCTCCTCTCTCTCCTCCTCTCCTCCTCTTCTCTCTTCTCTCCTCTCCTCGTCTCCTCTCCTCCTCTCTCCTCTCCTCCTCGTCTCCTCCTCTTCTCTCCTCCTCGTCTCCTCTCTCCTCTTCTCCTCGTCTCCTCTCTCTCCTCTCCTCTCTCTCCTCGTCTCCTCTCTCCTCATCTCCCCGTCTTCTCTCCTTCTCTCCTCCTCGTCTCCTCTCCTCCTCTCCTTGTCTCCTCGTCTCCTCTCCTCCTCTCCTCGTCTCCTCTCCTCCTCGTTTCCTCTATTCCTCGTCTCCTCTCCTCCTCTTCTTCTCGTCTCCTCTCTTCTTTCTCTCCTCCTCCGTTGTTAGAGGAGAGATGGAACAAGGGAGAGAAAAGGACAAAGGAGCTAGGAGAGAGAGGAGCTAGGATGTAGGAATGGAGGGGAGGAGGGAGGAGAGGGAGGAGGGGGAGGGGCGAGCGACAGACAGAGGAGAGAGAGTGCAATGGAGGGAAAAACACAGAATCACTGCACCAAAACACGGCCCCGAGACTCGGACTAAACCGGGACTAAACCGGGTCTGAACCGGGTCTGGATCAGGTCTGGACCAGGACCCGACCTGAGGCTGCACCAGCACTGCACCAGGACTAACCCGGGACTAAACCAGGACTATCCATGGACCATGATTCCACCAGGTCAGTGATGGTTCAAAGAGACGGAGGTCACCTCTAAAAACCTGGACTAAACCAGGACTAAACCAGAACTAAACCAGGACTAAACCAGGACTAAACCGGGTCTAAACCAGGACTAAGCCAGAACTAAACCAGGACTAAACCAGGACTAAACCGGGTCTAAACCAGGACTAAGCCAGAACTAAACCCGGACTAAGCCAGAACTAAACCAGGACTAAACCAGGACTAAACCGGGTCTAAACCAGGACTAAGCCAGAACTAAACCAGGACTAAACCAGGACTAAACCAGGACTAACCAGACTAAACCAGGACTAAGCCAGAACTAAACCAGGACTAAACCAGGACTAAGCCAGAACTAAACCAGGACTAAGCCAGGGACTAAACCGGGACTTAACCAGGTCTAAACCAGAACTAAACCAGGACTAAACCGGGTCTAAACCAGGACTAAGCCAGAACTAAACCAGGACTAAACCAGGACTAAACCGGGTCTAAACCAGGACTAAGCCAGAACTAAACCAGGACTAAACCAGTACTAAGCCAGGACTAAACCAGGACTAAACCAGGACTAAACCAGGACTAAACCAGGACTAAGCCAGAACTAAACCAGGACTAAACAGAACTAAACCAGGACTAAACCAGACTAAACCAGGACTAAACCTAAGGACTAAACCGGGAACTAACCGGGACTAAACCGGGACTTAACCAGAACTAAACCAGGACTAAACCAGGTCTAAACCAGGTCTAGACCAGGAGTAGACCAGGACTGAACCAGGACTAGACCAGGACTAAATCAGATCTAAACCAGGTCTAAACCAGGTCTAAACCAGGTCTAAACCAGATCTAAACCAGATCTAAACCAGATCTAAACCAGGTCTAAACCAGGTCTAAACCAGATCTAAACCAAAAACCAGGTCTAAACCAGATCTAAACCAGGTCTAAACCAGGTCTAAACCAGGTCTAAACCAGGTCTAAACCAGGACTAAACCAGGTCTAAACCAGGTCTAAACCAGGACTAAACCAGGACTAAACCAGGACTAAACCAGGACTGAACCAGGACAAAGCAAGAGCTAAAGTGGGACTAAACCTGAGTCTAGACCAGGACTGAGGAGGAAAAACTGTTGAATGTTCTGGAAGCTTCTGCACTGGGACTGAACTCAGACCCAGGACTGGACCAGGACTGGACCAGGACTGGACCAGGACTGGACCAGGACTGGACCAGGCCTGTGGAGGACGTGTGTAGCGCCCCCTGCTGTGTGCTGTGACAGTTTTGGGACAGTTGTTTTCACTTTTTTCTCTCTCTCTTTCTGATCCTCACACAGAAGATTTAAACGTTTATGGAGGATTATTTTTAGTTTCAAATTGTCAGTGAAAGTTCAAAATATCATTGTCGAGACGCAGCAGCCGTGGAATTATGACAAAAAAAAAAAGAAAAGAAAAGAATAAAAATCCAATAACTGCGAACGTGGAAGGACCAGATAAGTTTGATTGTCATTTCCCAGGTTTACTTGAAATAAAAATCATTTAATCCTGAATCAAAATGAATTCCGCTTTTAAAAACATTCATGTAAACACGTGAAACTAGAATGATTATTCAGAATTAAACTTAATCGTGAAGTAAGTGTTTGGTTTATTTTGATTTTAAAGCTGAATGAATTTGGTTCCTGGATCCTGTTTGTCGTTTTTTCTAATAATGTTGATGGTTCAGAAAAGTCGGGAGCAGATGAAGTGTGTGTTTTCTTTTTCGTGTTTTTCGTAAATTCGTTGGCGTCTCTGTCCAGTCAGAACCCAATTCAACTTTATTATTTACATGGAAACTACAAGGAGAAGATCTGAATTTTAGAACAATCAGAATAAACAAACATCATGTAAACGTGGACAATCAAACTGTTTTTTTTTTTTGTTTTTTTTCCTGGCATCGCTGACTCACCTGCGCGCTGGGATTACGTGGTTTATGTTCACCTCTCACACGTTCCACAAACACAAGATGCCGTTTACTCGACTCGATTTCTAGAGTGAAGAGGAAACAGGAGGAGGAAGAAGGAGGAGGTGTTTCTACTGAGGAAAAAGGACAAATAGTTGCTGTTTCTCTTTTGTCGAGGAGAAAATTCAGTTTGTCGACTGGACAAAAGTGAGTTTGGTTGAAGACGTTTCTCAGCTGCTTCTTCGGTTCTGTCAGACGCTGGTGACACTTATATCTGTCTGCAGGAGGAGCTAACTACACTGAAACTACTCTGGAACTAACACACACACTTGTTTACAGTTTGTGTTTGTTGGTTGGGCCTGTTGACCTGTACAGGGTGTGGGGGTCAGAACAGTTCATGGTCAAAATGGAGCCTCCACACGTCTGGACCGGACCTGGATCCTCCTGTTGTTCTTGTTTGTTTGAGGTTTGAGGTTTGAGGTTTGAGGATGGACGTGGAAACAGGAGACAGATGGTTTATCTGTTTAGAGAAGGATTCTGTTTCTGAACAAAAACAGCTTCTTTTACTCTCCTCTCAAACCAGTTCTTTTCTCTAAACCAGGACTGAACCAGGACTAAAACAGGACTAAACCAGGACTAAACCAGGGACTAAACCTGGACTAAACCTGGACTGAACCAGGACTAAAACAGGACTGAACCAGGACTAAACAAGGACTAAAAAAAGGACTAAAACGGGACTAAACCAGGACTAAAACAGGGACTAAACCTGGACTAAACCATGACTGAACCAGGGACTAAACCAGGGACTAAACCAGGTCTGAAACAGGACTAAAACAGGACTAAACCAGGACTAAACCAGGACTAAACCAGGACGAAACAAGGACTAAACTAGGACTAAAACAGGACTAAAACAGGGACTAAACCAGGACTGAACCTGGAGTGAACCTGGAGTGAACCAGGACTAAACCAGGAATAAACCAGGACGAAACAAGGACTAAACAAGGACTAAAACAGGATTAAAACAGGGACTAAACCAGGACTAAACCAGGGACTAAACCTGGACTAAACCAGGACTGAACCAGGGACTAAACCAGGACTAAATGAGGACTGAAGTAGAACTAAACCAGGTCTAAACCAAGACAAAGCAAGAACTAAAGTGGGACTAAACCCGGGTCTAAAACTGGACTAAAGAAAAAAATCAGTACGTCTCTGTCCTCAAATGAGTGACCTGTGGTTTTTAAGTGGAGATGAACATCAGACTGAGGTCCTGTGTTGTTTTCTCGTCTGTGTTGGTTCTTGTGAAGTGTCTGTTTAGTTTCTCCAGTGTCACTTCAGTCTTCACTTTGTTTTGTTTGTGTCTCAGTGTTTTGTCCTTTGGTTGGACCAGTTTCTGTCTTAAAGTGTTCGTAGATTTGAAATAGACTTGGATTTCATGTTGTCTGAAAATCCTCTGTAGTTTTTCAGAAACACCAGTCATGTACGGAACAGTTCCTCCTTTCTCCTGGTTCTGATTCTCTGTTGTTCTGTTTTTTAGTTCTCTTGGTTTTGTTGAAGGCCCAGTTCAGATCTCCACAAACAGAGAGGACTTTGTTTTGTTAAAAAATCGTCTGTATAAATTGTGACCACGCCCCCTCCCAAACTGGAAGTCGGCCGTCTTGGATTAATCATGTGACAAATGTTATAATGTCGTCACATGTAGACGTCCAATTTTGCCACATTTTCATTTATGAAACTTTTAAAACAGACACAACCTCAAAGTACAGCGGCGCGGCTTCCTAGTTTACTAAAGTCGTACAAAAACATTTTGGTAATAGGGTAATACCGTACACTCCGGTAAAATCCAGAGACGGTTTCAGGGTATCAAAATTTTGATAACACCCAACCCTAATGTGTGACAGGTCCACAGCCCAACTGGGCTAGAGAAAAGAACCTGTGAGAGATACGAGTGCCAGCGAGGGCCGATCATCGCCGCTTGCAGCTATAAACATTATTATTATTGTTATTTATATTGTTTATATTTTTATTATGATTATAAAAGTTTAAATGTGTTATTTTGTCTGTGGTTTTACTGTGAAATCTGACAATCAGGGTTAAAGCTCCACTGTGGGACATTTCACACACTGACACAGTCACAGGGTCGGGGAGTTTTTCCTCAGACTGGAGCAGAACGACGGATGGAGACGACATTTAGAAAAGAAAAGAGGAAAAAGAGAAACTGACGAAAGAAAGAAAGAGAGAAGAAAAAGAGAAAGTGACATTTGAGAGAAAGAGAGATGGAGGAGGAGGAAGGAAGGAAGAAGCAAAAGGAAAAAGGGAAGGAGCAGAAAAGAGGAAAAAGAGAAAGTGATGTTTGAGAGAAAGGAGGGAGAAAAAAGAGAAGAAAAGAAAAAAGGAAGGGAGAAGAAAAGGAGAAAGTGACATTTGAGGGAGAGAGAGGATGAGGAGGATGGAGGAAGGAGGGATGAGAGAAAAGACGAGTGACATAAAAACCTTTAGGATCGACTGTCACAGGAAAAGACTGAGACAAGACCAGGACTAGACCAGAACTAGACCAGGACTAGAGCGGGTCTAGACCAGGACTTGAAGGTGAGGGGGTGATGAAGACGAGGGGGTGATGAAGACGAGGGGGTGATGAAGACGAAGGGGTGATGAAGACGAAGAGGACGGAGCTGAAGCGTGAAACAGCAGCAGAACAAATCGACCAATCAGACGCTTAAAGACACAGAGCTTCGTTCTGATTGGACGAACAGAGAAAGACAATTTTACACTGTCACATGTAATTTAGACCGAAACAAGTCCTGGTCTAGTCCTGGTTTAGACCTGGTTTAGACCTGGTCCAGTCCTGGTCTAATCCTGGTCTAGTCCTGGTTTAGTCCTGGTTCAGTCCTGGTCTAGTCCTGGTTTAGACCTGGTTTAGACCTGATTCAGTCCTGGTCCAGTCCTGGTCCAGTCCTGGTCTAGTCCTGGTCCGGTCCCGGTTCAGTCCTGGTTCAGTCCTGGTTTAGTCCTGGTCTAGTCCTGGTTTAGTCCTGGTTCAGTCCTGGTTCAGTCCTGGTCTAATCCTGGTCTAGTCCTGGTTTAGTCCTGGTTCAGTCCTGGTCTAGTCCTGGTCTAGTCCTGGTTTAGACCTGGTTTAGACCTGGTTTAGTCCTGGTTCAGTCCTGGTCTAGTCCTGGTCTAGTCCTGGTCTAGTCCTGGTCTAGTCCTGGTTCAGTCCTGGTCTAGTCCTGGTTTAGTCCTGGTTCAGTCCTGGTCTATTCCTGGTCTAATCCTGGTCTAGTCCTGGTTTAGTACTGGTTCAGTCCTGGTCTAGTCCTGGTCTAGTCCTGGTTTAGACCTGGTTTAGACCTGATTCAGTCCTGGTTCAGTCCTGGTTCAGTCCTGGTCTAGTCCTGGTTTAGTCCTGGTCTAGTCCTGGTTCAGTCCTGGTTTAGTCCTGGTTCAGTCCTGGTTTAGTCCTGGTTTAGTCCTGGTTCAGTCCTGGTTCAGTCCTGGTCTAGTCCTGGTTTAGTCCTGGTTTAGTCCTGGTTCAGTCCTGGTTCAGTCCTGGTTTAGTCCTGGTCCAGTCCTGGTCTAGTCCTGGTCTAGTCCTGGTCTAGTCCTGGTCTAGTCCTGGTCTATTCCTGGTTTAGTTCTGGTCTAGTCCTGGTCTAGTCCTGGTTAGTCCTGGTCAGTCCTGGTCTAGTCCTGGTCTATTCCTGGTTTAGTTCTGGTCTAGTCCTGGTCTAGTCCTGGTCTAGTCCTGGTCCAGTCCTGGTCCAGTCCTGGTTCAGTCCTGGTTCAGTCCTGGTTTAGTCCTGGTCTAGTCCTGGTCTAGTCCTGGTCTAGTCCTGGTTCAGTTCTGGTTTTTCTTTCAGAGCGTTATGCGGATCTTCCTGGGGAGCTGTTCTGTGTGGACCTGGAGAAAGACCGGACCGGACTTGGACTGAGTCTGGCCGGGAACCGGGACCGGTCCAGACTGAGCGTGTTCGTGGTGGGTCTGAGTCCCGGAGGCGCCGCGGCCAAAGATGGACGGATCCGGGTCGGAGACGAACTGCTCGAGGTAAAACCAGACCCGACTTTGAAACGTTTCTTTAATGTTCAGTATCATAGCAACTGAAGAGCCAATCAGGAGCCGGCTGTCGGAGGTCACGCCCCTTCCCTTATCAGCGCTGTCAATCAAACCTCTTCCTAACGCTTGTGGGAGGGGCTTCAGGGAAAGAAGGCGCCTGATAGGTTTGTTCTTAGGAGCAGGTACAGATCTATAATAACCTGGATAAGCCCCGCCCCCTCTGTCTCTAGTGGTCGCTCCAGGTACTGCACACAGATTCTCCCACAGAGGAAACGCACTTTGGGAATTGAACCTGCTCGTGTTCTTCCGATTCTGCAGGATTCTTTTCTATTTTCACAACATAAACTTTTTAAAATGTTTAAATCCTCGTGGCTCCTGAAATGATCTTTGTCAGACTGAGCCTCGCTGCTCTGATTGGTCCAAACGCTCCACGCTACGCTCTGATTGGGCCAAAAGCTTCATGCCGCGCTCTGATTGGTCCAAATGCTCAATGCTATGCTCTGATTGGTCCAAACGGTCCACGCCACGCTCTGGTTGGTCCAAACGCTCCATACCGCGCTCTGATTGGTCCAAATGCTCAACACTATGCTCTGGTTGGTCCAAACGCTCCATGCCACGTTATGATTGGTCCAAATGCTCCACGCCGTGCTCTGATTGGTCCAAACGCTCCATGCCACGTTATGATTGGTCCAAACGCTCCACGCCGCGCTCTGATTGGTCCAAACGCTCCACGCCGCGCTCTGATTGGTCCAAACGCTCCACGCCACGCTCTGATTGGTCCAAACACTCCACACTACGCTCTGATTGGTCCAAATGCCCCACATCGTGCTCTGATTGGTCCAAACGCTCCATGCCGTGCTTTGATTGGTCTAAACGCTCCACGTCGTGCTCTGATTGGTCCAAACGCTCCACGCTACGCTCTGATTGTTCCAAATGCCCCACGCCGCGCTCTGATTGGTCCAAACGCTCCACGCTACGCTCTGATTGGTCCAAACGCTCCACGCTACGCTCTGATTGTTCCAAATGCCCCACGCCGCGCTCTGATTGGTCCAAACGCTCCACTCTACACTCTGATTGGTCCAAACGCTCCACTCTACACTCTGATTGGTCCAAACGCTCCACGCTACGCTCTGATTGGTCCAAGCGCTCCACGTTACGCTCTGATTGGTCCAAACGCCCCACACCGTGCTCTGATTGGTCCAAACGCTTCACACTGTGCTTTGATTGGTTCAGACGCTTCACATTGCGCTTTGATTGGTCCAAATGCTCCACGCCGTGCATTTTACAGACATCACACAGTGGGAGGAGCTCACTCGGAAGTGAATGTGGAAGAGAAAATTATTTTTGTGCCCATGAGCCAAAGACACAGACTCTGAAAACAACACGGCGCAGCTTGTGTTCATCTTCAGGTTTGATGAGAGTTCTGTGTTAAAGAGAGAGGAGCGTAGAACTATTATCAAATCTGACGCTGAATCCAAGAAGACGCTGAGCGAGAGCGAGACAAAGACACTTTATGACTGAAAAAAGTTTCAACCTTTGTGAAGCCGGACGCCCTGAACACGAGCAGGTTCAATTCCCAAAGTGCGTTTCCTCTGTGGGAGAATCTGTCTGCAGTACCTAGAGCGACCACTAGAGACAGAGGGGGCGGGGCTTATCCAGGTTTATTACAGATCCATGATTACAGAGAGACAGACCCACACCTTACGCACAAACTGAACTAGTGAACCACGACAACGACATCTACAAACTGAACTAGTGAACTACGACCACGACAACGACATCTACAAACTGAACTAGTGAACTACGACCACGACCACGACATCTACAAACTGAACTAGTGAACTACGACCACGACAACGACATCTACAAACTGAACTAGTGAACTACGACCACGACAATGACATCTACAAACTGAACTAGTGAACTACAACCACGACAACGACATCTACAAACTGAACTAGTGAACTACAACCACGACGACATCTACAAACTGAACTAGTGAACTACGACCACGACAACGACATCTACAAACTGAACTAGTGAACTACGACCACGACCACGACATCTGCAAACTGAACTAGTGAACTACGACCACGACAACGACATCTACAAACTGAACTAGTGAACTACAACGACAACGACACGACATCTACAAACTGAACTAGTGAACTACAACCACGACAACGACATCTACAAACTGAACTAGTGAACTACGACGACGAAACGACATCTACAAACTGAACTAGTGAACTACGACCACGACATCTACAAACTGAACTAGTGAACTACGACCACGACGACATCTACAAACTGAACTAGTGAACTACGACCACGACATCTACAAAACTGAACTAGTGAACTACGACCACGACACGACATCTGCAAACTGAAACTAGTGAACTACGACGACAACGACATCTACAAACTGAACTAGTGAACTACGACCACGACATCTACAAACTGAACTAGTGAACTACGACCACGACATCTACAAACTGAACTAGTGAACTACAAACCACGACGACATCTACAAACTGAACTAGTGAACTACGACCACGACATCTACAAACTGAACTAGTGAACTACGACCACGACACGACATCTACAAACTGAACTAGTGAACTACGACCACGACAACGACATCTACAAACTGAACTAGTGAACTACGACCACGACAACGACATCTACAAACTGAACTAGTGAACTACGACCACGACATCTGAACTAGACACTCTACAAACTGAACTAGTGAACTACGACCACGACATCTACAAACTGAACTAGTGAACTACGACCACGACAACGACATCTACAAACTGAACTAGTGAACTACGACCACGACAACGACATCTACAAACTGAACTAGTGAACTACGACCACGACGACATCTACAAACTGAACTAGTGAACTACAACCACGACATCTACAAACTGAACTAGTGAACTACGACCACGACAACGACATCTACAAACTGAACTAGTGAACTACGACCACGACGACATCTACAAACTGAACTAGTGAACTACTACGACCACGACATCTACAAACTGAACTAGTGAACTACAACCACGACAACGACATCTACAAACTGAACTAGTGAACTACAACCAACGACATCTACAAACTGAACTAGTGAACTACAACCACGACATCTACAAACTGAACTAGTGAACTACAACAACGACATCTACAAACTGAACTAGTGAACTACACCACGACAACGACATCTACAAACTGAACTAGTGAACTACAACGACAACGACATCTACAAACTGAACTAGTGAACTACAACGACAACGACATCTACAAACTGAACTAGTGAACTACAACGACGACAACGACATCTACAAACTGAACTAGTGAACTACGACCACGACACGACATCTACAAACTGAACTAGTGAACTACGACGACGACACGACATCTACAAACTGAACTAGTGAACTACGACCACGACATCTGCAAACTGAACTAGTGAACTACAACCACGACAACGACATCTACAAACTGAACTAGTGAACAACGACAACGACATCTACAAACTGAACTAGTGAACTACGACCACGACACGACATCTGCAAACTGAACTAGTGAACTACGACCACGACAACGACATCTACATCTACAAACTGAACTAGTGAACTACGACCACGACATCTGCAAACTGAACTAGTGAACTACGACCACGACAACGACATCTACAAACTGAACTAGTGAACTACGACCACGACAACGACATCTACAAACTGAACTAGTGAACTACGACGACGACAACGACATCTACAAAC
>NW_026571473.1:39733115-39764146 GCF_026225935.1 Boleophthalmus pectinirostris
AACACACAACAAATAAACCACACACAGGTGAGACGCACACACAAACACACAACAAATAAACCACACACAGGTGAGACACACACACAAACACACAACAAATAAACCACACACAGGTGAGACGACACACACACAAACACACAACAAATAAACCACACACAGGTGAGACGCACACACACCTGACACACAACAAATAAACCACACACAGGTGAGACGCACACACACACAAAACACACACACAATAAACCACACACAGGTGAGACACACACACACACAACAAACACACACACACACATAAACCACACACAGGTGAGACGCACACACACACACACAAACACACACAACACACATAAACCACAACACACAGGTGAGACACACACACACACAACACACACAACAAAATAAACCACACACAGGTGAGAGACGCACACACAACACACAACAAATAAACCACACACAGGTGAGACACGCACACACACCAACACACAACACACAACAAATAAACCACACACACACACAAACACACACACACACAAATAAACCACACACAGGTGAGACACACACACAAACACACAACAAATAAACCACACACAGGTGAGACGCACACACACCTGACACACAACAAATAAACCACACACAGGTGAGACGCACACACACCTGACACACAACAAATAAACCACACACAGGTGAGACGCACACACACCTGACACACAACAAATAAACCACACACAGGTGAGACGCACACACAAACACACAACAAATAAACCACACACAGGTGAGACGCACACACAAACACACAACAAATAAACCACACACAGGTGAGACGCACACACACAAACACACAACAAATAAACCACACACAGGTGAGACGCACACACACACACACACACAACACAATAAACACACACACAGGTGAGACGCACACACACACTGACACACAACAAATAAACCACACACAGGTGAGACGCACACACACACACAAACACACACACAAATAAACCACACACAGGTGAGACGCACACACACAACATAAACCACACACAGGTGGAGACGCACACACAACAACACAAACACACCACACAGGTGAGACGCACACACACACACAACACAACACACACAAAAACCACACACAGGTGAGACGCACACACACACACACAACAAATAAACCACACACAGGTGAGACACACACACAAACACACAACAAATAAACCACACACAGGTGAGACACACACACAAACACACAACAAATAAACCACACACAGGTGAGACGCACACACACAAGACACACAACAAATAAACCACACACAGGTGAGACACACACACACACACAACAAATAAACCACACACAGGTGAGACACACACACACACAACAGGTGAGACACACACACACACACATAAACACACACACAACACACAACAAATAAACCACACACAGGTGAGACGCACACACAAACACACAACAAATAAACCACACACAGGTGAGACGCACACAGAGTCGGGGAGTGGACCTGGGTTCGTTCTGGTGTTTCTGGTAGAACTGAAGCAGCTTCTTGAAGTTTCCTGAAGTTTCCCCAGTGATCGTGACACTGAAATAATCGACCATTTACAGACGTCAGAGTGAAAGTGAGTCAGACCCTCGTTAACCTCCACCTCTGACAGAGTTTTCAGATCGACAGAATCGAGCCGGTGCCAGTTCCCGCACCTAGTCTCAAACCAACTGATGTGTTCTCGCTGAAAATCTGAGCGTTTGGGACCCGAAAAAGTAAAACTTGTTTTTTCCCAGTGAATTGTGAGGACAGAGTGGACGTGCGCAGGTTCATCAGGTCACACACGGGAAAATAAACCAAGAAAACCTGTGTGAAACATGGAGGAGAAATCAAGAGACAGAAGATTGAGCCGTGGTCAGAGGATGAGAACAAATATTTACTGTATCTGTGTTCGACCAGTGAGGTTCTCCACAACACAGCAGATGTTCCTCCACAGCAGATGTTCCTCCACAGCAGATGTTCCTCCACAGCAGATGTTCCTCCACAGCAGATGTTCCTCCACAGCAGATGTTCCTCCACACAGCGATTTCCTCCACAGCAGATGTTCCTCCACAGCAGATGTTCCTCCACAGCAGATGTTCACAGCAGATGTTCCTCCACAGACAGATGTTTGTTCACAGCAGATGTTCGTCCACAGCACAGCAGATGTTCGTCCACAGCAGATGTTTGCCCACAGCAGATGTTTCTCCACAGACAGATGTTGGTGCAGATAAATCATGATTTATCTGAGTCCAAACTCTCGTTGGTGTCGATGGTTTGATCCATGATTGTTCTTTTCCTCTTTCGTACGACCTTGTTTTTATTTGATGATCGTCCTGGGTTCATTTAAACTGTTTGAATGTGGCTCGTTCACTGGTGGAACTGGTGCGGGAACCGACAGACCAACCTGAAAACTGCTACTGTGAAAGTGAAAGTGAAAGTGAGTCAGACCCTCGTTAACCTCCGCCTCTGTGAACATCAGCACAGATCAGTTTGGTTCTTTCTTCTCCGGTTCTGTGCGTGTATAAATCCATGTGGTTTGTTCTTCCAGATCCGTCCCTCCGCCCCGTGACCCCTGACCCCTCGTGTTCCCCCGTGACCTCCGACCCCTCGTGCTCCCCCGTGACCTCTGACCCCTCGTGTTGCCCCGTGGTCCCGGGGCAGGAGACGCTCATCGAGATCTGCAAAGGACGATCGGGACTCGGACTGAGCATCGTCGGAGGAACAGACACACAACTGGTACGGTTAATATTCACCGACTAACGAGATAACGAGATAACGAGGTAACGAGGTAATAGTACTGATATTACTGTGAAGATTGAAGAGTAAAGATTATTGGCCTGTGAAATGTTTTTTTTAAGTCTTGGTCTTGGCCCTTGACTCGTTTTCACACCTGATAAAAACCCACGTACAATTTAATTTCATTTATTTCTTTGTTTGAGCAGGTACAACAAAATTCTAAAACAATAACAAAATTTGTGATATAAACATGAACATATTTGGGACCTGGTGCTCAAAAGGAGGAGGACTGGAGTCCTACCCCAATTGTTTTACATAATCACGTGGTTCACTTTCTTTTTTTTTTTATCACCTTTGAAGTGCTTACCTGTCATTTGCCAAAAAAAAAAATATATATATACCCACATATATACAAAAACATATCCACATATACTTACATACATATGCAAGTACACACACTTGTACACACATATGTACATACATACATACATATACACATAGATATCAGTAGATATACTCACATACACACATATACATGTCAACATATACACACATGCAGAAACATTTCTGTTTGTAGTCGCACAAACTAATAATAATGTTAATCTAGGCACAAAGTTTATTGTTTTTGATCGTACAAAATAAACAGTAATGAGAATGAACGTCCAAAACCCAGTGATGAAGCTTTTCTAAACCTGTGTGTGTGTGTGTGTGTGTGTGTGTGTGTGTGTCCGTGTTGTGTGTGTGTGTGTTTGTGTGTGTGTGTGTGTCTGTTGTGTGTGTGTGTCTGTGTGTGTGTGTGTGTGTCTGTGTTGTGTGTGTGTGTCTGTGTGTGTTGTGTGTGTGTGTGTGTGTGTGTCTGTGTGTGTCTGTGTGTGTCTGTGTGTGTGTGTCTGTGTGTGTGTGTGTGTGTGT
Organism: Boleophthalmus pectinirostris; assembly: GCF_026225935.1. Lineage (NCBI taxonomy): Eukaryota > Metazoa > Chordata > Actinopteri > Gobiiformes > Gobiidae > Boleophthalmus > Boleophthalmus pectinirostris. Next base: position 39,736,790 of record NW_026571473.1, read on the forward strand.
CTGTTTGTGTGTGTGTGTGTGTTGTGTGTGTGTGTGTCTGTGTGTGTGTTTTGTGTGTGTGTGTGTCTGTGTGTGTCTGTTGTGTGTGTGTTGTGTGTGTCTGTGTGTGTCTGTGTGTGTCTGTGTGTGTCTTTGTGTGTGTGTGTGTGTGTCTGTTTGTGTGTGTGTGTTTGTGTCAGAACGCCATCGTGATCCATGAGGTTTACCAGGAGGGGGCAGCAGCGAGAGACGGGAGGCTTTGGGCCGGAGACCAGATCCTGGAGGTGAGAAACATGAAGAAATATCTGACCAGGACCAGGACCAGGACCAGGACCAGGATCTGTTGTGTCATGCTCTCCTCTCTTTCCTTTTCTTCTCTCTCCTCGTCTCCACTTCTTCACCTGCACTGAACTTAAAATTTAAACACACACTGGGGAAACACTCAGGCTCTGGAGTGTTTGACTTTACTTTTTTTTTCCCCCCATCGGCCACATCAACAGTGAAATAAAACAAAATAATAATAATAAAAACATTTTTACAGTTTGTGCAAAAAACAAACAAACAAACAAAAAAAATTTTTTTGAGGCATTGGCGCAAAAAAAAAAAAAAAAAGCAAATGGAGCCCAATTTTTATTTTATTTAATTGTATTTTTTTGCCGCTCAGGGCTTCCGTACAATTTTCTTCTTTAGCTAAACACACTCTCTCCTCCTCTCATCCCTCTCTTCTCTCCTCCTCTCATCCCTCTCTTCTCTCCTCCTCACTCTTTTCCTCCTCTCCTCTTCTTCTCTCATCCATCTCTACTCTTCCCTCTTTCTTTAAATAAACAGCATCTCTCTGTTTTCACTTCTCTACTCTCCTCTTCTCCTCCTCTCATCCCTCTTTCCTCTCTCCTCTCCTCCTCCAGGTGAACGGCGTGTCTCTCCTCCTCCTCTCATCCCTCTCTTCCTCTCCTCCTCCTCCAGGTGAACGGCGTGTCTCTCCTCCTCCTCATCCCTCTCTTCCTCTCCTCCTCCTGCAGGTGAACGGCGTGTCTCTCCTCCTCTCATTCCCTCTCTTCCTCTCCTCCTCCTGCAGGTGAACGGCGTGTCTCTCCTCCTCCTCTCATCCCTCTCTTCCTCTCCTCCTCCTCCAGGTGAACGGCGTGTCTCTCCTCCTCTCATCCCTCTCTTCCTCTCCTCCTCCTCCAGGTGAACGGCGTGTCTCTCCTCCTCCTCTCATCCCCTCTCTCCCTCTCCTCCTCCTGCAGGTGACGGCGTGGTCTCCTCCTCCTCCTCTCATCCCTCTCTTCTCTCCTCCTCCTCCAGGTGAACGGCGTGTCTCTCCTCCTCCTCTCATCCCTCTCCTTCCTCTCCTCCTCCTGCAGGTGAACGGCGTGTCTCTCCTCCTCTCATCCCTCTCTTCCTCTCCTCCTCCTGCAGGTGAACGGCGTGTCTCTCCTCCTCCTCTCATCCCTCTCTTTCCTCTCCTCCTCCTCTGAACGGCGTGTCTCTCCTCCTCCTCTCATCTCTCTCTCTTCCTCTCCTCCTGCAGGTGAACGGCGTGTCTCTCCTCCTCCTCTCATCCCTCTCTTCCTCTCCTCCTCCTGCAGGTGAACGGCGTGTCTCTCCTCCTCTCATCCCTCTCTCTCCTCTCCTCCTGCAGGTGAACGGCGTCTCCTCCTCCTCCTCTCATCCCTCTCTTCCTCTCCTCCTCCTGCAGGTGAACGGCGTGTCTCTCCTCCTCCTCTCATCCTCTCTCCTCCTCTCCTCCTCCTGCCAGGTGAACGGCGTGTCTCTCTCCTCCTCTCATCCCTCTCTCTTCCTCTCCTCCTGCAGGTGAACGGTGTCTCTCCTCTCCTCTCATCCTCTCTTCCTCTCCTCCTCCAGGTGAACGGCGTGTCTCTCCTCCTCCTCTCATCCCTCTCTTCCTCTCCTCCTCCAGGTGACGGCGTGTCTCTCTCCTCCTCTCATCCCTCTCTTCCTCTCCTCCTCCTGCAGGTGAACGGCGTGTCTCTCCTCCTCTCATCCCTCTCTTCCTCTCCTCCTCCAGGTGAACGGCGTGTCTCTCCTCCTCCTCTCATCCCTCTCTTCCTCTCCTCCTCCTCCAGGTGAACGGCGTGTCTCTCCTCCTCTCATCCCTCTCTTCCTCTCCTCCTCCTGCAGGTGAACGGCGTGTCTCTCCTCCTCCTCTCATCCCTCTCTTCCTCTCCTCCTCCTGCAGGTGAACGGCGTGTCTCTCCTCCTCTCATCCCTCTCTTCCTCTCCTCCTCCTGCAGGTGAACGGCGTGTCTCTCCTCCTCTCATCCCCTCTCTTCCTCTCCTCCTCCTGCAGGTGAACGGCGTGTCTCTCCTCCTCTCATCCCTCTCTTCCTCTCCTCCTCCTGCAGGTGAACGGCGTGTCTCTCCTCCTCCTTCATCCCTCCTTTCCTCTCCCTCCTTTTCTCCTCCTCCTCTCATCCCTCTCTTCCTCTCCTCCTCCTGCAGGTGAACGGCGTGTCTCTCCTCCTCTCATCCCTCTCTTCCTCTCCTCCTCCTCCAGGTGAACGGCGTGTCTCTCCGTTCTTCGTCTCACGAGGAGGCCATCTCTCTTCTGCGTCAGACTCCGTGTCGTGTGCGTCTGAAGGTTCTGCGGGTCGAGTGTTCGGAGCAGAACCTGCAGCTGCTCACGGTCCAGCTGCACAAGAGGAGTGGGCGGGGCCTCGGACTCAGCATCGTCGGGAAGAGGCAAAGACGCACAACAAACACAACAAACACACACACACACACAAGCCACACGCACACTAACACACCCTCAAGATACACACAAGCGCACACAACAAACACACACAACACACACACACAACAAACACACACAACACACACAACAACACACACAACACACACAACAAAACACACACACACAACAAACAAACACACACAACACACACACACACAAACACACACAAACACACACAAACACACACAAACACACACAACAAACACACACTAACACACCTCAAGATACACACAACACACACAACAAACACACACAACACACACAACAAACACACACAACAAACAAACACACACACAAACACACACAACACACACTAACACACCCTCAAGATACACACAAGCGCACACAACAAACACACACAACACACACAACAAACACACACAACACACACACACAACAAACACACACAACAACAAACACACACAACACACACAACAAACACACACAACAAACACACACAACACACAACACACAACACAAACACACACACAAACACACACACAACACACACACACAACACACACATAACAAACAAACACAACAACACACACAACAACACAACACACACACAAACACACACTAACACACCCTCAAGATACACACAAGCACACACAACAAACACACACAACACACACAACAAACACACACAACACACACAACAAACACACACAACAAACACACACAAACACACTAACACACCCTCAAGATACACACAAGCACACACAAACACACACAACAAACACACACAACAAACAAACACACACAACAAACACACACAAACACACTAACACACCCTCAAGATACACACAAGCACACACAAACACACACAACAAACACACACAACAAACAAACACACACAACAAACACACACAAACACACTAACACACCCTCAAGATACACACAAGCACACACAAACACACACAACACACACAACAAACACACACAACAAACAAACACACACAACAAACACACACACACACAACAACTACACACACCTCAAGATACACACAAGCACACACAAACACACACAACAAACACACACAACACACACAACAAACACACAAGATACACACAAGATACACACAATACACACACACACAAGCCACACGCACACTAACACACCCTCAAGATACACACAAACACACACAACAAACACACACAACACAAACACAAACACACACAACAAACACAAAACACACACAACAAACACACACAACAAACACACACAACAAACACAAAACACACAACAACAACACACAAACACACACAACAACACACACAACAAACACACACAACACACACACAACAACACACACAACAAACACACACAACAAACAAACACAACAAACACACACACAACAAACACACAACAAACACACACAACAACACACACAACACACACAAACAACACAAAACACACACAACAACACACACAACAAACACACACACAAACACACACACAACAAACACACACAACAAACACACACAACAAACACACACACACACACACAACACAACACAACACACAACACACAACACAACACACACACACAACACAAACACACAAAACACAACACACAACACACACACAACACAACACAAACACACAACACACAACACACACAACACACACAACAAACACACACACCACAAACAACACAACACAACAAACAAACAAACACACACAACAACAAACACACACAACAACAAACACACACACACAAACACACACACAACAAACACACACACACAAACAAACACACACAACAAACACACACACACACAACAACACAAACACACACACACACAAACAAACACACACACACACAAACACACACAACAAACACACACACAACACACACACACACACACAACACAACAAACACACACAACACACACAACAACACAACACAACAAACAACACAACACAACAAACAAACACACACAAACACACACAACAAACACACACACACACACACACACACACACACACACACAACACACACACACACACAACAAACACACAACAAACACACAACAACACACAACAAACACACACACACACACACAACACACAACAACACACACACAAACAACACACACACAACAAACACAACAAACACAACAACACACAACAACACACACAACAAACACACACACACACACAACAAACACACACAACACAACAACACACACACACACAACACACACACACACACACAACACACACACAAACACACACAAAACAACACACAAGCACACACAACAAACACAACACAAACACAACACAACACACACACAACACACACAACAACACAACACACAACAAAACAAACAACACACACACAAACACACACAAACACACTAACACACCCTCAAGATACACACAAGCACACACAAACACACACAACAAACACACACAACAAACACACACAACAAACACACACAACACACACAACAAACACACAAGATACACACAAGATACACACAATACACACACACACAAGCCACACACACACACTAACACACCTCAAACACACAAACACACACAACACACACACACAAAACACACACAACAAACACACACACAACAAACACACACAACAAACACACACAACAAACACACACACAAACACACACAACACACACACACACAACACACACACACACACAACACACACACACACAACACACACACACACACAACAAACACACACACACACAACACAACACAACACACACAACACACACACAAGATACAGACACAGAAACACAGAAACACACAAACACACACATGCAAGATACACATAAACACAGTGAGTAACAGTGACAGAGAGGGTCATTAGGTGTGTGCAGGTGTACCCAGGTGTACCCAGGTGTGTGCAGGGGTGCCCAGGTGTACCCAGGTGTGTGCACGTGTATCCAGGTGTATCCAGGTGTACCCAGGTGTGTGCAGGTGTATCCAGGTGTACCCAGGTGTACCCAGGTGTGTGCAGGTGTATCCAGGTGTACCCAGGTGTACCCAGGTGTGTGCAGGTGTATCCAGGTGTATGTAGGTGTATGTACCCAGGTGTACCCCAGGTGTATCCAGGTGTACCCAGGTGTACCCAGGTGTGTGCAGGTGTATCCAGGTGTATCCAGGTGTATGTACCCAGGTGTGTGCAGGTGTATCCAGGTGTATCCAGGTGTATCCAGGTGTACCCAGGTGTGTGCAGGTGTATCCAGGTGTACCCAGGTGTGTGCAGGTGTATCCAGGTGTATCCAGGTGTACCCAGGTGTGTGCAGGTGTATCCAGGTGTATCCAGGTGTGCCCAGGTGTGTGCAGGTGTATCCAGGTGTACCCAGGTGTGTGCAGGTGTATCCAGGTGTATCCAGGTGTGTGCCCAGGTGTGTGCAGGTGTATCCAGGTGTACCCAGGTGTACCCAGGTGTGTGCAGGTGTATCCAGGTGTACCCAGGTGTACCCAGGTGTACCCAGGTGTGCGCAGGTGTGTGCAGGTGTACCCAGGTGTACCCAGGTGTGCGCAGGTGTGTGCAGGTGTACCCAGGTGTACCCAGGTGTGCGCAGGTGTAGGTGTGTGTGTACCAGGTGTACCCAGGTGTGTGCAGGTGTATCCAGGTGTACCCAGGTGTACCCAGGTGTGCGCAGGTGTGTGCAGGTGTACCCAGGTGTGCCCAGGAGCCTGTTAAGGTGATTGTCCAAACAGAAAGTAGATAGAGCTTTGACTTTTCCAGATCCAGTGAATAAAATGTTTAAATAAACTCAGGTTGTTCTGTCCTGAAAATGTCACAGATAATCTCCTCCAGGTTAAACTGTGATTGTTTTTATTTATGGTTTCAGTTTCCATTTTCCAAAAAATATTTTAAGTCTTGGTCCTCAGCACACACAGACTCACAGTGAGGAAGCTGGTGTAGAAAATAGAATCAGTTTCCTCTGAACACATGAACCGGACTCAGGAACCACACGGTCCTTTAGGTCCAGACTCTGATGACGCACACTTCAGGTCAGTGACTCGTGTGTGTGTCTGTGTGTTTGTGTGTGTTCTTATGTGTGTGTGTTTTTCAGGAGCGGCAGTGGCGTGTTCATCTCGGAGGTGGTCAGAGGAGGCGCCGCGGAGCTGGACGGGCGTCTGATGCAGGGAGACCAGATCCTGTCTGTGAACGAGGAGGACACGAGGAGCTCCACGCAGGAAACCGTCGCCGCCATGTTGAAGGTGAAACCTCCAAAGACACAACAACAAACAGAAACACTCTAGATTCAGAACGTGTGAAAACTAAACACACAGATGTGACGCTTGACGCATTCATCCACCTACACGTTAACAACAAGCCACAAATGTAGACAAATGTTCTTCTCGTCATACAAAAATTGTTAATGAACTCTGTGTGACTGAAGTGAAGCACATCTCCACTCACCACAAAACACCACCACCAAAAACCTGGTCCTTCTCCTTCTCAATCTCCTCCTTAAAACAAGTCAGTTGTTCATGTTGTGGCTCCGGTACGAGAGGAACTTTAAAATCTCCAGGTGCTCGATGCTGCGTCCATGTTTGGACAACTTGTGTAAACACAGAGACGCTCGCTGCGGTTGACGTCGTCGTGTCTCCAGTGTCACATGTGGGACACTTTTGGACCGTTTACTGTTCACACTGGAGTCACATACAAGCCACATTTAACTGGAAATGTGAACGACCTCGAAAAAACATCGGATTTCACAAAAAAATCTGAATTGAGCGTTAAGCTGCAGTATGAACGTAGACTAAATGTAATGTTTGTGCTGGTTTGAGTTTCAGGAGCAGATCAGATACAAACAGTTTGTAACACGTCTGTTCTTCTAACACAGAGCTCCTGTTGGACTCTCGATTTCACTCCACTATTCGATTATTTGTTCGTCTTCAGACAGTAAAATAGTTCTTCTGTGTCATAGACTCCAGTTTTGTCCTTTCACACCAAACAATTTTGATCCAGCTGATGTTTATCCAAGGCTTCTGCGCACAGCGGGTTCCTCTGCTCGAGGAGGAAGAAGCTCTCTGACACGCCAGACCTCTCTGAAGCGAGGCCGAGACTACCTCATGGAGTAGTAGTCTCCACCACGGACAGAGCAAGCCAGTCCCTTTCCGTCCAAGCAGAAGCCAACCTCCGGCGAGCTCGGACTTGCGAATCTACAATCCTGACCCCCGTCACACCCCTGATCCTGATCGTGTCGACCCGGTGCACACAGGTGGACCTCAGATGTTGGTCTCAGATGAAGCGGTGCAGGTCTAAGTCCACACGGTCTCTGCAGGGAAACTCCCAGAGCCTCTTTAAATCAGTTCTGGTTCTTTTAGTCGCTCTATCGTGACTTGGAGCAGGTTTGGCCGCGGGTCGAGCTTTGCCCCTCGTCTTCTTCACTGTCCACAAACAGGAAATGACATCATGAGTTTCCCCTCCCATGATGCATCTGGAACAGTTGGTTTGGACCGACTGCCTCTGGTTTGGACCTGAGTTGGCGTCTCACCAGAGCGACCGGAGTTTGGAGTTTGGTGCAGAGTCGAGCGACCGAGACCAGATCGTTTGATTTAGAACAGATCTGAGTGTGACTGAAACTTTTAACAAAAAACAAAACCAAACAAAACCAACACAACTAAAAGCTTCTGGATTCAGTGGAACATTTGGTGCAACAACTGATGTCGGTCTGAAAGAACTAAAACACCTCTGTGAAACCTTTCTGTAAAACACACTAAACCTGATCTGAACGTGAGTAAAACCTCTGTCTGTCTGTGTGTGTGTGTGTGTGTGTGTGTGTCTCTGTGTGTGTGTGTGTCTCTGTGTGTGTGTGTGTCTCTGTGTGTGTGTGTGTCTGTGTGTGTGTCTCTGTGTGTGTGTCTGTCTCTGTGTGTGTGTGTCTGTGTGTGTGTGTGTGTGTGTGTGTGTGTGTGTGTCTCTGTGTGTGTGTGTGTGTCTGTGTGTGTGTGTGTCTGTGTGTGTGTGTGTGTGTCTGTGTGTGTGTCTCTGTGTGTGTGTGTGTGTGTGTGTGTCTGTGTGTGTGTGTGTGTGTGTGTCTGTGTGTGTGTCTGTGTGTGTGTGTTTGTTTTTGTGTGTGTGTTTTTGTGTGTGTGTGTGTGTGTGTCTCTGTGTGTGTGTTTTTGTGTGTGTGTGTCTCTCTGTGTGTGTGTTTGTGTGTGTGTGTGTGTTTTTGTGTGTGTGTGTGTTTGTTTGTGTGTGTGTGTGTGTTTGTGTGTGTGTGTGTGTCTCTGTGTGTGTGTTTTTTGTGTGTGTGTGTGTGTGTGTGTGTGTGTGTGTGTGTGTGTGTGTTTTTTGTGTGTTGTGTGTGTGTTTGTGTGTGTTGTGTGTGTGTTTGTGTGTGTGTTTTGTGTGTGTGTGTGTGTGTGTGTGTGTGTGTGTGTTGTGTGTGTGTGTGTGTGTGTGTGTTTGTGTGTGTGTGTGTTTTTGTGTGTGTGTTTGTGTGTCTCAGTGCGCCAGAGGAGCTGTTCTCCTGGAGGTCGGGCGACTCAAAGCGGCTTCGTGGATCTCCCCCAAAACCAACAAGAACCAGACCCAGATCCAGACCGAGACCTGCCCCCGAGTCTCTGCCACCACCCCGACCCCGACCCCGACCCCTGACCCCCCGTGACCCCCGTGACCCCCGACCCCGAGCCTCTGCCCCACGACAACAACAACAAACCCAACGACGTCACCTCCTCTGCACAGACCAACAGCCCAGGTACACACAGAGACCTGACACACACAGAGAGAGGACCTGACACACACAGAGGACCTGACACACACAGAGAGGACCTGACACACACAGAGAGGACCTGACACACACAGAGAGAGGACCTGACACACACAGAGAGAGACCTGACACACACAGAGAGAGGACCTGACACACACAGAGAGGACCTGACACACACAGAGAGGACCTGACACACACAGAGAGAGACCTGACACACACAGAGAGGACCTGACACACACAGAGAGGACCTGACACACACAGAGAGGACCTGACACACACAGAGAGAGGACCTGACACACACAGAGAGGACCTGACACACACGGGGAGGGACCTGACACACACGGGGAGGGACCTGACACACACAGGGAGGACCTGACACACACAGAGAGGGACCTGACACACACAGAGGACCTGACACACACAGAGAGGACCTGACACACACACCTGAGAGAGGACCTGACACACACAGAGAGGACCTGACACACAGAGAGGGACCTGACACACAGAGAGAGAGGACCTGACACACACACGGGGAGGGACCTGACACACACACAGGAGGGACCTGACACACACAGAGAGGACCTGACACACACAGAGAGGACCTGACACACACAGAGACCTGACACACAGAGAGAGGACCTGACACACACAGAGAGGACCTGACACACACAGAGAGGACCTGACACACACAGAGAGGACCTGACACACACAGAGAGGACCTGACACACACAGAGAGGACCTGACACACACAGAGAGGGACCTGACACACACAGAGAGGACCTGACACACACACAGAGAGGACCTGACACACACAGAGAGGACCTGACACACACACAGAGAGGGACCTGACACACACAGAGAGGGACCTGACACACACAGAGAGGACCTGACACACACAGAGAGGGACCTGACACACACAGAGAGGACCTGACACACACAGAGAGGGACCTGACACACACAGAGAGGACCTGACACACAGAGAGAGGACCTGACACACACAGAGAGAGGGACCTGACACACACAGAGAGGGACCTGACACACACAGAGAGGGACCTGACACACACACAGGAGAGGGACCTGACACACACACAGGAGGACCTGACACACACAGAGACCTGACACACAGAGAGGACCTGACACACACAGGAGACCTGGACCTGACACACACGAGAGGAACCTGACACACACAGAGAGGACCTGACACACACAGAGAGGACCTGACACACACAGAGAGAGGACCTGACACACACAGGAGGGACCTGACACACACACGGGGAGGGACCTGACACACACACGGGGAGGGACCTGACACACACAGAGGACCTGACACACACAGAGAGGACCTGACACACACAGAGAGGACCTGACACACACAGAGAGGACCTGACACACACACAGAGGGACCTGACACACACACAGGAGGGACCTGACACACACAGGAGGGACCTGACACACACGGAGAGGGACCTGACACACACGGGGAGGGACCTGACACACACACAGGAGGGACCTGACACACACAGAGAGGGACCTGACACACACAGGAGGGACCTGACACACACACAGGAGGGACCTGACACACACACAGGAGGGACCTGACACACACAGACCTGACACACACAGAGAGGACCTGACACACACAGGAGGAGGGACCTGACACACACACGGGGAGGGACCTGACACACACACGGGAGGACCTGACACACACACGGGGAGGGACCTGACACACACACAGAGGGAGGGACCTGACACACACGGGGAGGGACCTGACACACACACGGGAGGGACCTGAGACACACACGGGGAGGGACCTGACACACACACGGGGAGGGACCTGACACACACGGGGAGGGACCTGACACACACACAGGAGGGACCTGACACACACACAGGAGGGACCTGACACACACATGGGGAGGGACCTGACACACACACGGGGAGGACATGTGTGTTAAATGTTGTTTGTGTGTTTGTGTGACAGGTGAAGAGTCTGGCGTTCGCTCTGTGGACATCACACGGGTAAAAACACTAAATCTAATCTGCTCAAACCTCAAACCTCAAACCTGATCTGGACACAACTCAGGACTCAACCAGGACCGAGCCGGACTGAACTGGACCAGGACCGGACCAGGACCAGGACAGGACTCAAATCAGGAGCCACAGGGGACAAAACACTGTTGTTGTGTCTTTAGGCAAGACACTTCAACCACATTGCCTCACATGAAAGTGGAGTGTGTGTGTGTGTGTGTGTGTGTGTGTGTGTGTGTGTGTGTGTGTGTGTGTGTGTGTGTGGTGGTGGTGGGCCAGTGGTGCAGATTGACAGGCTTGCTCCTGTCAGTCTGCCCCAGGGCAGCTGTGGCACAACAGGCTCTGACCTGCACAGAGAGGAGAGAAAAGAGCAGTTTAAATAAAACCAACCATTCATTTATTATTCAATAATTATCAATTATTATTCATAACTAGTTCAGCTTTAGTCAGTGGTTCTACTCCTGGTCCTGGTCCTGGTCCTGGTTGAGTCCTGGTTTAGTCCTGGTCCGGTCCTGGTCCAGTCCTGGTCCTGGTCCTGGTCCTGGTCCTGGTCCAGTCCTGGTCCTGGTCCTGTTTGAGTCCTGGTCTGGTTCTGTTTCAGACTCAGAGGGACTCTCTGGGCGTGAGTGTGGCGGGGGGGCGGGGCAGTCCTCTGGGGGACGTCCCTTTGTTCATCGCCATGATCCAGGCCAACGGAGTCGCCGCCAAGTCCAAGAAACTCAAGGTACAAACTCACACTCTGTTACACACAGACCGACACAAGACCGACACGAGACCACAACAAGACCACAACAAGACCACAACGAGACCACAACGAACGAGACCACAACAAGACCACAAAGACCACAACAAGACCACAACAAGACCACAACGACCACAACAAGACCACAACGAGACCACAGACCACAAGAACCACAACAAGACCACAACGACCACAACAAGACCACAACGAGACCACAACAAGACCGACACAAGACCACAACGAGACCACAACGAGAACACACAAGAACACAAGACCACAACGAGACACAACGAGACACAAACGAGACCACAACAACGAGAACACAACGAGACCACAACAACACAACAAGACCACAACGAGACCACAACGAGACCACAACAAGAACACAACAAGAACACAACGAGACCACAACGAGAACACAACGAGACCACAACGAGACCACAACAAGACCACAACGAGACCACAACAAGAACACAACGAGACCACAACGAGACCACAACGAGACCACAACGAGAACACAACGAGAACACAAGACACAACAGACCACAACAAGAACACAACAAGACCACAACAAGACCACAACAAGACCACAACAAGAACACAACGAGAACACAACAAGAACACAACGAGACCACAACGAGACCACAACGAGACCACAACAAGAACACAACAAGACCACAAGACACAACGAGACACAACGAGACACAACAAGACCACAACGAGACCACAACGAGACCACAACGAGAACACAACGAGAACACAAGACCACAACAAGAACACAACAAGAACACAACAAGACCACAACAAGACCACAACAAGAACACAACGAGAACACAACAAGCACACAACACAACGAGACCACAACGAGACCACAACGAGACCACAACAAGAACACAACAAGACACACAAGACCACAACAAGACCGACACAATGAGACCACAACAAGACCGACACAAGACCACAACGAGACCACAACGAGACCACAACGAGACACAACGAGACACAACGAGACCACAACAAGACCACAACAAGACCACAACAAGAACACAACAAGACCACAACAAGACCACAACAAGACCACAACAAGACACACAACAAGACCACCACACGTGCGACACACGTGTGTGAGTATGAGACAGAATCACATAAAACCTGAGGAGGTTCTCTTTCCTTGTGTTTTATAGGATTGTCTTGTGTATTTTCAGGTTATAGATTGTATAGTGTTGTATATTGTTGTGTATTTTGTGTGTTTGTGTGTACTCTCAGGTTATATTGTTGTGTGTTTTTGTGTGTTTTGTGTGTTTGTGTGTACTTCAGGTGGGTGATCGGATCGTGAGCATAAACGGGCAGAGTGTGGATTCTCTGACTCACAGTGAAGTCGTGTCTCTGCTCAAAAACTCCTACGGAAACATCAACCTGCAGGTCAAAACTCACACAACAACAACACAAAACTCACCCAACAGAGGGTATTTACTCTGTGTGGTGTTACAGAGGGATATTTATTTATCTCTTTAACGTTCGTTCGTTCTTTCATTCTTTCTTTGGTTCTTCTTCTCTTGCAGGTTGTTGCAGACACAAACATTTCTGCGATCGCGTCTCACGTGGAGAGTTTGTCGAGCAGCTCGGCGCTCTCGTCCAACACGGAGACCAACGAACCCGAGTAAGACCCTGACCCTGACCCCTGACCTCTGACCCCTGACCTCTGACCCCTGACTGTTTCATCTTTATACAATCTTAATTTCTTTCCTTCATGTCTCAACTCTCCATGCTGGTTTTGTGTTTATATTTCCTGTTTGTGTTTATACTTCCTGTTTATCTTTCCTGTTTGTATTGTCATTTCCTGTCTGTATTTCCTGTTTGTGTTGACATTTCCTGTTTGTGTTAATACTTCCTGTTTGTGTTTATATTTCCTGTTTGTGTTGATACTTCCTGTTTGTGTTTATCTTTCCTGTTTGTGTTTACGCTTTCTGTTTGTGTTTATACTTTCTGTTTGTGTTGATACTTCCTGTTTGTGTTGATACTTCCTGTTTGTGTTTATATTTCCTGTTTATTGTTGATACTTCCTGTTTGTGTTGACATTTCCTGTTTGTGTTTATGCTTTCTGTTTGTGTTTATACTTTCTGTTTGTGTTTATACTTTCTGTTTGTGTTTATGCTTTCTGTTTGTGTTGATACTTTCTGTTTGTGTTGATACTTCCTGTTTGTGTTGATACTTCCTGTTTGTGTTTATGTTGTATTTCTGTTTGTGTTGACTTCTGTTTGTGTTTACTTTTCTGTTTGTGTTACTTCTGTTTGTGTTTACTTTCTGTTTGTGTTGATACTTTCTGTTTGTGTTGATACTTCCTGTTTGTGTTGATACTTCCTGTTTGTGTTTATACTTCCTGTTTGTGTTGATACTTCCTGTTTGTGTTGATACTTCCTGTTTGTGTTTACATTTCCTGTTTGTGTTCAGCTCTCCGCGCTGTAAAACCATCGTCCTGCAGAAAGGTTCTGAGGGTTTGGGCTTCAGTATCGTTGGAGGATTCGGGAGTCCACACGGAGACCTGCCCATCTACGTCAAGACCGTCTTCAGCAAGGTCTGGACCGGGACTGGGACTGGACCAGGACCGGGACCGGGACTGGACCAGGACCGGGACCAGGGAACTGGACCAGGACCGGGACCAGGACCGGGACCAGGACTAGACCAAAAACTGAATGACGCTAAATGCCCTATGCCCCGTGTGTGTTGTGGTCTGTGTGTGTTGTGACCCCTGTGTGTGTCGTGGTCTGTGTGTACAGGGCGCGGCGGCGTTGGAGGGGCATGTGTGTCGTGGTCAGTGTGTGTTCTGACCCCTGTGTGTGTCGTGGTCTGTGTGTACAGGGCGCGGCGGCGTTGGAGGGGCGTGTGTGTCGTGGTCAGTGTGTGTTGTGACCCCTGTGTGTGTCGTGGTCTGTGTGTACAGGGCGCGGCGGCGTTGGAGGGGCGTGTGTGTCGTGGTCTGTGTGTGTTCTGACCCCTGTGTGTGTCGTGGTCTGTGTGTACAGGGCGCGGCGGCGTTGGAGGGGCGTGTGTGTCGTGGTCTGTGTGTGTTCTGACCCCTGTGTGTGTCGTGGTCTGTGTGTACAGGGCGCGGCGGCGTTGGAGGGGCGTGTGTGTCGTGGTCTGTGTGTGTTCTGACCCCTGTGTGTGTCGTGGTCTGTGTGTACAGGGCGCGGCGGCGTTGGAGGGGCGTGTGTGTCGTGGTCAGTGTGTGTTCTGACCCCTGTGTGTGTCGTGGTCTGTGTGTACAGGGCGCGGCGGCGTTGGAGGGGCGTCTGCGTCGTGGTCTGTGTGTGTTCTGACCCCTGTGTGTGTCGTGGTCTGTGTGTACAGGGCGCGGCGGCGTTGGAGGGGCGTCTGCGTCGTGGGGATCAGATCGTTTCGGTGAACGGAGAAACTCTGACAGGAGCGAGTCACCAGGAGGCAGTGACTCTGCTCAAGAGACAGAAACCAGGAGAAGTCGTCCTGGAAGTCCTGTCCTGAGACCAAGACCGAGACCAGGACTGAGACTAAACCAGGATAAACCAAGACTAAACCAGGAGAGGTCATCCTGCAAGTCCTGTCCTGAGACCAAGACCAAGACTGAGATCAGGACCAGGACTGAAACTGGACTGGGACCAAGACTAAACCAAGACTAAACCAAAACTACACTAGGTGGTCTTGCAAGTCCACCTCTGGACTTCGTCCCAAGATCGGGACGGAGTCCAGAGGTGAGACCAGGACCGGGACTGGGGCCAGGACCGTGACTGAGGGACTGAGACCGGGACCGAGGGACTGAAACCAGAACTGAGACCAGGACTAAACCAGGACTAAACCAAGACTTAACTAGAACTAAACCAGGACAAATAAGGTATAAATAAGGTATAAACCTGGACTGAAACAGGACTAAACCAGGACTAAACAAGGACTAAACCAGAACTAAACCAGGACTTGGACTGGTCTTCACCTTTAAGCAAAAAAGTGAGATGAAAACAGAAGTGGAGTCGGGTTTGTCAAAGGGACGAGTCTGAGTCTGAGAGTTTGAGAGTTTTTGGTTTTTCCACAGAATCAAAACTCGACGACTCGACGGGAAAAATCCAACAAATGTCACGTTTAGTTTAGTTTAGTTTAAATCTGAAGTTCTGTCACATATTTGCACAATTTACTATGTTTTTTTTAAATGATCTGCACATTTTTATCACTGTTTTTGTCTAATTCATGAAATCTTACAGCACAAAAAACCGACAACACTTTAACTTTTCTCATTTATTTAAAACCACAATCTTACTTTTGAAGAAGATTCACAAGTGCCATCGTTATTTTGTTTTTTTCAGTTCTTCACCTTTTCTTCTAACTCCACTTTTTATGTAGATTTAAAAAAAAGTCTTCCACAGAAAAACCCGTTTCAAGTGGTGATAGAACCGTCGTGAAATGAGTCGCGCTCTGATTCTGTGCTCCGTCCCCGAAAACTTTCTAAATGTAAAAATCTGTTCTTTCGTCGTCTTTTTTCGTTTTAAAGGTGGTTGTCTTAAATGTTCCGCAGTGTGGCTTTAAACCCGTGACCTTCAGATTCTAGAGAACGATCCTTTACACTGTTTATTTGATTTAATTCAAGTTTATGATTTGTATTTTCTTCTTGAAGGTGCATCTTTTTCCTCTCTCTGTCCGAGCAGACGGATCAGGTGCTACGGAGTAAGAAGCTTTCAAAAATATTCGTGCACGTAGAATAGAAATCGGTGCATATTTGTCTGTAGTTGCGCATAAAATAAATATTTGTAAACTCTCCAATGAGTCCAGTCGTACATCAAATATATCGTGTGTATTTTATCCATCAGAATACGAATCGAAAAGTTACGACGTCAAGAATTAAAATCACGAAAAAGAAAATTTACGATTAAACTTTCATCAGTACGAACACGAATTCACAGACGGGACTTTACTGTCAAAAACACTTCATCACTTCACAGACTTTATTTATCGAGCAGAAGAAACATCGATCGACAAGTGGGTTCATTCAGATTTATTGTAAAAATGTGAACCGAACGCTGCTGAGACAAAACATTTTTACAATAAATCTGAATGAATCCACTTGTTGTTGTTCTGTTGTAGCTCCTTGTTGTGTCATTCCTCTGTTTTTACACTGATCCAAACTTAAACATGCACAGTCTTGATAGAGTCTTGATAAAGTCTTGACAAAGTCTTGATAAAGTTTTGATAGAGTCTTGATAGAGTCTTGATAGAGTCTTGATAGAGTCTTGATAAAGTCTTGACAAAGTCTTGATAAAGTTTTGATAGAGTCTTGATAGAGTCTTGATAGAGTCTTGATAGAGTCTTGATAGTCTTGATAAAGTCTTGACAAAGTCTTGATAAAGTTTGATAAAGTCTTGATAGAGTCTTGATAGAGTCTTGATAGAGTCTTGATAGTCTTGAGTCTTGATAAAGTTTTGATAGAGTCTTGATAGAGTCTTGATAAAGTCTTGATAGAGTCTTGACAAAGTCTTGATAAAGTCTTGATAGAGTCTTGATAGAGTCTTGATAAAGTCTTGATAAAGTCTTGGTAAAGTCTTGATAGAGTCTTGATAGAGTCTTGATAGAGTCTTGATAGAGTCTTGATAAAGTCTTGATAAAGTCTTGATAGTCTTGATAGAGTCTTGATAGAGTCTTGGTAAAGTCTTGATAAAGTCTTGATAAAGTCTTGATAAAGTCTTGATAGAGTCTTGATAAAGTCTTGATAGAGTCTTGGTAAAGTCTTGATAGAGTCTTGATAGAGTCTTGATAAAGTCTTGATAGAGTCTTGATAGAGTCTTGGTAAAGTCTTGATAGAGTCTTGGTAAAGTCTTGATAGAGTCTTGGTAAAGTCTTGATAAAGTCTTGATAGAGTCTTGATAGAGTCTTGATAGAGTCTTGGTAAAGTCTTGATAGAGTCTTTGTAAAGTCTTGATAGAGTCTTGGTAAAGTCTTGATAAAGTCTTGATAGAGTCTTGATAGAGTCTTGATAGAGTCTTGGTAAAGTCTTGATAGAGTCTTGATAGAGTCTTGATAAAGTCTTGATAGAGTCTTGGTAAAGTCTTGATAGAGTCTTGGTAAAGTCTTGATAGAGTCTTGGTAAAGTCTTGATAGAGTCTTGGTAAAGTCTTGATAGAGTCTTGGTAAAGTCTTGATAGAGTCTTGGTAAAGTCTTGATAGAGTCTTGGTAAAGTCCCGTCTGTGAATTCGTGTTCGTATTGATGAAAGTTTAATCGTAAATTTTCATTTGGTGATTGTAATTTCTTGACGTCGTAACTTTTCGATTCGTATTCTGTTGGATAAAAAACACACGATATATTTGATGTACGACTGGACTCATTCGAGTTTTTACAAATATTTATTTTATGCTCAACTACAGACAAACATGCAGCGATTTCCCAAATACGCACGGATCTATTCTATGATTATTCACGAATATTTCTGAAAGCTTCTTACTCCACAAGGCGCCTTCGTTCCCCGCGGTCCCTCCCTCTCGCGTTTGATCGAGATTCTTCCTCTGAGCCGCTGAAAATAAACAAATAAACGGACTGTAGAATCTGAAACGCAGCGACACGTGTCAGATCTGTGGAGAGGCGAGCCCACTCTTTTGTTTTGTTTCACAGGCCAATAATTGTGAGCAGCAGATTCAAGACACAAAACGACTCAACAGAACAAAAGTAAAACATTAAAAGTATAAAATCTTCATCTGTTTCTAAAGATTCTGTGAAAATTTGAGGTTATTTCAACAAGAACTGACAAAATTATTGGCCTGCGAAATTCTGCCAGATTTTTTGGACACCTTGTATTGTATTGAGCAATAAAAATGAAATAAAGTTGAGATTTTAAAACGTTTAATGTCGTACTGTGAAACGTCCCGGCAAAGCAATAAGTAAAAGTTCCAGAGTGTAGCTTTAAAGTTGGTCCGAGGTCGGGAGCAGTGTCCTGTCTCTGTTCTCTCCAAAAGTCAGATCCTTAAATGTTTTGTTTTAGTTTTTTTTTTGTCCTCGGATCATCTCTGTCACGTCTGAGAGCACAGAAGACGAGCGCGGACTACAAAATGATGTCACTTCCTGTTTGTTGTAGTCCTCTGATGTCATTTCCTGTTTTCGTGCATAGATTAGTTTTATTTTTATACGAGTCGCTCACACTGTTTTCACTGTTTTCACGTTTTCAGAGGTGAATCGTTTGTCTGTGAAACGTAGAAACGAAGGATTGTCAAATATTTTTCATGTAAAAGCCTCAGAATGTTTCGATTTAGAGTTTGACGTTTAGTAAAAAGAATTTCTGCTCAAATTTCCGTCTCCTGTTTTTGTTGTTGTTTTTTTTAATATTGTCAAGTTTTTATTTGAGGAATGCAGGAAAACTCGAAAAACAGATACAAAGCAAATAGATGGATCAAGAATTTCAGACTTCCGGTCATTGCTTAATCCATACTGGGAAGGATTTTCCGAAAATGTGTCTATTGTCAAAGTCGATCTTTTCAAGTCTTTTGAACCACATCACTTTTGTTTCTGGTTCTGATATTGTCATATTTTAGTTTTGGGATTCGGACGTCGTAATTGTTGTGGTTGTTGGATCCTAACAGCGGAAAATGATTCCAGAAATGTGTTTGTGAACTTCATAAATGCAAAAGTGAATCAGATGTGTGTGACTCAAACCTCCGTTCAAAATGTTTCTCTTCCCAACAGAATTGAAAAATAGTGAAAGGTGAAGGTGATGGGCAGGATTGATCCACAGGAAGAACCAAAAGGAAACATTTGGCAAAACAAAATCCTGATCTCTTGTTCAGCCTCGGTTACAAATTTAAAAAGTCAACACCAAAGTGAAAGTCTCCAACTGTTCACCAAGAAACACCTTCCACTGCAAAGACCAAGACGTGATGTTTGTGTAAAACCACAAGAACAAGAAAGTGCAGCTCAGTCTGTTTGTCTTCTGCTCCTCTCCATTAACAAACGGGATTTTGTTTTGTCGTGGCTCCACATACAAAATGTTCTCTGTAAACTCGGGATCATTTCTTAGTCAGACAAATGTTTCCTTTTTGGTTCTTCCTGTGGATCAATCCTGCCCATCACCTTCACCTTTCACTATTTTTCAATTCCGTTGGGAAGAGAAACAGTTTGAACGGAGGTTTGAGTCACACACATCTGATTCACTTTTGCATTTATGAAGTTCACAAACACATTTCTGGAATCATTTTCCGCTGTTTGGATCCAACAACCACAACAATTACGACGTCCGAATCCCAGAAACAAAAGTGATTTGGTTCAAAAGACTTGAAAAGATCGACTTTGACAATAGACACGTCCCACTGGGAAAACAAACATGGAGGTTTGATGTTCACTTTTTCAGAAAATCCTTCCCAGTATGAACTGTGTGACGACCAGAAGTCTGAGATTTGTGATGCATTTATAGCAGTAGTAGAAGTTGAATTTTAGTCTGTGTTTCCCTTTGCTCCAGTGTTGTGTTCAGTTCTCATGAGTCTGTTCTGATTATTTCTAAACGTCTGAGTCTTTAGTTTAAAAGAGACGACAGTAAATGCACTGGCAGGATTTAGAATGTTCCAAAACTATAATCCCAAACCATAATGTGAGTGGAAAGAGTTAACACTTCAGATTTACACTAAAACTATGATCAATTCTACATGTGTAGGTGCTGGAAAGTCATGGAAAATTCACTTTAGCTCATGAAAAAGTCATGTAAAAGTTTAGAAATGTTGTGGGGACCCTGCACAATATTTCTTCATTACAGCAACAGTCAGTGGTGGAGTTTGTAGTTTGGGGGCCCCTGGTGAACTTGAGTTTGGGCTCCTCACAATAATGAAACTTTTTTTAAATTTTTATATATATATATATTTTAATTTATATTTTTAATCTTATCTTTTTAAATATATTTTAATTTATATTTTAAATTTTATCTTTTTTTTATATATTTAAATTTATATTTTTAATCTTACCTTTTTTAATATATTTTAATTTATATTTTTTATCTTATCTTTTTTAATATATTTTAATTTATATTTTTAATCTTATCTTTTAAAATATATTTTAATTTATATTTTTTATCTTATCTTTTTTATATATTTTATTTTATGTTTTTATCTTATCTTTTTATATGTATTTTAATTTATTTTTTTATTTTATCTTTTTATTTTTTTTGGAACTTATTTTTATTAAATAAATTTGGTGCAAGCCACATAATTATGAAACAGCAGCAAGGATGCAACACAAGTAAACTGATAACACAGTGACAGTATAGATACAGTCACACACAGTCTCCTCATTCATCTTTCATCATCTACACACACACACACACTACAACAAAAATCCTACAAAAGACAGTCGTCCTTTTGACATATAGGCCTGAATTGAAGCCCATTTGTCCATGAATAAATCTGTCTTCATTTGTAACCTTGCAGTTATTTGCTCCATATGATCTACATCCTTTATTTTATTTTTCCACTGGGTGATTGTGGGGGGCAGCGGCCTGAGCCAGGAAACCGTTATCATTTTTTTTGCAATTAAAATAAAATTTTCAGCAAATTAAAATGGCTATTTGTTCTTAGGTTGTTTGGAAAAATTCCCAACAGAACACTACATGGCTCTAATATAATTTTGATCCCCAAACAGTTTTCAATTTCGCATTGCACGTCCCTCCAAAATGTTGTTAGTTTAGGACAATCCCAGAATATGTGGGAATGATCCTCCACCAGACCACAGCCCCTCCAGCATCTGTCTGAGGTTCCACCAAACTGACATGTAATAAAAGGAGTTCTAAACAATCTAATTTTAGTTTTCCATTCAAATTCATTTAGTACTGGGCTGTTTGTAATTTTATATCCCTCCCGAAGTGTCCGATCCCAGTCCTCATCCTTAATTATTGTCTTCATTTCTAATTCCCCTTTCTCCTTAATATGCAGTGTTTTCTCTGTGGTAGCATCTTGTAATATTTTGTAGATATGAGATATATATTTGCTAGTAATAGATTTTTTTATCACGGATGTAAAAAAGATTTCTATATTTGTAGGTGGAGCCTGCAAAGCATCCAGCACTGTGTTCTTATTTAGATAATGTCTCAGTTGTAGATATTTAAAGAAATCTTGGCTTGGGAGGTCATATTTTTGTTGTAGTTGCTGAAAAGACATCAAGCTTCCATCCTCAAACACTTGAGCCAACATAATCAGGCCTTTTTTGGCCCAGTTGCTTAGATTTGATGCAGGGGAAAATTCGGAATTATGATTGATTCGTATTAATCTATACATTGATTTAGGAAGGTTCAGTGTCCTTTTGACAGTTGACCATATGGACAAAACATTGTTCACCAGCTCATTTGTAACCTTACTTTTTGACCATGCATCCTGGTTTATAAATGGAAAAGTGTCAAGAAAGATATTTGGACAATCACCTTGTTCCATATTACACCATATTGTTTCTTCTTCTTGAGAAATCCAAACAATCATTGATCTAATTTGGGAGGCCAGATAATAATTTCTCAGATTTGGTACATTCAGGCCTCCTAACTCTTTAGGACACATAAGTGTTTTAAGTTTAATCCTTGGACGTTTGTTCTGCCATATAAATTTTGAGAGCCATTTGTTTAGAGTTGTAAATGTGGATAATGGTATTTTTATAGGTAATGACTGAAATAGAAAGAGCGACCTTGGTAGTATATTCATTCTTATAGTTTCTACTCTCCCTACAAGTGACAGAGGCAGAATTTCCCACCTTGTAAGATCTTTTTTAATTTCATCCATTAATATCCCATAGTTGGATTTAAACAGCTGTGACATTTGTGGAGTAATAATGATTCCAAGATATCTGAATCCCTGATTACTAATCTTGAATTGAAATCTACTACTTAGGTCTGTTGGCCAGTGGCCCCTTAGCATCATTGCCTCTGATTTTGATTGGTTTATTTGATAGCCAGAGAGCTTGTCATATATCTCCAAAGATTTAATAAGTGCTGGTATGGATGTTGCTGGTTCACTAATATATGTCAAAATATCATCAGCGAATAGAGAGATCTTATGTTCATTCTTGTTTTTGTCACAGATGCCCTTAATATTTTTGTTCATCCTGATTAACCCTTGTGCTATCCTCAGATCAGTCCAGTATATTGTAATAATAATGATATTATTATTTAATACTACTACTACTACTACTACTACTACTACTACTACTACTACTACTACTACTACTACTACTACTAATAATAATAATAATAATAATTACATGGGCTAAACCAGGACTAAACTATGACTAAACATGGGCTAAACATGGACTAAACATGGGGAAAACTAGGAGGTCAGGGACCGGCCTCCTGCTGGTGCCCAGAGTCAGAACTACACATGGGCTAAACCAGGACTCAACCTGGAGTAAACATGGGCTAAACTTTTGCATGCTATTACTTTTTATTTATTTTGTATCTACTTGACTATATTTGCCGTAATAAAATTGGGTAAAAGGTTTATCTAGGAGATTGATGAAAGCAGTGTGATCAAACCATTCAAATGTTGTTGTTATAACTTCTTTCCCTAATTTAGGAGTTCACTTTAATTTTTACTACACCAAAACCGTAATTTCATAAAGAAAAACAACAACAACAGCAACAACAACAAAACAGTGAATAATCAGCGTATGATCCTGCCTGGTCAACCCAGTGTTTGTCCTGTAGGTGGCAGTAATGCGCCTTATCTACGCATGTCCACTTTTAAGGCTACTTCCTATGAATTTTACAGCTAAAACAAAATGCTCTGTTTGTTTGTATTAAATTAAATTAAATTAAATTAAATTAAAACATTTAAGCATTGAACAGAAAATAGAAGTTAGGCTGTATCCCGCTGGTTTATGCTGCGTCTTTGGCGATAAACAGCGTCTGAACACAACCGCGATCGCAATGAGGTGACGTTTCCTTTCTAGAGACATGTTAAACATAAAAAAAAAATAGCGATATGCATTCGTAAACGTGATTTCAAAATATTCGTAGTACTTTAATCAAATACTGAGTCATGCTTTACGGTTTAGCGCTTAAATATATACTTGTGTTTGTGTATTGGCAACGTGTCAGGATGGCCGAGTCGTCTAAGGCGCCAGACTCAAGGATAATCTCCTTCCTGGACTTCTGGTCTCCGACTGGAGGCGTGGGTTCGAATCCCACTTCTGACACATACCTTTTCTTGACTTCAGACACATAAATCTAATACTGTCTTTTGATTTACGATGTAATAATTTGTACATAGTATATATTTAAAACCTGACTCGCCCGTAGTGACCAGGGACCCTCGGCATCTCGCGCGTGTGTGCGAGACGCGGGCTGATCATTGCCGCTTGCGGCTATATTTATTATTATTATTATTATTATTATTATGCATAATAATGATCAAAAGTGCATATTGTTGGTACTGCAAAACTTACAAGTTGTAAAATTATTCATATATATATATTATTTATTTATTTATTTTTTATTACACTTTGTTACACATACAAAAGGTTAAAAACAAAGAAAATCATTTATTGGAGATTGAATTACAACACATCTAAATAATAATATGCACATGAAATGACACAATGTCACAACAAGAAAAAGAAGAAGAAGAAGAGGCAATAGGAGCTCTGGGCAAGTCCTGCCAAGTGCTGCAACATGAGCACAGACGTCACAAGACGTCAGAGGCTTTTCTTTGACTCTATTTTATCAGGTTGTTGTTGTTGTTGTCATTGTCGTCGTCGTCGTCGTGGCCAAGGTGACAGGATGACATTTCTTCATACACAGGTATGAATCTTATCTCATAACATGTCCTCATACACATGATGTGGATCTGAAGGAGTGACATGTTCTGGTCCATGTTTTGCAAGAAAACAACTGACCTATAAGATAAATAAGTCAAATTTAACACACACACACACACACTTAAATAACCAAGTAACATGGTAAAATAATGAGTGTGGTGGACTCACGTGACACATTGAGAATCATGCTCGTCTGGTTAGTTCTGAATCCGTCTGTCACATGATCAGAAGCTCTACACCATATCAGGAGTCCACGATGGGCTTCTGTCAGAGTCACGTTGTGTGTGATTGTAGTGTTTTATATATATATATATATATATATATATATATATATATATATATATATATATATATATATATGTCCCCTGTGCGTCCGTGACTATTTTGTGGTCTGTAACAACAGTCCCATCACGGTTTTGCCCGAGGTTCCACGTGAGCCGAGGGAAGTGAAGAGGACAGGGCGTGACAGCTGAGCAGGTAATAGTCAACAATTACAATGAAAACCAAACAAAAATAAAAATAAATAAAACAGATACACGTTGTCTCTGGGAGTGTTTATCATTAGAAATACTCGTGTACTATGTATTGCATGTGTCTTGCGTTTGCCCCACAGCATAGATTTAGCACACTCACTATAATAATAGCAGAAAACACCACCATCACCATTCTGAAAAGAAACCATATTTAAAGAAATACAACATACAGGCAGGCAGGCAGGCAGGCACGCGCACACACACACACGCACGCACGCACATACGCGCATAACCGCATACGCACATACGCGCTAGCTACTGTATTCCAGAGTCAGCAGAGTAGTCAAATTTTTGGCCTATTTATTAAACTCCACTAGCCTGATTCATCAGCGCACGGTTTCACGCCGCGGTTTCTACTCGGTATATTATATACTCGATAAACCGTATTCTTGATTCCTGACCTAGTCGCTGGAGAGAAATGAAAATTGAGTGGAGGCACTAAGTGGCACCAGCCTGGGTAAAAAAAACTCCACCACCACCACGACCTTATCCTTTGTCTGTCTGTCTGTCTGTCTGTCTGTCTGTCTGTCTGCTGCTGCTGTCCTTCTGTCAGTCCTATAAAAGAAAAAAAAGTTCCAAGTACAATTTTAAGCATGGATCCACGGCAGCCTGGGGCTCATGGAGGATCACAGGGGGCTTCTAGAGCAGCACAAGCACAAGGAAGAGGAACACAAGCCACCGCGGAGGTTATGGATATTATCATAAGAGCCGCAGTGGAAAGCGGACAGAGCGAAGCCTCGCTGCGGACGATGCGCGATGCCATGTTAGAGATGGTCCTCGTGTGTGACACGCAGCCTCCTTTCGCTCTACTGCATGAGTTCAAACTGTCACGCTATCACGAAGGCGCACACTCGGTCAATTCTGGAGGCAATCAGTTTCTGAACACACTACTGCAAAATGTTCGACTGTACCCGGAAGAGTACCCCACCTATTGGCTTCTGTTAAGAAAGGCCAGCAGGGTCTGCTCCCGCTATTTTCGTGCAGTTATGAGAGCAGCAAATGAAGAAGAAGAAGAAGAACAAGAAGAACAAGAAAAAGAAGGAGAAGAAGACAGACATCAGGACCAACCAGCACCACTACCAGTTAACCCGCAGGAACACTGTGACATACGAGTGATCTTTGAAATGGATCGAGATCGCAAAGAGGTCAGAAACATTGTGACCACAGAGAACTGCCCCCCACCAATGAGAAATGCAGTGTCTCTAGGGACTGTAGACTTTGACCTTGAGGAAATGTGGAACATTTTAAAGATAAACTCTGCCTACATATTCTGCCTCACTTTTGTACCTGGCCACAGGTTTACACCAGTAGTGTTGCCATGAATGAAGCGAAATGAAGAAGCACCAATCTGAAAAGTTTTTGCTTTGTTAGTAGTAGTAGTAGTAGTAGTAGTAGTAGTAGTAGTAGTAGTAGTAGTAGTAGTAGTACATTGTTATATTGTTATTACAAGACATGTTTATCTTTTATGTATTACAGTGATTATTGTCATGAATGTAATAAACAAAATGAATCACAAAGGCTTGAGTTTTACATTAACTTATTTTATTAATATTTTTTATAATTTATAAAAATATGGCCAAGGTGCTCATAAGCATTGAAACACAAAGACTTTACAACTTAAAACATTGGCCTGTCTTCCATAGACCAGCAGCTGCTGTTGCTCTTGTTCTTCTGCAGGTTAGACCCTGAGGCCATCTCCTTCTTCAGGAGCGTGTTGACCTTGAGCTCTGGTCTACTGCTGCTGCTGCTGCTGCTGCTGCTGCTGCTGCTGCTGCTGCTGCTGCTGCTGCTGCTGCTGCTGCTGCTGCTGCTGCTGCTGCT
>NW_026571473.1:39764646-39772146 GCF_026225935.1 Boleophthalmus pectinirostris
CAGAACCACTGATTTGTCTCAGTTTTATACAAGAAATGTCCCAGTGTCTTTATTTTGGACAAATCTGATCCTGCAACAGTAAAGAGAGACATAAACTGACATTTGTTTAGGTAAAATATCGAAAAGCTGCTTAAAAATTAACAAAATACAAAGAAAATGTGACTAGACCGACTCGATTTTCCTTAATTTGTTTCACAGTGTCCCAGTTGTAGAAGTCGTCCTAAACCCTTTCTGAATCTGAAATCACATTGTATTAAATTTGTACTTGGTGTTTTCACATTTTACCTCCTGGAGCATTCACACCCGAGACACAGAAATCTTTAAACTTATCCAAGAATCCCTGGACTTTAAGAACAAGTTTGAACAGAATCAGCAGGGAGGGCATCTGACACAGAGACCAGTTCAGAACATCCATCCATGTTCTTCCTCTTCTCCGGGGTCGGGTCTCGGGGGCATCAGTCTGAGCAGGGACTCCCAGACTTCCTTCACCCCAGACACTTCCTCCAGTTCCTCCAGAGGGACCCTGAGGTGTTCCCAGGCCAGTCCAGAGACATAGTCCCTCCAGTGTGTCCTGGGTCTTCCTCCTGGTGGGACATGAGACACCTCCTGAGGGAGACGCCCAGGAGAGACAGAACTTAGATTTAGACAAACTTTATTGATCTACAAAGGAAATTATTTGGACACAGGAGCTCACACAACACAAAATAATATAATAATAATAATAGGGCTGGGCAAAAATTTCAAAAATTAATCACAATTAATCGCATGTTATACGCAAAACCAATTAATGAATTAAAAAGTAGAGTACAGCTGCACTTTTATTGGAAATGTAAATGAAAGAGCCAAACATTTGTTGTGCAAACAGCATTTCTTTCACAGAGGAACCTCAGAGTCTTCAAGGTTTTCAGTGAAGGCCCAAGAAAAAATATTGAATGGATTTTTGTATCACTAAAATATTTTTTCAATATTTTTTATGCTGTGAGTAATAAACACGACACTAGTAATAATTTCTAGATCAGTGTTGTAAACTTGGACTGATATTTCTTAGGAAACAAAGGGTTAATATAATGGAATGGAAATGGACCAATCACAGTTTTTCTTCCAGTGGTATCTGGGTAAATCAGTGACTCCCCCTGCAGCGCTGAACTAAAGAAACACCTGCAGCGCTGAAGAAATAAGCTCAGCTCAGAGCTCACGGTTGGTCTGATCAGAGCCGGAGCCTGCGGCCGAACTCGCAGAGGCTCGGACACGTTGCATCTTACGTGGTCAGAAAAAAATGAAAAAAGTTTAAAGAAAAGACATCAAACTTAAAGAAACGCTCACGGTGGACTTTTTCAGAATAAAAGCCAGTGAGAAACAGAAGTTTACAATAAAATAAATAAATAAATAATAAAAACTGCGTAAAAGGTGTTAAAATAATTGTCGGCGATAATGACTTAATTAGTTAACGCAAAATTAAAGCGTTAAAGGGATAGTTTGGATTTTTTGACATAAATCTGTATGTCATCCCCGTCATCAGTGTTGTGCATCCACACCGACTTACCCCCGAAAGCGTCCGGTGAGCCGAGATCGTGACCGGTTTTGGTGCTGAGGAAAGTAGTTCGGCAAGTTGTGTGGGGACTTTATACTAAAGCGTTTTTCTTCTCAAAGCAATATGTGTTCAAAAGAGTGATACATTTGCATCACAAAACCATCGTCGCCAAAAATTCAGATCTCATAATTTTTATTTTTATTCATATTTTCTCTCCGTACGTACCACTGCGCGCGGCCGCCAGGTGACAGCCGCGCACCGATCCATCACTTTCTTCAGTTGTTCGGCAGTGTTTCCATGCACAGACGCCGCCACGCGAGAGAGCTAACGAGAGAGCTAACGAGAGAGCTTCTTTTGAACACATATTGCTTTGAGAAGAAAAACACTTTAGTATACAGTCCCCACACAACTTGCCGAACTACTTTCCTCAGCACCAAAACCGGTCACGATCTCGGCTCACCGGGCGCTTTCGGGGGGTAAGTCGGTGTGGATGCACAACACTGATGACAGGGATGACACACAGATTTATGTCAAAAAATCCAAACTATCCCTTTAACGTGCCCGGCCCTAAATAATAAAGAGTAAAAAACAGACGTCCTCCCCTCAGCTGCTCCTCTCCACGTGGAGGAGCAGCAGCTCTACTCCAAGCTCCTCACTCTGTCTCTAAAGGAGACGCCCGGTCGCCCTGTGGAGGAAACTCATCTGTGTCTCTTGTGTCGTGGATCTGGTCCTTCGGGTCATGACCAGAGGTGAGGGGAGGAACGAAGACTGACGCTAAATCCAAACTCAGCTCCTCTTCACCACAACGAACGATACAGCGACCGCACCTGTCCACCTGTCAATCTGCCCACCTGTCAATCTCACGCCGCACCTGTCCACCTGTCAATCTCACGCCGCACTTGTCCACCTGTCAATCTGCCCACCTGTCAATCTCACGCCGCACTTGTCCACCTGTCAATCTGCCCACCTGTCAATCTCACGCCGCACCTGTCCACCTGTCAATCTCATGCTCCGTCCTCCCTCACTCCAGATCAAGACCCCGACAGACTTTTATTTATTTATTTTTTTATTTGATGATTTATTTCGGTCACAGGTAGATTTTGACATGAATTCACAGACATGAATTGTTTTTACTTGAACTCGTCCACTTGAGGCAGAGACTCTCCACCCGCCCGGACACGACGACAAGACGCCTCAAATTTCCAAACATGTAGACGTCTAAACTCCAGCAGGGAGATGTTCCTCCAAACTCACTCGTCCTGAAACCCTGAGCGGAAGAAACTCGCTCCATCTCCAGTTTAAGCCTCAAATCGTTCAATCTGAGCGATCTAGAAAAGTCTAGAACAGCCGTTAAAATAATAATAATAATAATAATAATAATAATAATAATAATAATAATAATAATAATAATAATAATAATAAGCTCCAGGTCCCAGTCCCTGAGAGGAGCTAAACATTGTACTAAAGTAAGAAGAAGTACAAAGTGGAGGTCCAAGAAATTACTCAAGTAAGAGTAAAAAAGTATTTGGTAAAAGTACTACTCAAGTAAAAGTACTTACTGTATATACATTTATATAATTTATGTTTTATTAATACCAGTTTCTTGCTGTTTTAATTGCTACTTATTTAGTTTATTACCATTTTTATTTAATATAATTTACCATTTTCTTTATCATTTATATTTAATTTAATCTATCCATCCATCCATTTCGTCGTCCGCTTATCTGGGGTCGGGTCGCGGGGGCAGCAGCCTAAGCAGGGACTCCCAGACTTCCTTCACCCCAGACACGTCCTCCAGCTCCTCCGGGGGGACCCCGAGGTGTTCCCAGGCCAGCCGAGAGACATAGTCCCTCCAGTGTGTCCTGGGTCTTCCCCGGGGCCTCCTCCCGGTGGGACATGCCCGGAACACCTCCCGAGGGAGGCGCCCAGGAGGCATCCGGAACAGATGCCTGAGCCTCAACTGGCTCCTCTCGACGTGGAGGAGCAGCGGCTCTACTCCGAGCTCCTCCCGTGTGACTGAGCTCCTCACCCTATCTCTAAGGGAGCGCCCAGCCACCCTGCGGAGGAAACTCATTTCGAGTGCTTGTATCCGCGATCTCGTCCTTTCGGTCACTACCCAGAGCTCATGACCAGAGGTGAGAGTAGGAACGAAGACTGACCGGTAAATCGAGAGCTTCCCCTTTCGACTCAGCTCCTCTTCACCACAACGGTCCGATACAGCGACCGCATCACTGCCGAAGCTGCACCGATCCGCCTGTCAATCTCACGTTCCGTCCTCCCCTCACTCGTGAACAAGACCCCGAGATACTTAAACTCCTCCACTTGAGGCAAAGACTCACCACCCACCTGAAGAGGGCAAGACACCTTTTTCCGGTCGAGAACCATGGCCTCAGACTTAGAAGAGCTGATCTTCATCCCAGCAACTTCACACTCGGCTGCAAACCGCCCCAGTGCACGTTGCAGGTCCTGGTTCGATGAAGACAACAGGACAACATCATCCGCAAACAGCAGAGATGAGATCCTGTGGTCCCCAAACCGGACCCCCTCCGGCCCCTGACTGCGCCTAGAAATTCTGTCCATAAAAACAATGAACAGAACCTGTGACAAAGGGCAGCCCTGGCGGAGTCCAACATGCACCGGGAACAGGTCTGACTTACTGCCGGCAATGAACACAGCTCCTGCTCCGGTCATACAGGGACCGGACCCCATACTCCCAGAGCACCCCCCACAGGACACCACGAGGGACACGGTCGAATGCCTTCTCCAAGTCCACAAAGCACATGTGGACTGGTTGGGCAAACTCCCATGAACCTCGAGCACCGATGGAGAGTGTAGAGCTGGTCCAGTGTTCCACGGCCAGGACGAAAACCACACTGCTCTTCCTGGATCCGAGGTTCGACTATCGGCCGGATTCTCCTCTCCAGTACCCTGGCATAGACCTTACCGGGAAGGCTGAGGAGTGTGATCCCCCTATAGTTGGAACACACCCTCCGGTCCCCCTTCTTATACAGAGGGACCACCACCCCGGTTTGCCAGTCCAGAGGTTCTGTCCCCGACCGCCACGCGATGTTGAAGAGGCGTGTCAGCCAAGACAGCCCCACAACATCCAGAGACTTAAGGTACTCAGGACGGATCTCATCCAACCCCGGAGCCTTGCCACCAAGGAGCTTTCCAACCACCTCAGTGACTTCGGCCAGGGTGATGGATGAGTCCGCCTCCGAGTCCCCCAGCCTCGGCCTCCTCCTTGGAAGAGTGGGATTGAGGAGATCCTCAAAGTTTTCCTTCCACCGCTGGACAACGTCCCCAGTCGAGGTCAGCAGCCCTCCCCCCGCACTGTAAACAGTGTTGGCGAAGAACTGCTTCCCCCTCCTGAGGCGCCGGACGGTTTGCCAGAATTTCTTTGAGGCCGTCCGATAGTCCTTCTCCATGGCCTCCCCGAACTCCTCCCAGCTCAGAGTTTTTGCCTCCGCAACCACACGGGCTGCAGCACGCTTGGCCCGCCGGTACCCGTCAGCTGCTTCAGGAGTCCCCCGAGCCAGCAAGGCCCGATAGGACTCCTTCTTCAGCTTGACAGCATCCCTTACTTCCAGTGTCCACCACCGGGTTCGGGGATTGCCGCCGCGACAGGCACCACAGACCTTACGCCCGCAGCTCCGAGCAGCCGCATCGACAATAGAGGCCGAGAATGAAGCCCATTTAATTTAATATTTAATTTATTTATTTATTTTTTAACTCTGTGTTATTGTAATCTATTGTGATGTGTGAGTTATTGTGTCCAAGTCATTTTCCCTGTGGATCAATAAACTCTGTCCAAGTCTAGAGAGAAACTGTCAGGACGTAACATCTGATTTATCATTAAAAAAAATAAAAAATAAAAAGTGAACGTGACAAAACATGAAATAAGTGACAGAATCTGGTGTTTTCAAAGAACAGACACAAAAATGAGACAAACTAAATCAGAAGTGAAGCAGCTGCGACAAACACAAATGTTCAAATCGTTTCATTTTGTCACGTGAAGCTTTTGTCACTTTAGACTCACTCACAGTGGGAAGAGGAAGCACAACTTTTACTCCAGTAACACTACAAATATTACTCGAGTAGGAGACTAGAAAAGTATCTGAAAAGTCCAATTTAAAAGTGACTGGAGTAAATGTAGCTGAGTCGTCGTCTGAACAGTGAACTTTGACTCACAGTTTGACTTTCTACAGTTTGAACGGCGTCTTTTATTGCTCGATTATTCACAGGGTTTTTATTGTGTTTTACTCTGACAGGTTCAACACACGACACGTTTCATCACATTTCATTTGGAATTTAATGTTTTTATGTTCAGACACTTTACACACAAGAATTCAACAGCAGAAACATCACTTTAAAAAAGAACAGGCTCATTTCTGTTGAGATTAAAATAACTGATTTCAACAATAACTGTTTACATCATATTTTGATCTGGTAAAATGTTTCTTTTTTTTTAATGGTTGAAAATGAAAATGGCAGTTAAACAGTTGTAAAATTATCTTATACATAGTAATTTTATAAAAAATAAAATAAAATCATAACAATGTTTAAAAAAAAAAAGTTTATAACTGTTTAATGATCTTCACTGGAAAATATTTGAATCTCTTTGGTTTTAGCGTCACCAGATTCACCAACAAAGAAAAAAGGAAATATTTTCTCTGTGAATCTGTGTTTGTGAGAGCAGATCAGAGACATGTCACCAGCGTCAAAGAAAAACACTTTCCCTTCATCACAGTCCAGTCGAACTCGGATCCTCTGAGGTCTCCTCTTCAGGGACAGTTTTTTACCAAAACCAAAGTATTTTCTCCTGTAAAGGCCCAAACACCAGAGTCCATTTTCCAGAGTGATATCTATCTCTCCCTTCCTGTCGACAGATTCTTTGGCCAAACCAATGTTCCATCTCGGATGATCTCCCACCTCCACGTCCCACTGGTGAGAGCCAGAGCTGAAGCCCTCACTGCCCAGAACAAAGGCATATTTACAGAATCTCTCTGGATTTTCAGGGACCTGTTGTTTGTCTCCACGTCTCACCCCCCTCAGATCCTCAGACAGATGGATCCGTCTGCCTGCAGTGTTTGGGTCCAGAGTGACTGGACTGTAGCTCACCAGGGCTCTCATCTTGTTCCAGGCGTTGAAGGCCACGTTGGCCAGGACTTTGGCCTGGTTTATCAGGAGTCCTGGTCCCAGCTGTGGGCTGTGCTGTGAGAGCAGAGTCTGTGTGTCTTTGTGAGTGTGTCTGTACTGTGTGAGAAAGTCCACGCTCTGTCTCTGCAGTAGATCTTCCACAGTCTGGAGGTTCTGCTCCATAGTACACAGCTCCTCCCTGATCTGCTGTAGCTGTGCTTCTATGGCCTGGGCCTGTCTGCTCTGCTCCTGTCTCAGAGCTCTGAGCACAGACTCCTCCTCCTGTTGGAGGAACCGGTGTAACCGCTCAAACTCCCCCCTGATGTGGCGTTCACAGAGCTCCACCTGCGCGTGTGCCAGCTCCTGTATTTGCTCACACTGAGTGTGTGCGTGTGAGGCCTGCTCTCTCCTCTGGGACAGAGACTGCTGCTGTGAGCGCAGCTGCTCCTTCACTTCACTCACAGCTGAGTCCACAGACACCACCTTATGCCCCGAGTGAAGAGAGAACTCACACACAGGACACAGAGGGCGCCTCTCGTCCAGGCAGAACAGAGGCGTCTGCTCTGGGTGTGAGGAGCACACCACAGGCCTCTCTCCTCCTGGAGCCTGCTCCTTCTGTGTAAAGGACAGAGTCAGTTCCTTCAGAGCAAAGTTCACATCTAGAAAGTCTTTCGAGACCTTCCTGCGACACACGGGGCAGGTCCTGGTGCTGTTCTGGTCCCAGTAGTTGTGTAGACAGACGGAGCAGAAGCTGTGGTGACAGCCCAGAGACACTGGCTCTTTAAAGGTCTCCAGACAAACAGGACAGGTCAGAAAGTCCTCCACTGCAG
>NW_026571473.1:39777146-39824646 GCF_026225935.1 Boleophthalmus pectinirostris
TATTTTACCATTTTCTTTATCATTTATATTTAGTTTAATATTTAATTTATTTATTTATTTTTTAACTCTGTGTTATTGTAATCTATTGTGATGTGTGAGTTATTGTGTCCAAGTCATTTCCCCTGTGGATCAATAAACTCTGTCCAAGTCTAGAGAGAAACTGTCAGGACGTAACATCTGATTTATCATAAAAAAAATTTTTTTTTTAAAAAGTGAACGTGACAAAACATGAAATAAGTGACAGAATCTGGTGTTTTCAAAGAACAGACACAAAAATGAGACAAACTAAATCAGAAGTGAAGCAGCTGCGACAAACACAAATGTTCAAATCGTTTCATTTTGTCACGTGAAGCTTTTGTCACTTTAGACTCACTCACAGTGGGAAGAGGAAGCACAACTTTTACTCCAGTAACACTACAAATATTACTCGAGTAGGAGACTAGAAAAGTACTCTGAAAAGTCCAATTTAAAAGTGACTGGAGTAAATGTAGCTGAGTCTGAACAGTAACTTTGACTTTTTTTCTTTTTTTTTTGTTTGTTTTTATGACAGTTGAAAATGAAAATGGCAGTTAAACAGTTGTAAAATTATCGTATACATAGTAATTTTATAAAAAAAATAAAATCACAACAATATTAAATACATTTTTTAAATAAAAGTTTATAAATGTTTACTGAGCTTCACTGGAAAATATTTTAATTTCTTTGGTTTTAGCGTCACCAGATTCACCAACATAGAAATAAGGAAACATTTTCTCTGTGAATCTGTGTTTGTGAGAGCAGATCAGAGACATGTCACCAGCGTCAAAGAAAAACACTTTCCCTTCATCACAGTCCAGTCGAACTCGGATCCTCTGAGGTCTCCTCTTCAGGGACAGTTTTTTACCAAAAGCAACGTAATTTCCCATGTAAAGACTCAAACACCAGAGTCCATTTTCCAGAGTGATAGATCTCTCTCCCTTCCTGTCGACAGATTCTTTGACCAAACCAATGGTCCATCTCGGATGATCTCCCACCTCCACGTCCCACTGGTGAGAGCCAGAGCTGAAGCCCTCACTGCCCAGAACAGTGGCATAGTTACAGAATCTCTCTGGATTTTCAGGAACCTCTTGATCAGATTCTCCACCTCTCACCCCCCTCAGATCCTCAGACAGATGGATCCGTCTGGCTGCAGTGTTTGGGTCCAGAGTGACTGGACTGTAGCTCACCAGGGCTCTCATCTTGTTCCAGGCGTTGAAGGCCACGTTGGCCAGGACTTTGGCCTGGTTTATCAGGAGTCCTGGTCCCAGCTGTGGGCTGTGCTGTGAGAGCAGAGTCTGTGTGTCTTTGTGAGTGTGTCTGTACTGTGTGAGAAAGTCCACGCTCTGTCTCTGCAGTAGATCTTCCACAGTCTGGAGGTTCTGCTCCATAGTACACAGCTCCTCCCTGATCTGCTGTAGCTGTGCTTCTATGGCCTGGGCCTGTCTGCTCTGCTCCTGTCTCAGAGCTCTGAGCACAGACTCCTCCTCCTGTTGGAGGAACCGGTGTAACCGCTCAAACTCCGCCCTGATGTGGCGTTCACAGAGCTCCACCTGCGCGTGTGCCAGCTCCTGTATTTGCTCACACTGAGTGTGTGCGTGTGAGGCCTGCTCTCTCCTCTGGGACAGAGACTGCTGCTGTGAGCGCAGCTGCTCCTTCACTTCACTCACAGCTGAGTCCACAGACACCACCTTATGCCCCGAGTGAAGAGAGAACTCACACACAGGGCACAGAGGGCGCCTCTCGTCCAGGCAGAACAGAGGCGTCTGCTCTGGGTGTGAGGAGCACACCACAGGCCTCTCTCCTCCTGGAGCCTGCTCCTTCTGTGTAAAGGACAGAGTCAGTTCCTTCAGAGCAAAGTTCACATCTAGATGTTCTTTTGAGGACTTCCTGCGACACACGGGGCAGGTCCTGGTGCTGTTCTGGTCCCAGTAGTTGTGTAGACAGACGGAGCAGAAGCTGTGGTGACAGCCCAGAGACACTGGCTCTTTAAAGGTCTCCAGACAAACAGGACAGGTCAGAAAGTCCTCCACTGCAGAGATCTTCTCCATTTGAACCAAAGAGTCCAGACTCACACGGCTGTGTCCTCTGTGTCCGACGCCCTGACAAACACTGGCTCAGCACTTCCTCTTTACTCTGAATGAATCACTCACACCTGAGAGGAACAGCAGCAGCAGCAGGGGGCGCTGTTGCTCCATTTTACACCTTTACTGTCTTTAGTCTGTTTGTCATCGAGGTCATGTGACTGCTTCTGGGTTTAGAAGTAAAGAGTTCAAAATAAACCACACTGTGTCTTTAATGAACATGTTTTAATCCAAACGCACAAAGAGATTTACTCTTTACAAAATGTGAAAAAAAAAACATTATTTAGTCCCAAAAAAGAAAAGAAACGCAGAAATTCAGAGTAAAACATGAGAACAGATGAAGAGAAGGATTCAGTGCAGAAAAGAACAAACCTGCATTAAGATGAAGTGTGAGTTGTAAAGCAAAGTGAACAGCTGAAGGGTCTGCGTCCTTTGTGACTGGGGCAGTTTTTGTTCACTCTAAATCAGCGTCTCTTTTTCCCTGAGGGTCAAACTGAAGCTGACACAGAGCGGAGGAGCACAGACACACGACCATCAAGTCAATCACTCACAATGTTGGATCTGACGGAGGTTTGACTGAACCTCCACAGCTTTAATGAGGCCTGGACTCTGCACCGATACCACTTCCTCTAAAAGCACTACTTCATTTGGAGTACTTTCCCACACTGAGTACTGATACCAGACACTATCTGTACAGAGCTTCTGTTACAGACGGAAATCCAGTTCACTTCAGAGGATTTTTAGAGTGAACCTGCTTTTTCACTGGAGACTTTTCTGAGGAGGTTTGAAATGTCTAAACTCACTGTAGTCAGGTTTAATCATGAATATTATACAGAATATAAAGAGAAGTGCCTTTCATATTTGTGAGTTTGTGTTGACAGATGCTCTGCTCCAGCTGCTCAACACTCACTTTTATCATAACTGTGAGTTTTCAATGTTGGGAGGTCACTTTTAAAATGTAATCCCCTACAGATTACAGATTACACACCCTAAAATGTAGTTTGTAACATAATCCATTAAATTACTTAAAGTGAGTAATGTAATCTGAATACTTTGGATTACTGGGTTTTCTGTAGAGAAGCAAAGACGAGGATCTGAACATAAGAAGTTTTGTCTGATAAAAGAAAATGAAAAGCCCTGTTTTAAACCTGTTTTAGTCCTGGTTTAGTCCTGGTTTAGTTCTGGTTTAGTCCTGTTTTAGTCCTGTTTTAGTCCTGTTTAGTCCTGTTTTAGTCCTGGTTTAGTCCTGGTTTAGTCCTGTTTTAGTCCTGGTTTAGTTCTGTTTTAGTTCTGGTTTAGTCCTGGTTTAGTCTTGGTTTAGTCCTGGTTTAGTCCTGTTTTAGTCCTGGTTTAGTCCTGGTTTAGTCCTGTTTTAGTCCTGGTTTAGTCCTGGTTTAGTGGTTTATTTATTTAATAAATAAAAAGTTGTTTGTGCAGTTCATTTCCCGCGCGCCGTCACGAGGGGGCGCTGTGTGCACGAGCTCTGCCAAAGCGGAAACACATGGAGCCGTGTCACGTGACCGCGAGCACGTGACACGGGGGCTGCAGGATGCGGGTGGGACTCCGGTGCGCGGCGCAAAGGCACAAAGGCAGAGCTCAGTGAACGCGAACGAGGAGCCGGATCTCGACGAGGAGCCGGATCTCGAAAAGGAGCCGGGTACGTGCGTCATGCGTCTTTACGCGCGGGTTTACGGGTGTTTTTACGCGTGTGGGCTTCAGGATTCCGTTTGTTTTCAGTTTATTTTGTTCAGGAGCGTTTCAGGAGACTTTTTACTTTTCGTGTTTTTGTCTCCGCGCGCAAAGAATCAGCGGCGCGTTTTCTCCTGGGTTTTAAAGAACAAATCTGACTCTGATTCTGTGTTTCTGAGGCAGTTTCCTCGTCACAAATTCACCTGGAGCTGTTTTTTTGTTCAGAGTTACCAGATTTTCAAAATAAAAATCTGGGACATCTCCGGTTTTTTGGTGGTTTGTGATAATAAAATAGTAAAACGAGTTTGTGATGAAGGAAAACTGTTCTGCACTCGGAACATTCATCACGAACTTGAGTCAGGATCAGGGAGAATCATTTGCCCAGCTTTTTAAAAAAAATTGTAAAAATCAATCTGTAACTAGTATCATTTTTTTTACTCTTGCCGAAGTAAAATTCCATGTGAAATTTCGATGTTTACTGTTTAGTTTAGTGTCTGTGGCCTTAAATCTGAACTGAAACGTCAGTTTTTCTTTAATAACATCAAAAATAATTTGAACATTGTGGATCATTTGGTTCAGTTTTTTGTCTCGATCATTATTAGTTTCTGAGATTATTATTATTATTAGTCACTGGCTTCAATGGTTAATAATAATAATAAATAAATAAATACCATATAGTGCCTTTCGCTTAGACCTTAGTCCTGGTTTTAGTCCAATTTTAGTCCTGGTTTAGTCCTAATTTAGTGCTGGTTCAGTCCTGGTTTTAATCCAGTCTTAGTCCTGTTTTAGTTCTGGTTTAGTCCTGTTTTTAGTCCTGTTTTAGACCTGGTTTAGTCCTGGTTCAGTCCTGTTATCCATTTTTTTCATTTTTTTCCATTTTTCATTTAAATACAAAGTCAGTGTGCAGATCCAACATGGGCCTTCAGCAAAACCAAGAGAACTAAAAAACAGGACAACAGAGAATCAGAACCAGGAGAAAGGAGGAACTGTTCCGTACATGACTGGTGTTTCTGAAAAACTACAGAGGATTTTCAGACAACATGAAATCCCGGACTATTTCAAACCTACAAACACTTTAAGACAGAAACTGGTTCAACCCAAAGAACAAAACACTGAGACACAAACAAAACAATGTGAAGACTGAAGTGACACTGGAGAAACTAAACAGACACTTCACAAGAACCAACACAGACGAGAGAACAACACAGGACCTCAGTCTGAACTGAAAGAACTAAACATTATCTGTGTTTTTTTAATAGACAAATAATGACAGAAAATAATGAAAATTTTTGCAAATATTTTACAAATATTGTACAAATATTTTATCAAAAATATTAAAACATATGTAAAAAAAAAAATGTTTAAAAAATGTAATTTGTAACAAAATAATGTCATAAAATATGTTTAAAAAAATTAATAAAAAAGTAATATGTAATCAAATAATGTAATAAAATATATATTTTTTTAATTAAAAAAATAAAATGAAAATATGTTTTTTAAAAAAAAAGTAAAATATATGTAAAAAAAAATATTTTACAAATAATGAAAAAAATAGTTGTTAGGGTTAGGGCGTTTTCTTATTTTTGGTTTTATTTTGAAAAACAACTGACACCCAGATTGTGTGTCCTGTGTTCTGAGTTCTGGTCTGTGGCTTCATCTGCATCTCAAAGCTCCAAACGTCGCGTGAGGACAGAGCCGGAGGGGACTTAAACACTGAACAATGATTTAATTTTTTAGTCTTTGTCTCTGAAATCCCAGTCTGGATCTCCACAAACAGAGAAAGCTTCTGCACATGTTCTGTTTTTCTCTGTGAGAAAAGAGCTGGTTTGAGACGAGAGTTAAAGACGCTGTTTTTATTTTTATTTGGAAACACAAACACAAACTGAACTAAAAGTAAAAGGAGCTGTTCACCTGAAAACTACTGCCTAGTGACATCACAAGGTGGAACAGAGCGTTTGGAGCTTTGGAGATGTAAACAGACTCATAATAAAGATTTACTCAAACATGAATGAAACAAAACACAATTCCAGCTCTGGTTTTGTGAAGGAACATTAGAACATGACTTAAAGCTCAAAGAGTCAGTTTTGATCTTTAATTCTGTGTTTCCTCTTCCTCTCCTTCAGCTGTTCAGATGTACTCCTCCTCATCTCCTGCAGCTGTTCAGATGTACTCCTCCTCATCTCCTGCAGCTGTTCAGATGTACTCCTCCTCATCTCCTGCAGCTGTTCAGATGGACTCCTCCTCTTCTCCTGCAGCTGTTCACATGCACCCCTTCTCGTCTCCTGCAGCTGTTCAGATGGAGCGGTCCAGGTCTGAGTCCAGAGTGAAGGAGGAAACCCCCGAGAGTCGACAGATTAAAGAGGAGGCAGAGGAGCTGAGCGTGAAACAGGAGGAAGAGCCGCTCCCGGAGTTCACCGCCGTGTGTGTGAAGAGCGAAGAGTCCTGTCAGAGTGAGTCTCGATCACACTGGAGGTCAAGGCTCTGGAGGTTTG
Organism: Boleophthalmus pectinirostris; assembly: GCF_026225935.1. Taxonomy (NCBI): domain Eukaryota; kingdom Metazoa; phylum Chordata; class Actinopteri; order Gobiiformes; family Gobiidae; genus Boleophthalmus; species Boleophthalmus pectinirostris. The sequence continues at coordinate 39,783,427 of NW_026571473.1, forward strand.
GTTCCTCATGTAAATCAGACGAGCAGCGTTTGAGTCTTTTATTTGAGACTTTTATTTCTACCATGATAAAATGATAAAGCCAATTTGAAATCTTTAGTTTGTCCTGTTGAGTGTCTAAGCGTGAGGAAACGTCTCATGGCTCATTAAACCTGTTTTAAACACACAGATTTATTCCCTTTATGAACCACCTCTTCTCCTCTTTCTCTCCTGCAGCTGTTCAGACCTGGTCCAGCTCTGAGTCCAGAGCGACGGAGGAAACCCCCAAGAGTCGACAGATTAAAGAGGAGGCAGAGGAGCAGAGCGTGAAACAGGAGGAAGAGCTGCTCCCGGAGTTTATCACTGTGTGTGTGAAGAGTGAAGAGTCCTGTCAGAGTGAGTCACACACACAACACTCAGAAACGTTTATTTTGTGTTTTTTTTTGTACCAGGGCCTGACCGATATGAATTTCTTTGCGGCCGATAAAATGTGAGTTGGAGGAGCCGACATAAAAGCCAATTTATTTAGTGATGTAAAAATTCACTATAAATCTTCAGCTGATTATAAAACTTAAATCTGGCTCTAATGGATTTTAAATTGTGTTTGTTTAGGCGACATTTATTGTTATTCTGCCTCTTTACATCATATTTAAAAACAGTACGTCGGACTAATGGCATTTTTGCATCACATTCTGGTCTGTAAACAAAGTAAAAACTATGCGTAAATGCGTGTGTGAGCCACAGTAATTAGTTTTATGAATGAATGTTTATTTGGAGGGTAATACACAGAACATACATAAAAAACGTAAATACATAGATAGAACACAAAAAGTAAATATTTCTATTCTATAATAATAGGCAAAAATAAATAAAGTTACGCTGATTTTCCTTGTGTCCGAAAAAGGAGTGGGAGGAAGTAAATACTTATTTAACCCCACCCCTTTTTTCTACCATGTATGTGTAAACGTGGATCTTTCACACGTCTGTTCACAGCTCATTTACATCAGTGCAGCTCCAGTCACATGTGCAGACACTAGAAACACTTTACACTAGAACAGTGTCAGAAAACAGAGTGTTTATGTGGAGCAGCAGCAAATCAACAACAAGAAAGAACCAAAAGTATCTTCAAAACCGACACATTTACAACACTCAGCCTCACACAGGCTCCTCTCACATCACAAATCTGAACTAACAAGTGTCATTTTAATCCTGACTTAAAACGATCGTCTGTAAAAATAAAATAATCCAGCATGTGGACAGCAGCTGTATGTGTGTGTGTGTGTGTCTGCGGGACAGTTCTCTGTCTGTGTCAGTGTTGTGCACGTGGATCTGTGGCTGTGCACGAGTAAACAAGAACACATGAGTGACATGACTCTGGTGGTGCGTTCAGGGACAGTACAACTTCACACACACAAACAAATTACTCCTCTGATAAATCTTAATGTGGCGTCTCATATTAGGACATATCTGTCTTTATCTGTCTGTAAATTAGATTAAAAGAACAGAATGTAGAGAGAGAGTCTGAGCTTTATAACGAGATCTAACCTGCCCACATCGAATATCAGCCCAGATCAGCAAGATTTAGGCTGAGAACCGATATGTCTCCAAGTGCACATATTGACTGATAATATCAGCTAACAGATATATTCCTTGGCCCTATTTTGTACATTAACTTCTGTTTAAAGACAATACTGTATTCACTCCTCCTCGTCTCCTGCAGCTGTTCAGACCTGGTCCAGCTCTGAGTCCAGAGTGAAGGAGGAAACCCCCGAGAGTCGACAGATTAAAGAGGAGGCAGAGGAGCAGAGCGTGAAACAGGAGGAAGAGCTGCTCCCGGAGTTTATCACTGTGTGTGTGAAGAGTGAAGAGTCCTGTCAGAGTGAGTCACAGTTTGTGGTTTTTTTTGTTCACTTCTGTTTAAAGACGATCTTGTGTCCAGTGCAGTTTTGTGTGTAAAAGAATCCAGGAGGTGAATATTTGAGTCCGAGACGCTCGAGCTGCTCTGAGCCTCTGTGGACCTGAGGTTTGACTCAGGAGCCTCAGGCTGCAGCTGCAGATCTGTGTCGGGTGAAACGTTTGGCTTTGCACTGGCGCCATCTTGTGGCAAAGATCAGTCACAGCACTGAAAAAACTTCTGGCAATTTATTTTACACACACACAGAGTATACACACACACACACACAGAGTATACACACACACACACACACACACACACACACACACACAGAGTATACACACACACACACACACACACACAGAGTATACACACACACACACACACACACACACACACACACAGAGTATACACACACACACACACACACAGAGTATACACACACACACACACACACACAGAGTATACACACACACACACACACACACACACATATACACACACACACACACACAGAGTATACACACACACACACACACACACACACACACACACACAGAGTATACACACACACACACACACACACACACACACAGAGTATACACACACACACACACACACACACACACAGAGTATACACACACACACACACATATACACACACACACACACACACACAGAGTATACACACACACACACACACAGTATACACACACACACACACAGAGTATACACACACACACACACACAGAGTATACAGAGTATACACACACACATATACACACACACACACAGAGTATACACACACACACACACACAGAGTATACACACACACACAGAGTATACACACACACACACACAGAGTATACACACACACACACACAGAGTATACACACACACACATATACACACACACACACAGAGTATACACTACACACAAGTATACATGCACACACACACACACAGAGTATATATGAGTATACACACACACACAGAGTATACACACACACACAGAGTATATATATATGAGTATGACAATATACACACACACACACACAGACACACACGAGTATACACACACGAGTACACACACACACACAGAGTATACACACTATCTTAGTTTTTTACTTTCACACACGAAGAATAGTTTTATTGTTGGTCTCTGTTCATATATTGTCCAAGCGCTTACGTGTGATAAACAATCAACATATAGTAACATCATAATATCATTTGGCATCATTATTGGTGGATGGTCGATGATGAAAACTGTAAAGTCTGACAAGTCAGTCTCACAACAGCTCAAATTTATGTGAAATTATATTTTATTCACATCGTGTGTCCTTCAGTTTAACAAATGATCAGACTTCACTGAAAATAAATGAAAAATAAAAACATACATGCATAAAATAGCAAATCAGAACAAATCAGACGATTCATGACAGAATTATGGCCAAAGATAATGAAGTCATGTAGGAGTCATTGTCTAGCTTTTCTGAAAAATTTCATATAAATCAAATCAGTAGTGCAGCCAGGAACCAAACCAGGACTGAACCAGAACCAGAACTAGACCTGGACAGAATCAGGGACCAAATCAGAGACTAACCAGGGACTAAACCAGGGACTAAACCAGGGACTAAACCAGGACTAAATCCCAGGACTGAATCCCAGATTGTGATCGGCTCCTTCTGCGTTTGACCAAAACTCACACGTTTCAGCTCAGCACAAACACTAAAGAACATTTCTGTAGTAACGCAGCTTTTGTCTTTTTTCTTCTTCATGTTGTTCCTGCAGCTGTTCAGACCTGGTCCAGCCCCGAGTCCAGAGTGAAGGAGGAAACCCCCGAGAGTCCACAGATTAAAGAGGAGGCAGAGGAGCAGAGCGTGGACCCGGAGGAAGAGCTGCTCCCGGAGTTCACCGACCCACAAACGGACTCACAAACCGACTGCTCCTCTGACACAGACGACGACGAAGACTGGGAGGCTCCGGCCGGCACTTCCACCGCGCACACGGAGACGGAGGAGCACGGAGAGCATGACGAACAAACGCCGAGGAAACCAAAGGCAGAAGGAGAAGGCGGAGGATCTGAGGAGAAGAAGAAGAGGAAATATGAGTGCGCCGTTTGTCACAAGTCTTACACCACAAATCAAAACTTAAAAGTCCACACGAGAAGCCACACGGGCGAGAAACCTTACAGCTGTTCAGTTTGTAAGAAATCGTTCGTCCAGAAATGTCGATTAAAGAAACACAGTAAGATCCACACAGGGGAGAGACCTTACAGCTGTTCGAGATGTAGCCAAACTTTTACGCATAAGGGTGACGTCAAAAAGCACATGAGGAGTCACACGGGCGAGAAACCTTTCAGCTGTTCGGTTTGCCACAAGACGTTTATCCAGAGCGGAAACCTCAACGCACATATGAGGATTCACACCGGCGAGAGACCTTACAGCTGTTCGACCTGCCAGAAGGAATTTAAACAAAAGAACGAACTCAAGACTCACATGAGAACTCACACGGGCGAAAAACCTTACAGCTGTACGGTCTGTGGGAAAGCGTACGTCAAAAAGAGAAGCCTGAACATACACATGAGGAGACACACCGGGGAGAGACCTTTCAGCTGCTCCGTGTGTCAGAAAAGCTTCGCGCTGAAGGATTATCTACACGTGCACATGAGGATTCACACCGGAGAGAAACCCTACAGCTGCTTGGTGTGTAAACGGGCGTTCGCGCTGTCGTCTCAACTCGCCGCACACAAGAGGACGCACACGGGACACAAGCCTTACAGCTGCTCAACCTGCGGGAAGACGTTCGCGCTGAACTCCGGTCTCAAAGTGCACACGAGGACGCACACGGGGGAGAGACCGTACGGCTGTTCGGTGTGCGAGAAAGCGTTTCCGTCGCACGCCAGCCTCAGCAATCATCAGAGGACGCACACGGGGGAGAGGCCTTACAGCTGTACAGTTTGTCCCAAGAAGTTCGGACAGTCGTGTCACCTGAAAACACACATGAAAACCCACGGACTCTGATCCTCAACACCGAAACCCTCTTTTTTTTTTTTTTTTAGACAATCTCCTGTGATTTTCCACGTTAAACGGTAGAACTTTCTTTTTATTCCCACACACCACGATGATTTTAAAACTTTTCACGTTTATTACCTACTGTATTTTTCGGAGTTTAAGTCGCACCAGCCAAAAAATGTGTAATAAAGAAGAAAAAAACATATAAGTTGCATTTTTATCCAATCCAATCCACTTTATTTCTGTCGCACATTTCACAAACAAACTGTTTCCAAAGTGCTGCACAAATACATAAAAAATAACAACAATAAGATGATAAAGAAAACTACTAAAATAATACTAGTCTTAAAATAATAAAACCAGTAAAATAAAATAAAACCAGTAAAATAAAAACAAAATCATAGAATAGAAATAAATAAACCAATGAATAAATTAAATCAGTAAAACCAATAAAAACACATAAAAATAAATAAAAGACACAGACGAGCAACGACTCACGCGGTGTTAAAAGCCAGAGAATAAAAGTGGGTCTTCAGACGAGATTTAAAACTCTCCGCTGTGGAGCCGCTCGAACGTGAAGCGGCAGATCGTTCCAGAGTTTAGGGCCGACCACACAAGCTCCTGTCCTCCTGGTTTTAAATCTCGTCTTAGGCACTGTGTTTTGTTTTTTTTTTCGGAAGGTTCAGTTCGTGTCCTAGAAAGAAGCACAAAAGATGGAAGGATCCGAGAACAGGCCACTTTTTATTTCAGCATTTTCCATTCAGAGAGATTCAAGTTGATCACCAAGTACAACTGTCACCCCGGAACGACGCCTCTGCCCAACTCACAAGAGGAGGAGCTTTATACCACACATCTGACAAAACATTAACTTGTTGATTTAGCGTATACAGCAAGAAAATGAACAATAATGCTGACCCGGTGCACTTTATCATGGGTGGGTACAGGCCACGGGGTTCACATACATCAGTTTTCTGCTTCGTGGCATCTCAAAGTACAGAAAAACATGTCTTTTATAGAACTACAGACAGTCATACGTGTTTTTCTCCCTGTTGTCATTCCAAGGTACAAAATATTGGGTGAATCAGCAAGATCAACACAGAATATTTCCCACAGAACCCTGAGCTGGAGCTGGACCTCAGACCTCAGAGCGTTCGCAGGGGTATAAATCTGGATGAGGTCTGAGACGTACTGTGAGGCCAGTCCATTCAAAGCTTTAAAAACAAACAATAAAATCTTAAAATCAATTCTAAAATTAACAGGAAGCCGGAGCAAAGACGCAAAGATTGAGGTCATGTGCTCTTCTCTCCTTTTTGTTCCTGTTAAAAGTCGCGCTGCAGAGTTTTGGACAAACTGTCGTCGGTAAAGTGCGTTACAGTCGTCCAGATGTGATGAAATAAAACCTGCAGAACTTGTTCAAATAGTTTAAAAGATAAAAAAGGTTTAACTTTAGATAAAAGTCGCAAATGATAAAAACTTGATTTTAAAACATTGTTAAACTGTTTATCAAATAGTCCTGGTTTAGTCCTGGTTTAGTTCTGGTTTAGTCCTGGTTTAGTCCTGGTTTAGTTCTGGTTTAGTCCTGGTTTAGTCCTGGTTTACTTCTGGTTTAGACCTGGTTTAGTCCTGGTTTAGACCTGGTTTAGACCTGGTTTAGACCTGGTTTAGTCCTGGTTTAGTCCTGGTTTAGACCTGGTTTAGACCTGGTTTAGACCTGGTTTAGTCCTGGTTTAGACCTGGTTTAGTCCTGGTTTAGACCTGGTTTAGACCTGGTTTAGACCTGGTTTAGACCTGGTTTAGTCCTGGTTTAGTCCTGGTTTAGACCTGGTTTAGACCTGGTTTAGACCTTTTAGACCTGGTTTAGACCTGGTTTAGTTCCTGGTTTAGTCCTGGTTTAGGGTTTAGACCTGGTTTAGTCCTGGTTTAGACCTGGTTTAGACCTGGTTTAGTGGTTTAGACCTGGTTTAGTCCTGGTTTAGACCTGGTTTAGACCTGGTTTAGACCTGGTTTAGACCTGGTTTAGTCCTGGTTTAGACCTGGTTTAGACCTGGTTTAGACCTGGTCCCACATCAGTGAGGAAACTGTTGGCCCCAAACATCATCACCTCAGTTTTATCTTCATTCAGTTTCAAAAAGTAAGTAAGTAAAGTTTATAAAATGAGAGATCAGGAGCAGACGGTTCCTGTGTGAAGTGAAGTTGTAGTAAAAACAATAGAAGAAGAAGAATAGAAGCTCCACCTACAAATATAAAAATCTCTTTTTTTACATCGGTGATTCAAAAATCTATTACGAGCAAATACATACCTCATATCTACAAAATATTAGAAGATGCTACCACAGAGAAAACACTGCGTATTAAGGAGAAATGAACACAATAATTAAGTGTTATAGTCGTGGTAATAAAAGTCCGGAGCCGGAGATGCAGTTTAGGTGATTTATTTAAAATAAACGTACAAGCGCGAGAACGGGAAGTGACCGGGAAAAAAGCACAAACAACAACAAGCAGGGACAACAGCCAACTGTAAAAACACAAAAACACAAAATTACAAACAACGGACAGACTGGATAAACTGTTTTTTTTTTTTTCATTCATGTATATTTTATTTAATTTTTATGGTCTTACGGCCACACAAAAATGCCACAAAATATACAAGTGTACAAATGCCACATTTAAACCCCCTCCTCCCCTTTCCCAAACCCCAATTCACCCTCCCCACTCCCCACGCTGAAAAGAAAAAATAAAATAAAATAATAATAATAATAATAATAATAATAATAATAATAATAATAATAAATAAAAAATTATAATAAATATAATTTATAATAAAATAAAAATAATAATAATAATGATAATAACATTGACCAGAAAATAATAATAAAAATAAAGTAACATAATTACATTAATATATACAAATGACATACATTTACATACATACACATAAACGCACACACTCGAACACTCCCCCATAACAAATACATTCAAAAATATATATAAATAAAAAAAATAATAAATGACATATTTAAATATATGTGTACAGGTGTCCATATTTTCCAGAACATTTCTTGTTTGCCATTTCGTTCATAAGTCAGTTTTTCCAGGGGAATGGTTGATGATAACTGAGTGAACCATGAGTCCAGTGGAGGTGAAGTGTGGGGTTGAACACTTCAGAAGAACACATTTTCTTTCCACAGACGTCATGATCATTAACACAGACTGTGTAACATTATCAAAAAGTTTGTCAGGACAAAGATTTAACAGATACAATGATGGTGACATGACAAAAGTTTTTCCCGTCATCTGTTGGGCAACAGCGTGTACATCGCTCCAAAACTGTTGAATATATTCACATTCCCAGAATAAATGTAGTAGAGTGCCTTTATATTTTTGACATTTATAACAAAGATCAGAGCTGTCAGGGAACATTTTCTGAAGACGCACTGGAGTATAATAAAATCTATGAAATAATTTATAATTTTCTTCATGTATTGATATAGGTTTACGTTTAGGAAATATATTTTTGCAGATTTCAGACCATTCTTCTTCATTATAGGTTATACTAGAAAAACTTTAATGATTTAAAAACTATTTAAAATGTTGCTACCTGTGTCGTAAATCCACACACAGCTCCCCATAGCACCGTTCAGTTTTGTTTTTTTTAAAACAGCGTGGCCGCCCAAACACAACAATTCATTTTAAAAATACAGTTTCATTCACACTCACACACAAACCATTTAAAAAACCACCAGTGTCTTCAGCCAAACACACACGTGGGTCCAGCGGTCCACCCGGTCGCCCACGGACACTGACACCTCCCGGGCACACGGCCAACTTCTCCTTAAATTCTGTCTGGCTGTGGCCCAGCAGCGACGCCCCGAGGTACCAGCCCAATGAGATTCATTTGGTCTTCTGATATTCAGGAGTGTCAAACTCATTTTGTTCCGGGGGTCGTGTCCAATCGACTTTGATCCAAAAGTGTCCGGATCAGAAAACTCATGTCATATAAACCCCAAAATAACAATAAGTTCAAATATTTGTGCAGAGAAACACAAATCTATTACACAAATCTTTTTTAATTGATGAACTTTTTCTTATTATAATATTATGAACAACCTGAAACTTTAAGAAAAATACAATTTCAACACAAAGTTTGAACATGAACTTGTCTGTAAACAGGAATAAGTCCATTTTTGTTGTAAAATCCTGCACTCGGCTCCACTTTTCTCCTGTTGGACATTTTTCTGATGAGGGTGTCACGGTCAACAGTCAAAACGATCGTCCTTTAAGAGCGTTTGGAAAGAGACAAGTCTTCATTTGTGCTGCTCTGGTGGGAGGGGCCACGTACAGAGACGCTGGAGACGCTGCTGTGATAAACACCACAGAAAATTAACAACATTTTAATAGAAAATATCATTACAATATTTTTGTCACCCAAGGGCCACCTTAAAGGTCTTGGAGGGCCGGATCTGGCCCCCGGGCCTTATGTTTGACACCTGTGATCTATGTTATCAGGTTCTTTTTTTCAGACCTGGAGTGTTATTTCATCCCTGACAGTTTGTTCTGTTCACGAGCGTCTTCCTCAGAGTCACGTGATGTTGCTGTGACGTGTCTGATCAGATGATTTAAACAGGTTTTGGCGCCGTCTTCCTCTCGGTGGAGGCAGGACGACAGCGCCACCTGCAGGTCCCACTTCCTCAGGACAGAATCCAGGTGTGTGAGAGTAAAAAACAACAAGCAACAAAACACAAAGCAGAACAGGAACAACTCAAATCGGCCGTTTCTGACCAGTGTAAAAGAGAAAACCACGTTATGGACGGGGACGGAGCAAACATCCTCGGGACAGAGGAAAACAAACATCGCCGCTGGATTAAAGAAGCAATCGAAATACGGAAACGAGTCCACAGGACTGTAAACCAGGACGAGGGGCTTTTTTACTGCTGTTTTATAAAACTATGAATTTAAGCAAAGGAACTTGTGATTTGATCTATTGTGACAGTCCACGATATTATTGTGAGAATAATAAAAATTTATTATAATAAATAAAAATAAATAATAATGAATAAATAAATAAATAAATAACTGGAAAAACTCTAAAACCTTTGACATTAATGTACAAAAAAAAATCTCCGTGACTCTTCTCGGCGTTTAAGATTCTCACAATCACATAAATCTCCTTCCTTCTTCAGTCCCTGGTGTAAAATAAAAATCGAGGAGGATAAAACGTCTCCCTGTGGACTCCAGCCGACAAGGAAACGACGTTAGAACGGAAAAGTTTGAATTTTATTTTATTTTACGTGATTTTCTGTGAACGAGCACAACGGTGAACACGGACTCCAGCTGAAACCGTCTCGTCGGTTTTTGAAAAGTCGTCGGTTTCTCTCAGACTCGATTTTTTTTTTTTTTCTTAATTTGATGCACTTATTTGAGTTTTTGTGAAACTCCTGAAGTTTTTGTATGTTTTGTGTCCTGTGGAACGTGAAGGACTTGATCGTGTGAAGTTTACGTGTTTGAGTCACGTTTGTGTTTTTAAATTTAAGTCGGAAATCAAAGTGTCGTGTGAATTATTCTTTTCTCCCTGCTGTGTTTTTATTATGAACGTGTTTTCAGTTTCAGTAAATACATGAAGTTTTATTTGTACTTTTCACCTTCAGCCTTCAGAGGTGTGTAGTACTCTGCTACTTCTGTTACTTTTACCCGAGGAACTTTAATAAGTACTCTAAAAAGCACAGTTTTTCACAATAGTTTATTTTTGTGACATATATCGTACAGAGTAAGAGTACTCTTACTCGAGTAAAAGGTTTAACTTTAGTCTGATTCAGTTTGTCTCATTTTCGTCTCTTTTCTTTAAAAACACCAGATTCTGTGATTTATTTATTTAAAGTTTTGTCTTAATCACATTTACTTCAAATTACAGATACTCTTATTTGAGATGTAGTTTCCCTAAATACTTACTGATACTTGAGTACTTCTTAGAGCACTTCTTTGTACTTGAGTATTTTGAAGTAATGGTTTTACTTGAGTACAGCTTTGGATACTCGTCCTCTGACAGTTTGAAGGTCTTCACATTTGAAAACATGACCTGGTGTCCACATGAGGACCTGGTGTCCACAGGTGGACCTGGTGTTGGACCTGGTGTTGGACCTGGTGTTGGACCTGGGGGTGGACCTGGTGTCCACAGGAGGACCTGGTGTCCACAGGTGGACCTGGTGTTGGACCTGGTGTTGGACCTGGTGTTGGACCTGGTGTTGGACCTGGGGGTGGACCTGGTGTCCACAGGAGGACCTGGTGTCCACAGGTGAACCTGGTGTTGGACCTGGTGTTGGACCTGGTGGACCTGGTTTTCCTTCAAAATGATTAAAACATAAAATGACATAATTTTTTTTTTTCTCAGAAACAAACATCATGTAAAAATAGAATTGTTTGTTTTTGCCCAAATAAAAAGAATCAATAAAGTTCAAAGAGTTCAGGTCAAAGGAAGTTTATACTGCAAAACTTTGTTTAAAGCCTCTATAGTACTGCAGTACTGTGTCTCTGTAGTAGTGTGTAGTACTGTGTAGTACTGTGTACTTCTGTGTAGTTCTGTGTAGTACTGTGTAGTACTTTGTTTCTGTAGTACTGTGTAGTTCTGTGTAGTACTGTGTAGTACTTTGTCTCTGTAGTACTGTGTAGTACTGTGTAGTTCTGTGTAGTTCTGTGTAGTACTGTGTAGTACTTTGTCTCTGTAGTACTGTGTAGTACTGTGTAGTACTGTGTAGTACTTGTAGTTCTGTGTTTTGTGATGTAAATGTTTCCCTCTCTCCCCCGCGGTGCGTCCCTGTAGGCGGTGTTACGCTCTTTACGCGTCTTTACGCGTCTTTACGCACGCTCTTTACGCACGCTCTTTACGTAAACGTTTACGCGCGGCTTTGTGCGCAGAGGCTCACGCGCCCCGTTAGCTCCGGTTAGCTCCGAGCTAAAGCTAAAGCCGCGGGTGTAAAATGTGTGAGAAGAGGCGCAGACTCAGAGCTCTGGTGTCCGACAGACTCTCTGCGGCCGCGGACGAGATCTGTGCTCTGCTGGAGACGATCATAGCGGAGTATGAAGAAGAACTGCGCCGCTCCAGAGAGGAGAACCAAAGGAACCAGAAGAACCAGAGGAACCCGGAGCTCCTGGACCCGACTCTGCGGCCTCAGGTCCGACTCCACCGGACGGAGGGTGAGAACTTCCACTGTTCAAACATTTGTTGTATATATAAATATATATGGTATCTGAGCTTCTCATTTATAAAAAGCTCGTTTCCTGACGACAAAAGCCCCGAAATATGATGTTTAAACACAAAAACAAACGAGACAAACTCGAGCCACAGACCGAGTCTGTGCTCCAGGCCTCAGCCCGGGGACACAGAGCCTGTGTGTCCGGGGACACGGAGGCTCTGCCCGGGGACAAAGAGGCTCTGCCCGGGGACACAGAGGCTCTGCCCGGGGACACAGAGGCTGTGTGTCCGGGCACACAGAGGCTGTGTGTCCGGGCACACAGAGCCTGTGTGTCCGGGCACAGCCTGTGTGTCCGGGGACACGGAGGCTCTGCCCGGGGACAGAGCCTCAGCCCAGGGACACAGAGGCTCTGCCCGGGGACACAGAGGCTCTGCCCGGGGACACAGAGGCTCTGCCCGGGGACAAAGAGGCTCTGCCCGGGGACAGAGCCTCAGCCCAGGGACACAGAGGCTCTGTCCGGGGACACAGAGCCTGTGTGTCCGGGGACACAGAGCCTGTGTGTCCGGGGACACAGAGCCTGTGTGTCCGGGGACACAGAGCCTGTGTGTCCGGGGACACAGAGCCTGTGTGTCCGGGGACACAGAGCCTGTGTGTCCGGGGACACAGAGCCTGTGTGTCCGGGGACACAGAGCCTGTGTGTCCGGGGACACAGAGCCTGTGTGTCCGGGGACACAGAGCCTGTGTGTCCGGGGATAGAGGCTCTGGGCCGGGTCTCCGGGTCTCCGGGTCTCCGGGTCTGACTCGGGTCACTCTGTGAAACACTTTGAGGAACACTCGGGTTTTAGACTCGTGCTGTTGTGAAGTGTCTCGTGTTTCAGATGAAGTGGAGGCCGCACGTGTTTCTGCTTCAACTTTCGTCTTTTTGAATCATTTAAAGTTTCACGTTCACACGCGCACGCGGGAGCACGAGACTCTGATCTTTAACACGTTTTTTTACGTGTGCATCGTGTCAGTCTGTCGTCTCTGAGTTTGGTTTTCTGTTCTAAAGCCACAGTGTGGAACATATCGTAGCCATGGAGACAGACCAGTGACCCCCAACAGAAAAGTTCCGTAGTGCATCTTTAAAGTACTATTTTAGTTTTGAGCCGATTTCTCACTCGTGTGACTGTTGGATCAGGTTGAGTTTGGTCTTACGCCGGACGTTCACTGAGATATTTTCAACCGTTTCACTCGACCTCAGCTCAAACTGTTCGACCAAATCTCAGGGTTTAAAAGTTCACAGCTCATGATTCATGTTTTCACACTGAACGACTTCAACAGATCGAAACCGTCACGAGACGCGACGGGACTCAAACAGGTTTGATTTTCCTCCGACCTACGACTGTCGATCTGGAGCTGGTCGTGAGAGATTAATCGTTTCTCGTTTCTCCACGTTTACGACACAAACACGAACATAAACTCTAAATATTTGTCCGAGGTCGTCGATCCGGTCGTGTTTCCTGCTCTGTTGTGTCACAGTTATTAGGCCACAGAAGTGTCATGGCTCCTCGTTAAATCGTGTCTTTAATTTGTTTTAGACGTGCAGATTCAAACGGAGCGCGGCGGCGAGCAGGCGGAGCTTAAAGACGAGGCAGAGACCAGTCCCGACGTTAGAATCGTCACCGTGAAAACCGAAGAAGATGCAGAGACGAGCGATGACGTTAGAATCGTCACCGTCAAAAGTGAAGACGGCGACTTCTGCGAGGAGGGGGCGGAGCTTTGGCGCGAAGAGGGGGCGGACCTTCGGCACAATGCAAGCCAAGAGGAGGCGGAGCTTCAGCGTGAAAAGGGGGCGGAGCTTCGGTGCGAAGAGGGGGCTGAGCTTCGGCACAATGCAAGCAAAGAGGGGGCGGAGCTTCAGCACAATGCAAGCAAAGAGGGGGCGGGGCTTCGGCGGGAAGAGGGGGCGGAGCTTCAGCGCGAAGAGGGGGTAGAGCTACAGTGCAACTCCGGTGAAAAGGGGGCGGAGCTTCAGCGTGATTCCAGTGAAAAGGGGGCGGAGCTTCATCGCGATTCCAGTGAAAGGGGGGCGGAGCTTCAGCTTGACTCTGGCGAAAAGGGGGAGGAGCTTCAGTGTGAGTCTGGCACAGAGAAGGCGGAGCTTCAGCGCGACTCCAGCAAAGAGGAGGCGGAGCTTCAGCCCACTCACACGGAGAGGGAGGCGGCGAGAGAAGCCAATCACGGCGCTCCGACGCAAGACCAAAACACAGCCGTCCAATCAGCAAACGGCGTCCAAAATCTCGCCGTGTCAAACAGAAACGACGGTGAAAAGATGAACGAATCCAATAAAAAGAAACGGAAGCACAAAGCGACGTCGACCAGAGAAGAGCGTCCAGAACAGCAAAAACAAACTGTGAAAGACGAGAAGAAACGGAAGAGGAAAGAGGAAAGAATGAAGGAAAAGAAAGATGAGAGAAAAACGGAAAGGAAAGAGGAACGAGGAGCAGAACCGGACGAGCCCCAGCGCAACTCTGAGGCCCACACGAGGCGCCCGCAGGAGGCTCTAGAGGCCGAAGGAGACTCCGCTGCGGCGGCTCAAAGTAAACGCTCTAAAGGCCGACGGCGCCCTCTGCAGGCGAGAGGAGGCACTCGCAGTGTCACCGATAAAACAGGCATTCGATCTCAGTTTAGGTGCTCGCACTGTGAGAAAACATTTCACCGTTTGCACCATTTAGAGCGTCACATTCTAACTCACACAGGAGAGAAGTCTTTCAGCTGTTCAGTTTGTAGTAAGTCGTTCAGGCTGAAGCAGCACCTCATGTCTCACGTCCTGATCCACACGGACGAGAAGCTCTTCAGCTGTTCAGTCTGTGACAAAACGTTCAAGCGTAAAGATAATCTGGGGCGACACATAAAGAATCACTCTGGAGCCCGACCTTTCGGCTGCTCACAGTGTGACGTCAGGTTCACTCTGAAGAAAAACCTGGTGCGGCACATGGTCGTTCATAACAGAGACGTGACTTTCAGCTGTTCAGTTTGTAACATGACCTTTTCGTCGCCGTTTTATTTCCGAAAACACAAAAAGAGCCACAAAAAAAAGAAAGTCAAGACTACAGCGGCGCTGTAAACAAACTCTGACCTAATGACAAAAATATATATATGATATATTTTAATAAGACAAACTTTAAAACTGTACAACGTTTACGGGTTTTAACCGTATCACTGATTCACTGTTCTGTATTTTTCTGCATTTGAGGTTTGAAAATGTGTGTTTTCCCCTTCCCCCTATCCCCGCCCACTGCTCTGGACTTTTGAACAGGAAGTCACTGGATCTGTTTTTATTGTTGAGCGTTTAAAACATTCTGTCTGTTTACATTGAGCAAAATGTAAAAAAATATGATTTACAAATGTTTCAAGTTTAAATCTAAAGACTAAAAAAGACTAAATGTGTCTTTATAAATTCAGTTTATGATCAATTTGAACCGTCTGACGTTTGGCTTTTCCCAAAAAGCTTCATGTGGAATTTTAGAACATTTGTTTAAAGATAAATAAAATCAATTTTATGACCAAATTGTTTTTATTTTGTAAGTGTGAGTGTGCAGGATACAACAGCTTAAAGAAAATAAAGAAAATATAAAAAAATATACTCAATAAAACCAAAGAGAAAAGAGAGAGAGAGAAGGGTTTGACGTCGTGTTTGTGTTAAAACATCTGGAGATTTACTTCATGAGTCTTTACTTGCACAGCTCAGATTGTGTGAGACAGGTGCAGGGGCAGGGGCAGAACTATAATTTTTTTATAAATATAAAATAACTTCAATCACGAGGAGCCTGAATGATGAAACATGTGAACAGTGTGGAGGAGAAAGTCAGTATCTGTTGCTCTTTTCCAGACGTCCACATAAAGACGGAGAAGCCGGAGCCCGACCGCAGTCCGGACCCGCCCGACGCCCGGAGCCTCGTCCCGCCGCAGACGCAGCTCCCAGAGGAACCGGAAGAACCCGAGGACTGGAGCCCGGACTGGGAGCCTCGGGTCGGCGAACCCCGCGCCGGCGGCTCAGCGCAGCTCCTCCACTCGGACGAAGAAACCGACGAATGCAACCGGGTCCACGACGTGTCCGCGGAAACGCCCAGAACCACGAGGACCAACGCCAAATGTGACGGCGAAGGGAAACGGAAGCACGAGTGTCCGATCTGTCAGAAGAAACTTGGGAGGAAACAGGAGCTGAAGAGACACATGCTGCTCCACACGGGGGAGAAACCTTTCAGCTGTCCCGTTTGCGAAAAGAGGTTTATTCAGAAAAGCAATCTCAAATCTCACATCGTCACGCATCTCGATTCCGTGGACACAATAATCCGGCACCAGAAGGCGAGCGAGGCGAGCGGAGAGGACAGAGGAGGAGGAGAAGGAGCGGAGGAAGACGAGTGGAGAGGAGCAGACGACGACAAACTCATGGAGCAGCTCTCCGACTCTGAGAACGACGAAGACTGGCCTCGGGTGATGGAGGGACCCTGCAGCAGTTCAGCTCAGCAGGACGAGGGCGACGGCGGGACACTCGAGCGGCTCAGCTTTTTACTCAACCAGGCGCTGAACGAAAGCAAAGAGCGAGGACAGACCACGGTTTACCAGTGTCCCATCTGTGACAAAGTCTTCGGGCGAATGGAGAACCTGAGGAGACACATTTTGGTGCACACGGGGGAGAAGGCTTTCAGCTGTCCCGTCTGTAACAAACAGTTCACCCTGAAGCAGCACCTGAAGCTCCACATGGTCCTCCACACCAGAGACAAACAGTTCAGCTGCTCGGTCTGCTCCAAGACCTTCATCCGCAAAGACAACCTACGCTCCCACATGAGGATCCACTCGGCGGACAGACCTTTCGGGTGCTCGGAGTGCGGCGCGCGGTTCTTCTCGGGCGCGGACCTGGAGCGGCACACGAGTGTTCACACCGCGGAGAGACCTTTCGTGTGTTCGGTCTGTAACGCCAACTTTTTAACGCGGCGGCACCTCACCCGACACGAGAAGATTCACAAAAAAGAGACGCAGAAACCCGACGGAGGCGTTTAGTCGCAGTTTGCGCTCGAAGAACTTTTGCATCTGGGGTGAATGTGAAGGAGTTTGTTTGAACGGAGCAGTGAATGTTTCCTCGGTGAAGTCGCCTCCATCAAAAGCAAAATACACAAAAACTGTCTTTCGTTTGTGCTGCTTCAGTTTTGAAAGATACTAACAATTCTTTTTTAGGTCAAATTAGAATCAGCCGCCTCCAGGAAACTTCGAAATGTTCGAAAACGACACAAAATTGAGTCAGTCGTTGCTTCATTTGTGCTGCAAAAAGTTTAATTTGTGTGATTCTGTTTCTTCAGATATTCTCAGTTTTATTTTGGAGCAACGACGTCGTCCAGCCCCAAAACAGCAGAAAATTAAACCAAACGTTTGTGTTTCATTTGTGCGAGTTTATTTCTAAAATGATTAATTTTAGGCAGTGGAAAAGTCGGTGTCAGTCTTTAGTAAGTCGCTTTTGATTCGTATTTTATTTAATAATTCAGATTTTTCCACAGTCTCAGATAATTTCTCTTCAAAAGCACAAACTACACAAAAACTATGTCTGTCGTTTGTGTTTTGGAGATATTAACGATTCTTTTTTAGATCAAATTGGAATCAGAAGCTCCCAGGAAACTTCAAAATGCTCTAAAATGACACAAAATGGAGTCAATCGTTTGTGTTTCGTTTGTGCTGTAAAAGTTTAATTTGTGTGATTTTTGTTTCTTCAGATCTGAACAGTTTTATTTTTAGGCCAACGACGACGTCCAGCTCCTCAAAATGTGAAACGGCCTCAAAACGGCAGAAAATTAAATCGAACTTTCGTATTTGGTTTGTGCTGTGACAGTTTTCATTTGTGAGTTTGTTTCTAAAAATGATTCATTATTATTTTTGCGGAATTTCTATGAGGTCATTTCTGCTCAGCTTCGTTTTTTTTTTTTTTTTTTCAATTAAGAATGAAAAGCAATAAAATGTGAAAACGTGTGAAAATGTGAAAAGTTTTTTATTTCATTTTTCTGTTTTTGTGTTAAACATATTTCCACCTCGATTTCCAGTATTTAATTTAAAGTTTATTGAAAGTCAGAACTCACCTGAAAAAATCATTGCAGTTTTGTGACAAACACGTCGTTTTCTTTTATGGCGACGTGTTTTTATTTTTATTTTCACGTCTTAGAAAGTCACTGTTGTTATTGTTGATCCATGATGAGAAACAAGAAGCGATAACGACGAGATGATAAACTTTGTTCAGGTGAATAAATAGAACTAGAATAAAAATATTTTTTATTATAGATCCATGGTCGACACTGCAGCAAAACTCTCTGGATAAATAAACCAGAAAGAATAAAATATCAACGTCAAAACAGGCACCAAAACTGTTTTTTTAATTGGTGTGATTTGAAATAAACTTTAAATTAAATATTGGAAATAAAAGTTGAAATCTGTTTTGGGTTTTTTTTTTGTTTTTTTACACTAAAATGGAAAAATTAAACTTTTTCAGATTTTATTGTTTTTCGTTCTCAATTGAAATTCAAAATAATGACTGGTGCACACTAGGGACGGGCATGATTAATCGATAATTGATCATTAAGAATTTCATCGATTACGTTGATTTTAATGGACAAACTGAATGTATGTTTGTGTGTCGTGACCAAACAGGTGTGTACATGTGTCTCTGCATCAGAAGGAGCGAGACACAAACAGTGGGTCAGTCTGTAACGAACCGAAGCACAAATGTGGATTTAACCAGGATTTGTAGAAGAAATTCCACACTTTCCGTTGCGTTGGGACAAGTGTGAGTCCATGTGCACAGTGGATAAAGCAGCACATATGTTTCTGTGTCCAGTGGGAAAAAGTTTTTCCAGGTGAGAGTCGCTCAATGTGGATGACGAGGCCCCGCCCCCCTCCCCCCGTACGCTGTCCTGGTTTTGACAAACACAAATCTGGTCACACTGACCTGTATTCACCTGAGTCATGTCTTTTAATCCAACACAAGTTGAACCACATCAGCGACACAAGAGCTGGAGTTTTATCTTCACTTAGTTTATGTAAATTAGTGATGTGGTTTTAAGTTTTGTTTCTGTGAGATTTGAACAAAACTGAATTAAACACATTATAATGTCAAACAGCTGATGTGGATCTAGAGTCGTTATGTTTATATGTGGTAAAGTTGAATTTATTGATGCAGATTAGTGCAGATAGTAATAATAATGATGATCATTTTAATATAAAAACGTTCATGATTGATCGATAATCGATCGTTAATTCTTCCGACGATCGATTAAGAACATTTCATCGAATGCCCGTCCCTAGTTCACACACAGACCTGACAACAGCAACTTTAAGAAAACTTCACAAAATTCATGAAGAGAAACGACCTGAGTCTGTGGAAAAGTCTGGATCCGTCTGTAGTGACTTCATATTTTATTTCCGTCGTTTCTCTTCTTTAGTTTTGTGGAGTTTTGTTAAAGTCGCCGTCGTCCGTTGAGCAGAAATGACCTGACATCGTTTACACAAAAATAATAATGAAGAATTTTAGAAACAAACTCACACAAATGAAAAAAACTGTCATACAAAACAACACAAACGAAACACAAACATTTGATTTAATTTTCTGCCGTTTTGAGGCCGTTTCACATTTTGAGGAGCTGGACGACGTCATCGACCCAAAATAAAACTGTTCATGTCGTAGTAGTTGTAGTTTATTTTTTAGTTTTGACTTGTTTTGTTTTGTAGAGCTGCAAAAAACAAAACACAGACTCCAGTTCCATGGATCCTGACCGAAAGAGTTCAGGCTGAAGTAAAAAGTTCGTCTAACACCAAAACTCTTTAAACAACGATAGAAAATTAAATATAAGAGACAAAATGAAAAGCGTAAATCATTCATTCCAGAGGTCAAAATCTTCTTCTTTTTTTTTTTTTTTAAAGCTTCTACAGTGTTAGACTTTTTAAAATCATCACTCAGACCTAAAACACAATCACTTTTTTTTTTTTTATTAGTTCTTAATTTCTTTAAAGATGCAGTTTTTTCCGTTGATGATCGTACAAAATAAACCAGAGAATGAAGAATATTTTTGTTGTTGTTTATGGTCGTACAAACTAATAACAATGATAAAGAAAGAACAAAATTCACCGTTTATGATCGTTTCAAAATAAAAGTTCACGTTAAAGAAAAGTCTGTGTTTTGTTAATAGCTGTTTTGAAGTGCTCCAAGTTCGTACAAGTTTTGATTTGGTCGTCTAAACCAGGGCTGATTTTCTACTAAAATATTTGAATGATATTTTCTATTAAAATGTTGTTAATTTTCTGTGGTGTTTATCACAGCAGCGTCTCCAGCGTCTCTGTACGTGGCCCCTCCCACCAGAGCAGCACAAATGAAGACTTGTCTCTTTCCAAACGCTCTTAAAGGACGATCGTTTTGACTGTTGACCGTGACACCCTCATCAGAAAAATGTCCAACATGAGAAAAGTGGAGCCGAGTGCAGGATTTTACAACAAAAATGAACTTATTCCTGTTTACAGACAAGTTCATGTTCAAACTTTGTGTTGAAATTGTATTTTTCTTGAAGTTTCAGGTTGTTCATAATATTATAATATTTTGTAAAAGAAAGAGATCATCAATTAAAAAAGATTTCTGGGTAACACTTTATAATAACTACACCTTATTTAGCCTTAATAAAGCATGAACAAAGACTTAATTAATAATGATTCACACTTAGTAAATGTTTAATAAAGGATAATTATTCTTCACTTTAGAAAAACTCTCAAAAAGACTTAACTAACAGATAACAGCTGCATGAATGATCATTGCATTGTATTGTGTTATTAGTAAATCATTCTCATAGTTTATTAATGATTAATAAATGCTCAAATGGTTAGTTCATGAGTAATTAAGTATGAAATAATTATGAGTAACTATTTACAGCACAGGCAAATTAAGTGCAAGTGCTAATTAAGGTAGTAATAAAGTAGTTACTAAGTGTGAATCATTATTAATTAAGTCTTTGTTCATTATTAATTAAGTCTTTGTTCATGCTTTATTAAGGCTAAATAAGGTGTAGTTATTATAAAGTGTTACCGATTTGTGTAATAGATTTGTGTTTCTCTGCACAAATATTTGAACTTATTGTTATTTTTGGGGTTTATACGACATGAGTTTTCTGATCCGGACACTTTGGGAACAAAGTCGGTTGGACACGACGCCTGGAACAAAATGAGTTTTTAACACTCCTGATCTAAACTATTCTATAACTCTGCTCCGCGTCTGTAACACATTAAAATCTTAATAATCGCACAAACAGAACTTTTTGCAGCACGATTGACGATTGACTCCATTTTGTGTCATTTTATTTTATTTTGAAGTTTTCTGGAGCTGCTGATCCCAGTTTGACCTGTAAAAAAATCATTAATATCTCCAAAACTAAAACAGCACAAACGATTTATGTAATTTTTGTGTCGTTTGAGTTTGATGTGTCGACTTCACACAGGTGTTTTACGTTTGGGATTGTTCAGAATTTCATTTCATTCTCGACAAGATGTTTTTTTTTTATTTTTTTTTATTTGAGTTGAACTGGACGAAGTGCAGGAGGCACAGATGTTAAAAAGATTTATTACTGATGTTTACTATTTTTTAAAATCGATTTCTGTTCAATTAAACCTAAATTTAAAGCGCACCTGACGGGTTTTTATGTTTCTCTCATTCCTCGCTCGGTCGGTGGTTTCGGTGAGTTACTGTGGTCAATTTTTATCAAGATTTGTGGGGGGAAAAAAAGTCCAAAAATACAAGAAATTGTAAAACAGAATCTCTCAGCTGACAAACAAAAACATCATCAACAATAAACTCCAAAATTCAGAGACTAAATTTGCTCCAATCAGGACGTAAAATTATAAACTTCACCAAAATCTTCACAAACTTCATCTGTTAAAGCAAAGAAAGATCTGTGTGTGTTTTTGTTTCACGTGTAAATCTCGAAACGCTCGTCCGACTGAGCTCAGATGCAGAGGGTTTCATCATGAACAATCTGAGTGTCGTTCGTTTGTTTTTCAAAATAAAACCAAAAATAATAAGAAAAAAACACGAAAAAAAAAAACAACCAAAAAAACAGTTTTCTTCATTATTTGTCTCCAAAACCAAAATGAAAAAACAGATAATGATTTGATTTTTTCAGTTTTTCAATTTTGTGTTTAAATGAAAAATGGAAAAAAATGGATAACGGACTAAAACAGGACTAAACCAGGACTAACGAATTGAACCAGGACCAGACCAGGACTAAATCGTTTTCAGTTCTGGTCTCAGTTCTAGTCTCGGTTCTGGTCTGGTTCCGTTTTCGGTCCCAGTCTCAGTCACGGTCTGGACCCGGTCTGGCCCTGGTCTCAGTTCTTAACTGGTCCTGGTCTGGTCCCAGCCCCAGTCCTAGTCTCAGTTCCGGTCTCGGTCCCAGTCCTGGTCTGGTCCCGGTCTCGGCCCTGGTCTAAGTCCTGGTCTCAGTCCCTGTCTGGTTACGGTCTGGTCCCGGACCTGTTTTAGTCCTGTTTTAGTCCTGTTTTAGACCTGGTTTAGACCTGGTTTAGTCCTGGTTTAGTCCTGTTTTAATCCTGGTTTAGGCCTTTATCAGTTTTTTTTCCATTTTTCATTTAAACACCAAATCGAAAACTGAAAAAATTAATCTTTATCTGTTTTTCTTTTATTTTGGTTTTGGAGACAAATAATGAAGAAAATTGTTTTTTGTTTTTTTTTCATTTTCTTATTCTTTTATTTTGAAAAACAAACGAACGACACTCAGATTGTGAAGTTCTGTTTCCTTTTTGTTTCACGTAAACGTCACTTTTGAAAACAGAAACATTAAACTTTGGCCTTTTGTTTTTTTACAGACGTGAAATAAACAAAACCAGACGAGCGTCGTGATCTTCTGCTCTTTACTCCAACACAAACTCTGATTTAACCATTTAACGAGGCTGGAGTTTGATTTTTATTTTATTTTATTTCTTCAATATTTCACCAGGTAAGTCAGTTCAGAACAACTTCTCATTTGCAAAGACGACGAAAAGACAGAATAAAAAACATCACAAACAGAAACAGAAAGAGTCACACGTCGGTCACAACATGAAACAGAAAAGAAACAAGAGACTCAAACTTTTACACATTAAAGATTAAAAGTGTTAAAACTTTCTGCAATGATCCTGTTAAATTCTCTGGACGGAGTTTTTAAAAGTCGTGAAGGACGTTGTGTGTCAAAAGTTCAGATCTGTTTGGGTTTTAGGAGCAAATATTCAAGGTTTCCAGGGTCATGTTTGGAAAAACAAAAATCAGATCTGTGTCGCTCAGACGTCAAAAAAAGATCAGAAACAGGAGCAAAGGGGAAAAGAAAAATCAGATTTGGAAACTTCAGGCTGAATCTGTGTCGTTTGTTTATTCATTTTTCAAAATAAAACCAAAAATAAGAAAATTAAAAAAAAAAAAAAAAAAATCTGTTTTCTTCATTATTTGTCTCCAAAACCAAAATGAAAAAAAAAAACAGAAAACTATTCAGTTTTTCAGTTTTTTGATTTTGTGTTTAAATGAAAAATGGAAAAAAAGGATAACGGACTGAACCAGGTCTAAAACAGGACTAAAACAAGACTGAACCAGGACTAAACCAGGAGTAAAACAAGACTAAAACAGGACTAACCCATTTTCAGTCCCGGTCTGGTCCTAGACTTAGTCCTGGTCTGGTCCCGGTCTGGTTCTGGACCTGGTTCAGTCCGGTATCTGTTTTTTTTTTTTTCCATTTTTCATTTAAACACAAAATCGAAAACTGGAAAAAAAAGAAAAAAACGAATCATCTGTTTTTTCCTTTTCTTATTTTTGGTTTTATTTTGAAAAACAAATGAACGAACGACACACAGATTAGGCCACGTTCAGTCTGGAGCCTAAAGGCACGAAAATAAACACGTCGCTATAAAAGAAGAAACATGTTTGTCCACGAAACTGCAACGATTTTTCACCGAGATTTGTCCTTCAGCAGCAAAACTCACAACATGAAACAGAAAAGAAACATGAGACACTGAAACTTTTACAGATTGAAGTTTAAAAGTGTTAAAAGTCTCTGCAGTGATTCTGGACGGAGTTTTTAAAAGTTCAGACTGAAGACGCGTGTCAAAAGTTCAGATCTGTTTGGGTTTTAGGACAAAATATTCAAGTTTCCAGGGTCACGTTTGACGAAAAAAAAATCTGATTTGTGTCGTTCATTTTGTCGTTAAAAGATCAGAAACAGGAGCAAAGGGACAAAAAATCTGATCTGGAAACTTCAGGCTGAATCTGTGTGTTGTTCGTTTATTTGTTTTTCAAAATAAAACCAAAAATAATAAGAAAAAATATATAATTCTTCATTATTTGTCTCCAAAACCAAAATGAAAAAACAGATAATGATTCATTTTTTCAGTTTTTTGATTTTGTGTTTAAATGAAAAATGGAAGAAAAAAAAAACGGATAACGGACTGAACCAGGATTAAACCAGGATTAAACCAGATCTAAACCAGGACTAAACCAAGACTGAACCAGGTCTAAACCAGGACTAAACCAGGACTAAAACAAGACTAAACCAGGACTAAACCAGATCTAAACCAGGACTAAACCAAGACTGAACCAGGTCTAAACCAGGACTAAACCAAGACTGAACCAGGTCTAAACCAGGACTAAACCAAGACTGAACCAGGTCTAAACCAGGACTAAACCAGGACTAAACCAGGACTAAACCAAGACTGAACCAGGTCTAAACCAGGACTAAAACAAGACTAAACCAGGACTAAACCAAGACTAAATCAAGACTAAACCAGGACTAAGCCAGATCTAAACCAGGACTAAAACAAGACTAAATCAAGACTAAACCAGATCTAAACCAGGACTAAACCAAGACAGAACCAGGACTAAACCAGGACTAAACCAGATCTAAACCAGGACTAAACCAAGACAGAACCAGGACTAAACCAGGACTAAACCAGGACTAACCCATTTTCAGTCCTGGTCTGATCCTGGTCTGGTCCCAATCTAAGTCCTGGTCTCAGTTCGTTATCAATTTTTTCCATTTTTCATTTAAACACAAAATCGAAAACTGAAAAAACAAATCATTATCTGTTTTTTTAATTTTGGTTTTGGAGACAAATAATGAAGAAAATCGTAGTTTTTTTTCCGTTATCTTATTTTTGTTTGTTTTTGGTTTTATTTTGAAAAACAAATGAACGAACGACACACAGATTAGGCCACGTTCAGTCTGGAGCCTAAAGACACGAAAATAAACACGTCGCTATAAAAGAAGAAACATGTTTGTCCACGAAACTGCAACGATTTTTCACCGAGGTTCGTCTTTCAGCAGCAAAACTTCAAATAAACCAGAGAATAAAAATATCAAAACTGAAATAGGCACAGAGACAGTTTTTTGATTGAACTTTAAATAAAATGTTGGAAATAAAAGTCGAAATCAGTTTTTTTGGTTGACAATAAAACAGAAAAACAAAATAAACTGTTTTCTCATTTTATTGTTTTTCTTTTTCAAAACTACGAAACTCAACACATTTTCAGTCCAGTTTCTGAAAAGTTTTTGAGACATGAAGGGTTCTCATTCGCCCTTCTGCGCCGCGTGGACTTTGAGGTAACGGTTCAGGTTGGACTTGCGGCTGAACCTCATGTCGCACTCCGAACAGCTGAAAGGTCTCTCGCCGGTGTGCGTCCTCATGTGCTTCCAGACGTAAACTTTCTGTCTGGTTTTGCTGCTACAGACTAAACCAGGACTAAACCAGGACTAAACCAGGACTGAACCAGGACTGAACCAGGACTAAACCAGGACTAAACCAGGACTAAACCAGGACTAAACCAGGACTAAACCAGGACTAAACCAGGACTGAACCAGGACTAAACCAGGACTAAACCAGGACTAAACCAACGACTAAACCAGGACTAAACCAAGACTAAACCAGGACTAAATCAGGACTAAACCAAGACTAAACCAGGACTAAACCAGGACTAAATCAGGACTAAACCAGACTAAACCAGGACTAAACCAGGACTAAACCAGGACTAAACCAGGACTGAACCAGGACTGAACCAGAACTAAACCAGGACTTAACCAGAACTAAACCAGGACTAAACCAAGACTGAACCAAGACTAAACCAGGACTAAACCAGGACTAAACCAAGACTAAACCAGGACTGAACCAAGACTAAACCATGACTGAACCAGGACTAAACCAGGACTAAAACAAGACTAACCCATTTTCAGTCCTGATCTGGTCCTGGTCTCAGTCCTGGTCTGGCTCCAGTCTGGTCCCAGACCTGGTTTAGTCCTGGTTCAGTCCATTATCCGTTTTTTTTTTTTTTCCATTTTTCATTTAAACACAAAATTGGAAACTGAAAAAACGAAACATTATTTGTTTTTTTATTTTGGTTTTGGAGACAAATAATGAAGAAAATAACTATTGAAAAGTTGGAAATAGAAGTCGAAATCTATTTTTTTTTCCTCATTCGCCCTTCTGCGCCGCGTGGACTTTGAGGTGCCGGTTCAGGTTGGACTTGCGGCTGAACCTCATGTCGCACTCCGAACAGCTGAAAGGTCTCTCGCCGGTGTGCGTCCTCATGTGCTTCCGGACGTAAACTTTCTGGCTGAAGGTTTTGCCGCAGACGGGGCAGCTGTACGGCTTTTCCCCGGTGTGGATGAGGACATGCGACCGCAGCGCGAACGACGTGGTCACGCTCTTGGCGCAGATGGGGCACGTGTAGACGCTGGGCTTGGAGCCGCTCGCCTCCTCGCCGGGTTTTTTGCACCAGCCGTGGAGCGCCATGTGCGACATCAGCGTCTCTTTGTACGAGTAACTTTTGGCGCAGACCGGGCACTGGAACGGCTTCTCTCCGGTATGAACCACCGTGTGACGCTTCAAACTGTGCCGGTCTTTAAATTTCTTCTCACAAAAGTAGCACTCGTGTTTCTTGAGCTTGTCCTTCTTCTCTTCGGTCGAGTCGTTGTTCCCAGAAACGCGCTCGTCGTTAAACTGTCCGTACAAGTTTTCCTCCGATCGGGCGTAAAGTTCTCCATCCGTTTCCGCTTCCGTCTCGACGCGTTGAGCCGAACTGCTGCAAGGTTCCAAGTCGTCGTCGTCTTCTTCTTCTTCACCGTCGTCGTCTTCGTTCTTCTCGCTTTCAGACGCTTCGTTCATTTCGCTTTTCCATGTTCGCGTCGACTCTTCGGGAGCGTCCGTCTCGCGTTCCGGGTTTTCCCGCGTTTGAGGAGAATCCCGCCGTCCCTCGTCCAGACACGAACTTTGTGTCTGGAGCTGGACACCTGGAAGAGTAGAGGACACACCCACCAGATTATTTAAAGGTGAAATCAGGAACAAGAAGTCGCAGATTTTGGCGTAAAAAAAACTAAACAATGACAACGTACGCGGTGATAAAAACGTACGATTTATTCGGTTTTGCAGGTTTATGTCACTTCTACAAATGATTTTCCTTCTGATCTTAAAAATCTAGAACAAACAACTTTAGAGAACTGTTTACGGAATTGAAAAAACTAAAATTAAACATGGTAAAAACAGCGTGTTCTGATAAAACTAATCTCAAACGTGTAAATCTCCAACATCAGTAGAGTAAGATCAGTTTGCAAAAAAGTTTTAAAATACAAGAACATATGAACATTAAAAAAAATTAAAATCTTTGCAACGTAACGTTTCTGGAGCAGCTCGTCTCTGTTGGGGCTGTGCAAAAATTTTGAAATATCGAAATATCGTGTCGTTTAAATGTGATGACACAGTATTTTTAGGTACATTTGACTAAATTATTTTGTTTAAAAGCTACAATTGTGTTGATATTTTTACTGTTTTGAGTAAAATGGGCGACTGAGACAAATTTTACTGATCCACAAGGGAAATTATTTGGACACAGGAGTCACACATCACCAGAAATATAATAAAAAAAGAGTAAAAAATATAAATTATAAATTCTAAATAAGTAGGAAAAAACTTTGTTCAAACTCAGTGGACTTTTAGTGTCAGAGCCGTGATTTAGTTTGTTTTTCACGGAGCCGTATCAATTCGATTTGAACTATATTGTATCGAATCTGGATTGAATCGAAAGCTCACTGTATCGAAAAACATATCGTATCGAGGTTTCTTTCGTGAGTCTGTGCGATTTCGATTTGTGTGTCAAATGATTTTCAAACTCATATCATCAAGTTGAAAGGATTTACGAGCCGGTGAAAGTGAGGACCTGTGCTCCCGAAAGCTTATTTTGGGATATTTTTTATATAAATACATACATTTATTTTATTGTTTAAATCTAGAGATTGTAGAAGAGCAGAATATAGAGTTTATTTTGGCACATTTATGTTTTTCTGCCTTGAAACTTTATTTTATTCATTTTATGTTTTATAGATCACAAATCTGCTCTAAGGTTCAGATTTGTTGCCGATATTTATTAAAAGTTTGACATTTTTGCGTTAATTATCAATAACAAAGTGTTTTGTTTTTTGAGAGAGAAATGTTGAATAAATGCATCGTGTGACTACAAAATAATCATTTGAATAATTGTGATTCAATATTGACCAAAATAATCGTAATGATGATTTTTTTTCCGTAATCGAGCCGCTCGACCGTTCAGTCTTAGGTTTAGTTTGTGCAGAAGATTTCAAGACACAAAATGCAAAATATAAAACAAAAAATGTATAAAATAAACATTGAATATGAAATAAGACACAGAAAAACAAATGTACCAAAATAAACTCTAGATTCTGCTCTACTACAATCTCTAAAATTATATTTGTAAAAAAATATCCCAAAATAAACTCTGTTAAGCTTAAATCGTTTCAAGTTGATTTTGAGTTTGGAGTGATCATGATTTCGTTTGACGCACAAATCGAAATCGTGATCAAAATTCAGTTCCTTCAATTCATTCCTTCAATGCAAAATTTGGAAAAAACTTCACCATCTGGTAAACAAATCTGGACTTGGTACCAAAAATGTACAGAGGAAGGACTCGGCGATTGAGCTAGTTTTCGAGAGAATTGCTTTTAAACTGATGTCACGTTTTTTGGGTCACGCTGCATTTCAAATCGATTTGATACAATTCAGTGAAAAATAAAAGATAAATCCAGGCTGCGACACTAAAAGTCGAAAAAATCCACTGAGTTTGTGCAAAGTTAACATGAAAAACACAGATTTTACTCAACAAAACGGTGAAAATATCAACATAAATATCGTTCCAACACAAAATATTCAGTAAAATGTACCTTAAAACACAGCAGCCCACGATAACCGTACGGTATCGTCAAATTAAACGATACGAGTTTTCAATATTTCAATATTTTTGCACAGCCCCAACACTGAGGAATATTCAAGACAAAACAGACAAGGAGAAAAGCCAGAAAAGTTCCACAGTGAAACTTTGACCAAAAAATAAAACAGTCAGGATTCTATTTCCTCCAGGATTTTTGGGGCTGTAGGTTTTTAGTCGATTAAAATGAGTTTTATTCGATTAAAAATGTCTCTGGGACAAAGGCAGAAGAAGAAGAAAGACGGAAGATGAAGATTTGTTTGTTTTTTTTGGGGGGGTTGTGTGTGTTTCTCTGTAAAAATTTAGATTAAACTCGTGATTTAGTTGAAGTTTTAAGTAAATAGTAGTTTTAGAAGAGCGCCCCCTGCTGCTGTGGAGACGTTTGGGTTTTTAAATCGACAACAGCTCGAGTATTTAAAGCTGCAATGTGTAACTTTTCTTTTGGAGGCTCCGTCAAAGGCTTTTCTTCATGGAGAGGTTAGTGCTTTTTTGTCTGGAATGTTCCGCAGTAAAACTGTGCTTTAAAACTTTTAATCTGCGTGGAGACCAAACCAGGACCGAGTTACAGGACAGATCTGTGGAGAGGCGACTCCACTCACAGTCAGAAGGTCTGTTTTTATAAGGATTTTTGAAGTTTAGTCCTGGTTTAGTCCTGGTTTAGACCTGGTTTAGACCTGGTTTAGTCCTGGTTTAGACCTGGTTTAGTCCTGGTTTAGACCTGGTTTAGACCTCGTTTAGACCTGGTTTAGACCTGGTTTAGACCTCGTTTAGACCTCATTTAGACCTCGTTTAGACCTCGTTTAGACCTCATTTAGACCTGGTTTAGACCTGGTTTAGACCTGGTTTAGACCTGGTTTAGACCTGGTTTAGTCCTGGTTTAGTCCTGGTTTAGACCTGGTTTAGACCTGGTTTAGACCTGGTTTAGTCCTGGTTTAGTCCTGGTTTAGACCTAGTTTAGACCTGGTTTAGTCCTTGGTTTAGACCTGGTTTAGTCCTTGGTTTAGACCTGGTTTAGTCCTTGTTTAGACCTGATTTAATTTTGGTTTAGTCCTTGGTTTAGTCCTGATTTAGACCTGATTTAGACCTAGTTTAGTCCTCAGTTTAGTCCTTGGTTTAGACCTGCTTTAGACCTGATTAAGTCCTGGTTTAGTCTTAGTTTAGACCTTGGTTTAGTCCTGGTTTATTGCTTTTTCCAAGTCTTTTTTGTCTGTTTTTCTCGGTATTTTTGAGTTATAAAACACGTGTAACTGAACAAATCTAAGGTTGAGCTGTTTAATAAAGTCACACTGCAGAACATTCCGGACAGAGCAGTGACGTCTCCATGGAAACAAGCAGAAAAGCTCCCGTTTAACGAGTTTAGGAGTGAGTTTTTGACATAAACGAAGTGAAAAGAAAAGACGAGACTGTGACAAAAATCAGAGCAGAAAAGTCAGACACAGATGAGTCCAAACCAACGGACGGAGATCCATTTGGGGTTTTTTTTGTTTTTTTTTCCAGACTCGGACTCAGAGGATTTTTTTCTTGGCGTGGTTCCTGTAGTGCCGGTACAGGTTTGACTTGCGGTTGAATCTGCGGTTGCACTGGGAGCAGGAAAAGGGCTTCTCCCCCGTGTGGATCAGGATGTGGTACTGCAGGTCCGACTTCCGGGCAAAGTCCCTCTTGCAGAACGGGCAGCTGAACGGTGAGCCGCCGAAAGACGCCACGGTCCTGCTGAGCGCGTGCGGCCGAGGCTGAGGCGCTCGCCGCTTACACGTGTCCTCCTCGTCCTCCTCCTCCTCGTCCTCCTCCTCCGCCGCCGCCGCTCGGGTGCGGCTCAGCAGCTCCACCTCCTCCATGTGCAGGTCCATGTGCCGCTTCAGACTCTGAGGATCCACAAACATCTGGTCGCAGATGCAGCACTGGTGAGGCTCCGGAGCCGCCGTCTGCTCTTCCTCCATCTGCTCTTCGCTCTGCTCGTCGCTCTGTTCCTCGCTCTGTCCGTCGGGATCCGCTTTCTGGTCCCGGATCTCGGAGGGTCCGGCGGAGGGCGCGGTCCAGTCGTCGCAGTTTTCCCCCGTCTCTTCGGGAGCGTCGCGTTCGCTTTTGACCGCGCGCTGCTTCTGCGCGGACGCTCCCGACAAACCTGAGCTCCTCTGATCCGAACACGAGAGAGGAGCCGCCACATCTGCAAAATAAGACAAGAAACCTTTATTTGTCCCACAGTGGGGAAATATTTGAAATAAACCTGCACTTTTCAGACGCTGTAAGAGGAAAAGTGCTTCCTCTTCCCGCTGTGAGGGAGTCTAAAACGACAAAAGCTTCATGTGACACTGGCCACGTTTACATGAGGTTTTTAATTCTGAATTACCGTATTTTTCAGACTATAAACGCACTTAAAATCCTTTCATTTTCTCAAAAATCGACAGTGCGCCTTATGTATTAATTCTGGTTGTGTTTACTGACCTCAAACCGATTTTATGTTTAAATCTGTCAAAATGTTTTAGTACAACTTTGGCTCGTCTTGATGGACTCTCGGCTCATTACGGCGACTACAACTGGGGATCATTCAGAAGTTCCCGATATGACACAGTGAGATTTTCATTTCAATACGATTCAATACGATATATTTCAAATCTATTCAATACAGTTCAATAAAAAATAAACCCTACATTTTTGCTGTGATACTAAAAGTTTTTGTTAAACCACTTCTTGTTTAAAGTTCAAATGAAACACAAACATTTTAATTGTCAAAACAGCGTCACATAAACTTGTTTCCTTCCACTGAACAAACAACAAAACTGTCACTGGAACAAAATAATTTAGTAAAATATACAGAAAAATACTCTTCGATACAGCAGCCCACGATATCGATACTCTTATCATCACATGAAACCATACGATATATCGATATTTCAATATTTTTGCACAGCCCTGACGGCTCCTGTAGTCTGGAGCCTCGAGGAGTAAAACACTTTCACCAAGACAAAAAAGACGCTGAACGAGTTCCACCACGACCTGCTGAAGGATCGAGAACGTCTGGACTCAGGAACCAGGTCCAAACCAGGTCCAAACCAGGTCCAAACCAGGTCCAAACCAGGTCCAAACCAGGTCTAAACCAGGTCCAAAAGTGGTCTAAACCCAGTTCAAACCAAGTCCAAACCTGGAAGAAACCAGGTCTAAATGTGGTCTAAACCAGGTTAAAAAAAAAGGTCTAAACCAAGTCCAAACTTCGTCTAAACCAGGTCCAAACCAGGATTAAACCGGGATTAAACATGGTCTAAACATGGTCTAGACCAGGTACAAATGTGGTGTAAACCATGTCCAAACCAGGTCCAAAAGTGGTCTAAACGTGGTTCAAACCAGATTAAACCAGGTCTAAACCAGGTCCAGGGCCAGAATCATCACTTAACAGCTCAGTAACAGCGTCGAGACTCGGACAATGACTCGAGGATTCGGGCTCGACGCCGAAATCGCCCAAAACTCAAACCCTGAAGACGAAGAGTTTGAAGGATTTGAGGAAGAGGAACGAACTGAAAAACTGTCACTTTGTCTCATTTCTGCCCAAATTTTAAGCATTATTAAAGGTGCACTGTGTAACTTTTCGGGTTGAGGGTCCGTCACCTGCTTGTTTCTATGGATACGTCATCGCTCTGCCTGGAATGTTCCGCAGTGTGACTTTATTAAACAGCTCTACTTTACATTTATTCCATCACAAGTGGTTTTAGAGCTCAAAAATCCCTAGAAAAACAGACGTTCTGACTGTGAGCGGGGTCGCCTCTCCACAGATCTGACCTGTACCTCGGACCTGGTTTGGTCTCCGTGAAGATAGAAAGTTTTAATGCCACACTGCGGAACATTCCAGACAAAAAAGCAACAACATCTCCATGGAGAAAAGCGTTTGACGGAGTCGCACGATGCATTTTTTTTTTCTTCAGCGTGTTTCCTTCTAATCAACGTTTAAAGCCGCGCTGTGTAACTTTCGTGGTGATAGCGTCGCCGTGTGCTTGTTTCCATGGAGACATATCGTTTTACCTGGAATGTTCCGCAGTACTCACAGTATTTTATTGGTCAAAAACACGTCAAAAACCAAAAATACAACTCTTAACATGTTTTATTGAAATTCAAAAGAACAAACGGAACACACAAACCTGCACTTTTACCACGAGCTCTTCTGTTCCACCTCGTGATGTCATCGAGTGGTGATACAGGAAGCGCTCCGCTGTGTTTTTAAACTCCACACACCTTCACTAGAATCGTTTGGATCATTTCAGCCAAAGTGGAATTTCTGTCTTTCGATCTCGAATGAACTAAAGGGAAAAGCAGCTCAAAACGTTCACTTGAAAACTACCACTTGATGACATCACAAGGTGGAGCAGACCGTCTGGAGCTTTGGAGATGTAGACAGACGAATAATAAAGAGTTACTCAAACACAAAAAACACAACTCCAGGTTTGTTTTTGAGGAGGGAACAACATTAGAACACGACTTAAAGCTGACAAGAGTCAGTTTTGCAAAATTCAGAAGCAAAAGGGACAAAATGTGTTAAATTTAATTAAAATTACAAGATAAAAACAGTGAAAATCTGCGGCACATGAACACTCGTCTGGTGTCGGTGTAACGGGGTTTGAGGGACCAGATTTTCAAAATAAAAACTGGGACATTTCTGGTTTGTGGAGGTTGGTGATAATAAAACTGTGACTCGAGTGAGAAATTAAAGAAAAACTGTTCTGCACTCGGCCCGAACATGAGTCAGTTTAGTCACATTTTCTTTGTGTTTTTAAGCAGATTTTTTGTATTTTATCAAAATAAATGACAGTTTATGTCTCTATTTACTGTGGCAGGGATCAGATTATTTTTTTAAAATTTGATAGTCCTGGTTTAGTCCTGGTTTAGTCCTGGTTCAGTCCTGGTTCAGTCCTGGTTCAGTCCTGGTTCAGTCCTGGTTTAGACCTGGTTTAGTCCTGGTTTAGAGCTGACGTAGTCCTGGTTTAGTCCTGGTTCATTCCTGGTTTAGTCCTGGTTTAGTCCATTTTGTGTAATACAGAAGCAAATGTGACAAAATGTGTTAAATTTAATTAAAATTACAAGATAAAAACAGTGAAAATCTGCCGCACTCGTCTGGTGTCGGTGTAACGGGGTTTGAGGGACCAGATTTTCAAAATAAAAACTGTGACATTTCTGGTTTGTGGAGGTTGGTGATAATAAAATTGTGAAACAAGTGAGAAATTAAGGAAAATTGTTCTGCACTTTGCGTTAACATGAGTCAGTATCGTCACATTTTCTTTATATTTTGTAATTTTTAAGCAGATTTTCTGTATTTTACCAAAACAAAAGTCAGTTTATGTTTCTCTTTACTGCTGCAGGATCAAGTTTGGTCAAAAATAGAGACACTGGGACATTTCTTGTATAAAACTGTGGGACAAATCAGTGTTTTTGTATAAATCTGTGGGACAGAGACACAGGTGCAGCTCTGACGTTTGTTTATGACGTTTTACAGCAGCGACTTTAACTGTTTAAAATAACCAGATGATCAAAATAAAAAAACGGGACACACTGAGGTTTGGATGGTTGGTATAAATAAATTTTTTGTAAATTTTCTGTAGTTTGGCAAAAAAAACAAAAAAACAAATTTATTTAAATTTAAAACAATTTATGTTTCTCTTAACTGTTAGCGAGGATCGGATTATTAAAAAAAATGTGACAGTCCTGGTTTAGTCTTAGTTTAGACTAGAGCCCGACCGATATATCGGTTGGCCGATATTATCGGCTGATATGGGCGACTTTAGGCATATCGGCTATCGGCCGATATGCTTGCTGATAGGGGCCGATATTTCACGTGGGCATGTTATACCTCGTTATAAAGCTTAGACTCTCTACATTCTGTTCATTTAATCCAATTTACAGACAGATAAATGTCCTAATATGTGGCTCCACATCAGTATTTATCTACGGAGTCATTTGTGCGTGCGTCCGTACTGTCCCTGAACACACCACAGAGTCGCGTCACTCACGTGTGTTTGTTTACATCTGCAGACACAGATCCAAACACTGACATTATTTTCTTTTTACGGACAATCGGTTTGAGTCTGGATTAAAAGGACATTTATTAGTGCAGATTTGTGATGTGGGAGGAGCCTGTGTGAGCGGTGAGTGTTGGAAATATGTCGACTCTGAAGCTAGTTTTGGTCATTTGTTATGGGTTAGCTGCTGTAGCTCCCGCACATAAACAGACTGTTTTCTATTGGTCTGTTCTAAAGTGACTATATTGGCCGTATATTTCCTACTGGACCTGCACTGATATGTAAATGAGCTGTGAACAGACGTGTGAATTATGACATTTATTTTTACACGTATTTACGGCTAAAGGCTAATAGCGCTACTTTCTTTACTAGTTATGGGTCCGTCGTGAACGAAATGACTCTTAGAACCGGCTCTTTGAATGGAACGACGGGAGCCTGATCCTTATTGGGAGCCATGTTTTCTCGTTTCTCTCACTTTTTTTCTCTTCACGCCGCGTGATTCGTGGTTTGACAGCGGCAGCGGCTAAAAACGAAACTTTGAGAAATTTGCGTGTACGTAGGATTAAAAAAAATAAAAATAAAAAAAACCGAGCATATTTGACTGTAGTTTAGCATAAAATAAATAAGTCCCGGTTTAGTCCTTTTTCAGTCCTGGTTTAGACCTGGTTCAGTCCTGATTCAGTCCTGCTTTAGACGTGCTTTAGTCCTGCTTGCAACAAAACAATCTGAAGAGCCACTTGGGAGACAAAAGAACCAGCAGCTTTTAGTGAGCCGAGCCAAAAGAGCCGGTTCTCCAAAAAGAACTGGAATAAACATCACTAGTGTCTAGAATGTGATGCAAAAATGCCATTAAACCAACCTACTGTCTGTAAATATGATGTAAAGAGGCAGAATAACAATAAATGTTGCCTAAATAAACCCAATTTAAAATCCACCAGAGCCAAACCTAAGTTTTTTAAACAATTCAACATTTACAGTGAATTTTTACATCACTAAATATATTGGCGATTATATCGGCAGCTCCAACTGCCATTATATCGGTTTCATATCGGCCACAGCAAAATCCATATCGGTCGGGCTCTAGTTTAGACCTGGTATAGTCCTGTCTTAGACCTGAGGTAGTCCTGGTTTAGACCTGGTTTAGTCCTGTTTTAGTCCTGGTTAAGTCCTGATGTAAACCTGGTTTAGTCCTAGTTTAGACCTAATGTAGTCCTGGTTTAGACCCGGTTTAGACCCGGTTTAGTCCCGGTTTAGACATGGTTTAGTCTCAGTTTAGTCCTGATGTAGTCCTGGTGTAGTCCTGGTGTAGTCCTGATGTAGTCCTGGTGTAGTCCTGATGTAGTCCTGGTGTAGTCCTGGTGTAGTCCTGGTTCAGTCCTGGTTCTATCCTGGTTTAGATCTTATTGGACACCTGGGACATTTCTTGGTTCTGTCCCGGTCCAACTGGGACTTCTGTTCAGTGTAAACGTGTCTCATTTGTGTTGTTTTTTTGTTTTGTTTTTTTGGTATCGGCCCAAACCCGGCGCCATGTTCTGGTTCCGCTCGGTCCGGGCCTTTCTCCACAAACAAAAACAAAAACAAAAAACAAAAACCCTCCAGAAAAGCGCCTCTGGTCCCTCGGGTCCGGCCCAGATCCCTCCTCCGTGCACCCACCTGGCTTCTGCAGTTCGGCCTGCGCGTTCCGAACCGAGTCCAGGAGCTGCAGGTTCCGCTGGTTCTCCTCTTTGGACCGGCGCAGTTCTTCTTCATATTCCGCTATTGTCGTCTCCACCAGAGCAAAGATCTCCTCCGCAGCCGCGCTCAGCCGCTCCGTCACCAGCGCGCGCAGATACTCGCTCTTCTTGGACATGTTCGGCCCGGTCCGGTTCGGTTCGGCTCGGTTCGGTTCGGCGGCGTTAGCTTTTAGCCTTTAGCCCGCGGAGCTAACGGAGGATTCAATGGAGCAGCCGCACGCGCACGCTTCCGCCCTCGGGACAGAGAACGCGCGTGTGATTGGCCGCCGCAGCTGTCAATCACGCTCACAGTGGGAAGGGAGCCATTCAGTATCGAGTATAGTCGTAAAATTAAAATTAAAATATTTTATTAACTGTATTTATGTGTTCTGAATAATAAACAAAAACAAAAAATAAAACGTGATTAACTGAGCCCAATAATTTTTTTTATATAATTTTATTTCATTTGACTTTTTTTAAATAAATGCCTACAGCTACTCAGAGTCTCTCTCTACAGGAAAGTCTTGGCAAACTGCACACACAAAGGCAACACACGAGCCAGGAACCAAACCTGGGACCTTCTCGTTGTGAGGCGAGTGCTCGACCCGCTGCACCATGGAGTCACCCACAGAAAATGTAAATGAACATTTGTAATAAACACGTTTGCATTGAGACCTTTTGTTATTACAAAACTCTACGTTTATTTTACAGCTAAAACAACCGACATCGTGTAGAAAAAAAAGAAACAGAAATGACCCCGAACTGAACCAGAGCCAATACCACAGAGTGAGTAAAGGAAATACAGACCGTCTATAGTAGAGTGACCAGACTTTCAAAATAAAAAACTGGGACAATCTCAGTTTATGGTCGTTGGTAAAAAATAAAATTTTGAATTGAGTGTGAAATTAAGTAAAACAGTTTTGCATTCGGCTCATTTATGACAAACATGAGTCAGTATAGTCACATTTTCTTTAGGTTTTGGTCATTTTTAAGCAGCTTTTCTGTATTTTACCCAAACAAATGTCAGTTTATGTTTCTCTTTTTAGTGTTGACAGGGATCAGAATTGTAAAAAACAAAGACACTGGGACATTTTTTTGTATAAAAGTTGGACAAATCAGTGGTTTTGTATAAATCTGTTGGGACAGGGGACACAGACTCAAAACTGGGACTGTCCTGGGGAAACAGGGTCTGGTCTGGTCACTCTAGTCTATGTTAGTCTAGTACTTTTATTTTGTGGCAGTAACAATATTCACCCTCAGGTTTAAGTTCAAAGTTTTTAAGAAAAGAACAAAAAAAAGTTCTCAAAAAAACAGTTTTGTGCGTCGGTTTGTGTGTCTGTGTGACAGAGTCGTCGCTTTAGCTGCACGAGTGTTTTATTTCCATTAGAAACAGGAGTTCTGTCGATACCGGAGTGTGAACAAACCTCTGATGATCCAGTCCTGACCCTTTATTACATCGTTATAAAAATACAAATAGTCAGATATTCTCCACACTCACACTGTTGGAGCCACAGCCGCCCCGGGGCAGAGTCCAGATCCTGACCAGATCCAGTCCGGTTTCAGAGCTCAGACCAGAAAACAGGTCGGAGTTTAAATCGTTCAAATGAGAAGAGTTTAAGTTCCTAAACAAAAACACACAACTCATGAAAACGGTTTCACTCCAGTGTGATCCAAAACGAACCCCAAATAAAAACACACACACTCACAAACACACACAAACACACACACACAAAGTCTCAAACACACAAACTCAAACACACACACAGAGTCTCACACACACAAAGTCTCACACACACAAAGTCTCACACACACAAAGTCACACACAAAGTCTCACACACACAAAGTCTCACACACACAAAGTCTCACACACACAAAGTCTCACACACACAAAGTCTCACACACTCTGGCCACGTTTACATGATGTTTTTAAATTCTGAATTAAGTAGTTTGGTAATGGGGTTCCTCTGGAGGAGCTGGAGGAAGTGTCTGGGGTGAAGGAAGTGTGGGAGTCCCTGCTCAGACTGATGCCCCCGAGACCCGACCCCAGAGAAGAAGAAGAAAATGGATGGATAGTTTGGAATTCAGATCTTCTCCTTGTAGTTTCCATATAAATAATAAAGTTGAATTGTTGTTTGGTGTTAAACTGATGAACTGTTTTTTACTTCATGTGTGTGAGCGTCTGGGGAAGGTTCTGATTGGACAGAGACGCCAACGGATTTACGTCTTTGGGAAGAAAAAACACAATTCGTGTATCATTCGTTCGTTCGTTCGTTTTTCAATATAAAACCAAAAATAAGAAAACGAAAAAACAATTGTCAAATTTGTCTCCAAAACCAAAATGAAAAAAACAGATAATGATTAATTTTTTCAGTTTTCGATTTTGTGTTTAAATGAAAAATGGAAAAAACGGATAACGGACGTTTCCCATTTATGTGACTTCCGTGAGTGCGATGTCGATCTGAACCAGGACTGAACCAGGACTGATCCAGGTCCGGGACCAGACCGGGACCAGAACGGGACCAGAACGAGACCAGAGCAGGACCAGAGCAGGACCAGACCGGGACCAGAACGGGACCAGAGCGGGACCAGAGCAGGACCAGAGCAGGACCAGAGCAGACTCCAAGCGTTGACTCTGAGCCTCCGTGGGGTCCGAGCCTCAGCTTCGAGCGCCGGCCCTGCTGTGGGCTCTGAGCCTCCAATCTGGTCCCAGCCTGGTCCCTGGTTCTGATCTCAGTCTCGGTCTGGTTCCAGTCTGGTCCCAGACCTGGATCAGTCCTGGTTCAGTCCGACATTGCACTCACGGAAGTCACATAAAGGGGAAACGGTCGTTATCCCTTTTTTCCATTTTTCATTTAAACACAAAATCGAAAACTGAAAAAACAAATCATTATCTGTTTTTTCATTTTGGTTTTGGAGACAAATAATGAAGAAAATAGTTGTTTTTTCATTTTCTTATTTTTGGTTTTATATTGAAAAACGATTGAACGAACGACACACAGATTGAACACACACTTGAGCTGCTCCCGACTTTTCTGTCGTCTGGGTTTGTCGTTCCTCCACGGACACAAACACCATCCAAACTTTTCGATAAACTTTTTGAGAATTGCGAAGCAGCTGCTGGAGAATTGTCTCATCACACTTTCCGTCTGTGAGCTGAGGAGGAGGAGGGAAGAGTGTCGGAGAAGGAGGAAGAAGACAAACGCTCAGCCCACTCCCACATCCCGCTCACAAACCCAAAGAGACGTGGAGCAAAGTCCCGAGACACGACTGGTGGAGCCGGATCGAAGGACGACACGACGAACATGAAGCACCAACATTATTTTAACAAGAAGAAATGACAAACATGATCCAGGAACCAAATTCACTCAGCTTTAAAATCTGAATAAACCAAACACTTATTTCAGAATCAAGTTGAATTCCGAATCATTTTAATTTCAAGTGTTTAAATGGACTTTTAAAAACGGAATTCATTTTGATTCAGAGTTAAATCTCTCATGTAAACGTGGCACAGCCTCACAGAATCACAGAGTCTGACGTTCCGTTTTTTTTTTTCAGCTTAAAAACATTTTGCTAAAACATTTCCTCGGCTTCGTTCTCATTTGGGCGCGTGGGTTTTTGCGTGTCGTTTTAAGTTGGATTTGCGGTTAAACCTCATGTTACACTGTAAACACAGGAAGGGCTTCTCCCCCGTGTGCGTGACCATGTGCGACTGCAGGGAGAAGGGCCGGGTGAAGCAGCGCGCGCACACGGGGCAGCTGAAGGGGGCGCTCTTGGACGGACTCGCCGCCGGGTCCTGGGCCGCCGGAGCCGTCCGCGGAGAGCCGCCCCGCCTGATCCTCGGCTCGGTCTTGGAGCGGCTGTGGAGGCCCATGTGCTGCCGTAGGGTTTCCTTCTGAGAGAAACAGCGGCCGCAAACTGTACAGCTGAAAGGTTTTTCCCCCGTGTGCACCGTGATGTGACGCTTCAGGTTGTGTTTGTCTCGGAATTTCTTTTCACAAAAATGACACTGGTGTTTTATCCCGTCGTCTTCCACGGCGCAGAAGTCGCTGGACGTCGCGGTCGGGCTTTTGTTCATTGAAAAGTCTCCGAATTTAAAGGAGGGAAAAAGCCCAGCTGCGCCCTCTGTCTGC
>NW_026571473.1:39829646-39864646 GCF_026225935.1 Boleophthalmus pectinirostris
ACATGCTCTTTCAGGTGTTCAGCTGCGGCATTCTTTTGTGCGTCAAAGTGCGTCGACAGGTGGATCCTCAACGTGGCCTTTTGCGTAAACGTTTTCTCACAAACAGAACAGCTGAATGGTCTGCCTCTCGTGCGCTCCGCTGCGTGTTTAGACGCTTTAGTCTCTCGGTGTTTCTCTTCCCGTCCCGTCTCGTCCTCGTCCTTCCCCCGCGGAGGTGTGGACGGACGGACCGAGCGCTCCCACTCTCCGTCGTCGTCCGTCTGCTCCTCGTCGTCGCTCGTGGTGCGGACGCCGGAGACCTGACGCGGCTGCTCCTCTGGTTTGACGCTCAGGTGGTCCTCTTCTTGTTTGATTCGCGGCGTCTCCGTGTCCTCGGGGTCCGGCCTCCTGGACGCCTCCTCATCGTGGCTCTGAGGCTGAACACCTGCAGGAAGAAGAAACCAGAACTTTAACACCTTTTTCAATTTGTTTTTTTTAATTTTCTGTAAAACCCTTAAGTAAATGATTTGTTTTAATGCTGTTAAATAACTTTCTTTTATTGATTCAACCAATTTACACTAGAAATCCTAATTATTGTCATTTCTGCACCTGAATATAAACTTATTTTAAAAGAAAAAAAAAACATGTACATACACAGGACGCACTTGTCGATAAGCTGCAGGTCTCCACGTTGTAACTTTAGATATTTACACAGAAAGATTTTTTTATTTATTTATTTTTTTGTTAAATACCAATATGTTTTTTCTGAACAAGATATAAGAAGAGAGTAAAACGTTCAGCCTGTTGTAGCACTTATACGATGCCACAGGAGGAGGTATAGTAGTAGTAGTAATGGTAACTGGCTAGATCAGAAGATTGGGTTCGGCTCGGAGGGAAGTGAGGTGTTTAATAAGACACGTACACAAGGTGGTAGTACTTATCTGTGATATTATTATTTACAGTGTATAACAGACAATATATACAATATTTACAGGAGTGCACAGTTATGTGATTCAGTTCAGAGGCTATGGAGAGTTCAATGAGTTATAGTCCATAGTCCGATTGATAATAAGCAACAGCAAGATGTTATGT
This sequence comes from Boleophthalmus pectinirostris, assembly GCF_026225935.1. Lineage (NCBI taxonomy): Eukaryota > Metazoa > Chordata > Actinopteri > Gobiiformes > Gobiidae > Boleophthalmus > Boleophthalmus pectinirostris. The sequence continues at coordinate 39,830,718 of NW_026571473.1, forward strand.
ATTCCACACGGAGATCATGTGAAAGGAAAAAAAATAGTTCCGGAGATGGTTATGGTGAATGGGTGATTTCCAGCAAAGTTTATGAGGAGCCCAATGCCCACAGCAGGGGGCAGTGGGTGTGTGAGTGTGTGTGTGTGGGTTGAGCGGCTGCTACGCCTCCTACCGCACAGGCAGATGCTTGCACTTAGTTTGATTTGGGCTCTAGGCCTTAGCTCGCCATCCAGTGTCTGAAAATCCAGTTGCGGAGAGTTCCGTTTTGGAGAGTTCAGTTTCAGAGAGTTCCGGTTCGGAGAGTTCCGGTTCGGAGAGTTCCGGTTCGGAGAGTTCCGTTTCGGAGAGTTCCGGTTCGGAGAGTTCCGGTTCGGAGAGTTCAGGTTCGGAGAGTTCAGGTTCGGAACCTGGCCTGTGCAAAACAGGACCAGCAGTGAGTAATACAATTTTTGTAGTACAACTAAGACACTATAAATCATTCTTCAACATTATAACAATTTGTTATGATAAATCTGAATAATTATTCCATCCATGTACATGTATCAGTATAAATCAATATCTAGAGTACTCCATTTTAAATTATTTCCCATTAATAATAAGTAATATGTCACTTTAAATTATTTAAATTAATAATTAACTTGTCATATATCAATCATTATTTGTTGTCAATATCAGTAGTCAGTCAATAAATAGATGCGAACAAGTGAGACTAGCGCCGGCACCAGCTCACAGGTCCGTATTGAATCAGAGCGCTAGCATTAGCATTAGCTTAGCATTAGCTCCGCAAGGCAACAAACAAACTCAACTCACCAGTTCCACTTAGTTTACGCTCAAACGATCACGACAGCACTTCGTCGAGAAGGTAAGAGGCATCTGGGGAAGTTGATGGCATATAAGTTACTTTAATATACTTTGAGCGAAACAGTGAGTTTTTAAAAGCAATAATCGCCTACCTGCAGCCGCTCAGTCACACCCGGGACCGACACAACACACGAATGAATGGGAGCGCGCGCGGCCATATTTAAAGATCTTGGCGCAATTAGTCTCGCGTTATGTGCGCAACGTCTCGCGATAGTTGCGAACGACAGCGGCCAAATTATTAGGTAGAGAGGGACAGCACAGAAAATACCTGGGTTACACTGTCGCCTCTGGAAATCTGAAAATAAAGTTTTTGAAAATTTTGCTCTGTGAATGTGGAACTATGGAACCAACTAGAACTCAACCGTGTGACTAAAGAGACCAGATTTTTAAAAATTTTAAAACTAGTGGTTTTATGGTGGTTGTGATAATAAAATACTGAAACAGGTAAAACTGTTATTCACTCGATGAATTAGTACATTTACTTGTGTTTTGTGTCTTTTTTTTTATTTTATTTTTTTATGTATTTTACCAAAACAAAAGTCAGTTTATGTTTCTCTTTACTGTTGCACGATCAGATTGGTCAAAAATAGAGACACTGGGACATTTGTTGTATAAAACTGTGGGACGTTTTACAGCAGTGACTTTAACTGTTTAAAATAACCAGATGATCAAAATAAAAAACTGGGACACACTGAGGTTTGGATGTTTGGTATAAATAAAATTTCTGTAAATTTTCTGTATTTTGGCAATAAATAAATAAATAAATAAATAAATTATTTATTTAAATTTAAAACAATTTATGTTTCTCTTAACTGTTGGCGATGATCGGATTATTAAAAAAATATGACAGTCCTGGTTTAGTCTTAGTTTAGTCCTGATGTAGTCCTGGTTTAGTCCTGGTTTAGACCTGGTTTAGACCTGGTTTAGTCCTGGTTTAGACCTGGTTTAGACCTGGTTTAGACCTGGTTTAGACCTGGTTTGGACCTGGTTTAGTCCTGGTTTAGTCCTGGTTTAGTCCTGGTTTAGACACAGGGTCTGGTCTGGTGTGTGAAAGTAAAACCCCAGAAGAAAGTCCAACACTCGTGCGTAAAATGTCTCTTGTAAAACAAAAATTCTGGAACATTTCGGGTGTAACTGAAGTTTTTAGGGAGTAAAATGACAAACCTGTGGAGCAGCTCAGAGTCGAGTCCAGGAGCTGCTGGTTCCTCTGGTTCCTCTGGTTCCTTTGGTTCCTTTGGTTCCTCTGGTTCTCCTCTCTGGACCGGCGCAGTTCTTCTTCATATTCCGCTATCGTCGTCTCCGGCAGAGCACAGATCTCGTCCGCGGCCGCAGAGAGTCTCTCCGTGACCAGAGCTCTGAGTCTGCGCCTCTTCTCACACATTTTATAACAAACTCCACTCACGTTTCAGCTTTGGTTCTTCATCTTTAGCGCGGGGCTAAAAACAAAAACACGTCCCCTTCTTTTCTTCTGCGTTTGGCTCGTTGAGACTGAACAGCTGAAAGATCTGCGCCTCCTGTTGGTCTGGAGGCTGAACAACATTTCACCTTTGTATTTTTTAAACATTTCAAACTTAAGAGTGACCAGATTGTCAAGATTTTAAACTGGGACACACGCAGGTTTGGATGTTCGGTGTAAATAAAATAGTGAAAAGAGCGAGTGACGTTGTGGATTCTCGTGTCAGTCGTGATCTGAGGAACTTCTGATGCTGTTTTTTTATGTTCATTCACAAACACAGATTTGTGTATTTTGGCAAAACAAATGACAATTTATGCTCCTGTTCACTGTTGGCAGGGTCAGATTAGTCAAAACTGTGATGGTCCTGGTTTAGACCTGGTTTAGTCCTGGTTTAGTCCTGGTTTAGACCTGATGTAGTCCTGGTTTAGTCCTGGTTTAGACCTGGTTTAGTCCTGGTATAGTCCTGGTTTAGTCCTTGTTTAGTCCTGGTTTAGTCCTTGTTTAGTCCTGGTTTAGTCCTGGTTTAGTCCGTGTTTAGTCCTGGTTTAGTCCTTGTTTAGTCCTGGTTTAGTCCTTGGTTTAGTCCTGGTTTAGTCTTTGTTTAATCCTGGTTTAGTCCTGGTTTAGTCCTTGTTTAGTCCTGGTTTAGTTCTGGTTTAGTCCTTGTTTAGTCCTGGTTTAGTCCTTGTTTAGTCCTGGTTTAGTCCTTGTTTAATCCTGGTTTAGTCCTGGTTTAGTCCGTGTTTAGTCCTGTTTCCTGTTTAGTCCTGGTTTAGTCCTGGTTTAGTCCTGGTTTAGTCCTGGTTTAGTCCTTGTTTAGTCCTGGTTTAGTCCTTGTTTAGTCCTGGTTTAGTCCTGGTTTAGTCCATGTTTAGTCCTGGTTTAGTCCTTGTTTAGTCCTGGTTTAGTCCTGGTTTAGTCCTGTTTAGTCCTGGTTTAGTCCTGGTTTAGTCCTTGTTTAGTCCTGGTTTAGTCCTGGTTTAGTCCTGGTTTAGTCCGTGTTTAGTCCTGGTTTAGTCCTTGTTTAGTCCTGGTTTAGTCCTGGTTTAGTCCAGTGTTTAGTCCTGGTTTAGTCCTTGTTTAGTCCTGGTTTAGTCCTTGTTTAGTCCTGGTTTAGTCCTGGTTTAGTCCTTGTTTAGTCCTGGTTTAGTCCTGGTTTAGTCCTTGTTTAGTCCTGGTTTAGTCCTGGTTTAGTCCTTGTTTAGTCCTTGTTTAGTCCTGGTTTAGTCCTGATATAGTTCTGGTTTAGTCCGTGTTTAGTCCTGGTTTAGTCCGTGTTTAGTCCTGGTTTAGTCCTTGTTTAGTCCTGGTTTAATTAACATAAATACATAGTAATCTTTTTATAATTTTTTTAAACATTAGAAGTTTCACGTTTTACTTAAATGTAAAAAACTCCTTAAAACTGAACGTGGATTCAGACGCAGCGGCGAAACGTCACTGTGGATCATTTATTTAGACGTTTTGGCCTCGGCTGTTTCGTCTGTGAGTTTAATTCGTCCGTGTGAACTTCAGTTTGGACCCGAGTCACGACTCCGACACTGAAAACACGTTTAATTTAATATATTAATTAAAAACATTTAATATAAAAACACAAAGAGCAGAAGAAGAACCTGGACACATGTGACACAAAACACAGACACAGAGACTAAAAAGACTCAAACAGACACAAGAAGAATCACACGACTCTCCACACAGAGCCACAGCTGCCCCGGGACAGACGGACACTACAGAGGCTGTCAGTCTGCGCCTTTAGTCACCATCATCTCCTCCACGATCATCTCCATCATCTCCACTTCTTCTCCTCCTCTTCTCCTCCTCTTCCTCCTCCTCTGCCTCCTCCTCTCCTCCTCCACTTCTCCTCCTCTCTTCCTCCTCCTCTTCTTCCTCTCCTCCACTTCTCCTCCTCTCTTCCTCCTCCTCTTCTTCCTCTCCTCCTCTTCTCCTCCTCCTCTTCCTCTTCTTCCTCTCCTCCTCCTCTTTCCTCCTCCTCCTCTTCCTCCTCTCCTCTTCCTCCTCCTCCTCCTCTTCTCCTCTTCCTCTCCTCTTCTTCCTCTTCCTCTCCTCCTCATCTTCTCCTCTTCCTCTCCTCTTCTTCCTCTTCCTCTCCTCCTCCTCCTCTTCATCTCCTCCTCCTCTTTCTCCTCTCCTCTTCTTCTCCTCCTCTTCTCCTCCTCTCCTCCTCCTCTTCCTCTCCTCCTCTCCTTCTCCTCTTCTCCTTCTCTTCCTCTCCTTCTCCTCCTCTTCCTCTCCTCCTCCTCTCTCTCTTTCTCCTCCTCTTCCTCCTCTCCTCCTCCTCCTCCTCCTTCTCTTCTTCTCCTCCCTCACACATCACAGTCGTGTAAACTTCTGCTAAACATCAACAGCAGCAGGAACTGAACCCAAAACCTTTCAGTTTGTGGGCGTCAGACCTGAACCTGTTTCAACCCCTCAACAGTTTTTGATCATAAATACTAAAGTGTAGTAATAAAGTAGTAATATTGTAGTAAAAGAGTAGTACGAGCAGTAGATCACAGTGTTTTATACTTTACAGAATCTGCTGAGGAGCTTCTGTTTCAGCTCCACAGGTCCAAGCAGAAACATTCTTCATGAACAATTTATCCACAACAATCAAGAAAAGAAAGAACAAAACTTCAACACAAACAATGACGAGATACTTTAGTCACACAACAAACTCAACTCATGTTCTGATCCTGGAGACGTCGAGTCCAAATTCCTTCTGTTTTCTTCATGAGTTGAGTTTGTTGTGTGACTAAAGTGTCTCGACGTTTCCTTTAAGTTTTGTTCTTTCTTCTCTTGACAGTTTTGGATAAATTCTTCTTGTCGGTTGAAGATTCAGTGATGAGGCAGATTTATGAAGCCGCTGGAGAAAACGATGCGCACAAAGTCGATCGGAAACTCGGTGCTCACAGTTATAAACCTTTTCTTTTATGTGACTTCAGTGAGATTTATTTAAAAGTGTTTAAAGTTCGTAACGAAGACGAGACGAGTGTGATTAAAGTAAAAACAGCTCGTTCTCCTCGAGTTAAAGTTTGAACAGAAAACGAAATGATCACATCGTTTAATGTTTGTTTTAATACATTCACAATAAAAAAAAACACTTGATCACTCTTTTACCAACACATGAGTCATATTTAAAATCACAGTACATTTACTCGAGTAGTTTTTCACTCTTGAGCCTCAGAAAGTTTCTGTGTTTTACGGGAGAAGAGTTTTATTTTTAGTCATGATAATTAATGTTGTACGGTTCTTTTTTCAAACCCAGAGTCGGAAAAAAGAACCTAATGAGTTTTATTTTTGTTGATTTGAAACATTTACAGAGAGAATGTTACACTTTTTTGGGGCGTGAACTGCTCCAAAAGTTGATTTATCAGAATATTTCGTCTTTAACGCGGCGTTCAGAGATGAAAAAGTGAATTAAAAACACATTTTCTTGTCTAGTGTCTAGGTGTTTTCCTTCGCGTGGATTTTTAAGTGATACTTGAGGTTGCTCTGGTATCTGAACTCCGCGTGGCACTCCGAACAGCTGAATGGTCTCTCACCCGTGTGTATTCTCATGTGATCTTTGAGGTAATCCTTCTGCCGGAATCCCTTGTGGCAGACTGTACAGCTGAAGGGTTTGTCCGTGCTGTGAGTGCGCACGTGCTCGTTGAGTTTGCCATTTCGGGAAAAGCCGCGGTTACAGACTGGGCAGCTGTAAGGTTTCTCGCCCGTGTGCGTCCTGATGTGCTCCGTAAGACGATGTTTCTGAGTGAACTTCGCGCCGCACTCCGAACAGCTGAAAGGTTTCTCGTCCGTGTGAATTCTCATGTGAACTTTGAGGTTGAATTTGAGCGTAAAAGTTTTGTTACAGACTGCACAGCTGTAAGGTTTCTCTCCAGAGTGAACTCTCGTGTGTCTTAGCAGATCCTGTTTGGTTCTGCATTTCTTTCTGCAGAAGGGACATTCTTTTGGGTTGGTTTCGCGCTCGGCCGGACTCGCGTCTGTCCTCGGCGTTCGTTCGTCGCGCTCTCCGTGCTCCTCCGTCTCCGTGCGCGCGGTGGAAGCGGCGGCCGGAGCCTCCCAGTCTTCGTCGTCGTCCGTATCAGAGGAGCAGTCGGTTTGCGGGTCGGCGCGCGAGGGGAAGTGTCCGTGTGCGCGCGTCGGCCGCTCCTCTTCCTCTCGGGCCTCGGTTTGTCTCGGTCGGAGCAGCGAGGACGGCTCTTCGCTCTTCACACACACGGCGGTGAACTCCGGGAGCGGCTCTTCCTCCTGTTTCACGCTCGGCTCCTCTGCCTCCTCTTTAATCTGTCGACTCTCGGGGGTTTCCTCCTTCGCTCTGGACTGGGTCTGGGTCTGAACAGCTGCAGGAGAGAAGAGAAGGAACACACGTTAGATCCTCAGACTGTCTCAGGTTTCACTTCAGAAATAGAAATTCCACAAAGAGCTGAACTTGTGAAGGAAACTACAACCCCAATTCCAGTGAAGTTGGGACGCTCCATAAAACTTAAAAAAAAAATACAGAATACCATGATTTACAAATCCTTTTCAACCTATACTGACCTGAATAAACTACAAAGACATGATATTTAATGTTTAAACCACAGGTGTCAAACATGCGGCCCAGGGGCCAGATCCAGCCCTCCAAGACCTTTAATCTGGCCCTCGGTTGATTTTCTACTAAAATATTTTAATGATATTTTCTATTAAAATGTTGTTAATTTTCTGTGGTGTTTATCACAGCAGCGTCTCCAGCGTCTCTGTACGTGGCCCCTCCCACCAGAGCAGCACAAATGAAGACTTGTCTCTTTCCAAACGCTCTTAAAGGACGATCGTTTTGACTGTTGACCGTGACACCCTCATCAGAAAAATGTCCAACATGAGAAAAGTGGAGCCGAGTGCAGGATTTTACAACAAAAATGTACTTATTCCTGTTTACAAACAAGTTCATGTTCAAACTTTGTGTTGAAATTGTATTTTTCTTAAAGTTTCAGGTTGTTCATAATATTATAATATTTTGTAAAAGAAAGAGTTCATCAATTCAAAAAGATTTGTGTAATAGATTTGTGTTTCTCTGCACAAATATTTGAACTTATTGTTATTTTTGGGGTTTATATGACATGAGTTTTCTGATTCGGACACTTTGGATCAAAGTCGGTTGGACACGACCCCCGGAACAAAATGAGTTTGAAACACCTGCTGCAGCACCTGCAGCTGATCCTGGGTCAGTGCTAGTGCAGCGTCTGCGGCTCAGGGAGTGAAATCTGGAGCTGTTTGTGCGTAAGAGCGCGTGCACACGGAGACACCGCAGGATGAAAGAAAACACCAATGTCACGCGCGTCGTTTACCACATGAACCTCAGACTCACGAGACTCACGCACGAACCTCAGACTCACGCACGCGCCCGCACGAGCCTCACCCTTTAAAGCTTCACGTGTCACGCTCGAGCTCGCGGCACAAACGCTCTGACGCGCGTAAAGCCGCGTGACGCACGTACCCGGCTCCTCCTCGAGATCCGGCTCCTCCGCGCGCTCCGGCTCCGCGTTCATCGTCACTGAGCTCTGCCTTTGTGCCTTTGCGCCGCGCACCGGAGTCACCCCCCAGAATCCCGCAGCCCAGCGTCATGTGATCATGGTCACGTGGCGCGGCTCCGTGTGCTTCCGTTTTGACGGAGCTCGTGCACACAGCGCCCCCGCGTGGACAGAACATTGAGTTTTAATGAATCATGAGTTTTATTTCAGTTTTCCTCTTTGTTTTGTGTTTTTGTATCTGATCCCTGCTCCTGTTTTCTCCGGAATCTTCCACAGTCGGACAAATTTTACAAAATTAAAACCTGAAACACGCCGAGCTGAGAAGTTTGGTTTGAATTTAACCTTAAAAAGAGCAAAACTTTGTCCATTCTCGACTCTTTTTAATCAATGAAACACTTGATCTGTTTTTTTATCTTAAAGTTTTGAACAAAAATCGAGTCGTTTCCGGTGTTCTGGTCGTAGAGTCGACGGTTCTGGAGCATTTCTGATTTTACTTTCATCAACATCAAATCCTCAAAATCGACTCGTGTGAGATTTAAGTCGTGTTCTAACGTCGTTCCCTCCTCAAAAACAGAGCTGCAGTCGTGTTTTGTTTCCTTCTCTTCTTTTATTCTTTTACTTTGTGGCTTTTAATCCAGCGTGAGTCGAGTTCTTCTCTGTGTCTTTTATTTATTTACTGCTGGTTTATGATTTTTGTGGTTTTGTTTTTATTTGATTTTATTGTTTTAGGACTTGTGTGACCAAATTTGAACCATTTTTACCTTTTTGTTGTCTTCATTTTCTGATCTGTTCATAAAATGTGCTGTGGATTTGGATTTTGGTTTTGTTTCATTCACATGTTTGAGTAATTCTTTATTATTATTCGTCTGTTTACATCTACAAAACCCAAAACGTGTCATAGAACTCGAGACCGGTCTTGCTTTTTTACAGTCTTGGTCTCGTCTCAGACTCGACCGCGCTTGAATTTGGTTTTGTCTTGTTCTCAAGGTCTGACACTTGACGAGTGATGGAAAAAAAGGAGATAAATTTATAAAAACATTGATATATTTGTACCAAAATAACTCAAACAAATGTAGAAAATGACAAAGACGGTCTTGATTTGGTCTTGATTTTGTCTTGGTCTCGATTCTCAGAGTCCTTGGTCTTGTCCTGGCCTCGGAACCCTGTGGTCTCGGACTGGTCTTGGTCTCGATTAGTTCCGCCTTGACTACAGCACTACAAAACGCTCTGTTCCACCCTGTGATGTCATGAAGTGGTAGTTTTCAACACTTTGAACAGCTTCTCTTTTACTTTTAGTTCAGTCGAGATCGGCAACTCCAGGACTGAAAAAAAGATCCAAATGATTCTACTGAAGGTGTGCGGAGTTTAAAAACACAGTGGAGCACTTCCTGTACATCACCACACGATGACATCACGAGGTGGAACAGAATACGGGCCCTTTACGTTGCTCTGTGTATTTAAACGTGTGCTTTAAGTTCACACAACGAATGGACAAAGGACTTTCCCGCAGACTGAACAGCTGTAAGGTTCCTCTCTAGAGAGAACCCTCGTGTCTGGAGAACATTCCGGGGTTTTTGTTCTCTTAGGGTCTGAGCAGCTGTAAGGTTCCTCTTCTATGTGTCTTTTCAGATCACACTTCTTGACAAAGCTCCTCTCGCAGAGTAAACACCTCACGCTCTGGTCGTTTGTCACTTTTTAGGACATTCTCTTCCCGTCAAGATCTTTTCATTTGTTTCGGGAGTTTGTATTTATGTTTTTGTAAATTTGTCTCGGTTTTTTGCTTGTTTGCAAATGTGTTTTATGAAACTTGGAATTTGTTTTCGAGATGGGCCCAGTCAAACAGAAGTAAACAACAAGGCCAAAAACTCAAGTTAATTCATCTGATATAAAACAGTATTGAACAGATACATATGTACTCTAGTTTATCAAACTGTTGACCTTTTTTCTGTTCCATTTTTGGTTCTAAAGTTCCATCCATTTTAAACAGACCATGAATGAAACATGGAACAAAAATTATTTCCCAAATTTCACAGACCTGCAAATCATGTAAATAAATGTTTGTATTTCATCATATCTTGTGTTATTCCATCTTTGAACTGTTGATGAAGGGACAGGATTTTTAAAAAAAGAAAAGTATTTACAATGATAAAAATGTTCTTGGAAGGACTGACATATTTTATAGAAATGAAGTAATATTAAAGTATTCAGAAGAAAAAAGTGACAAATGATGTAAAATCCTGCACCTTCTACTTGTTTGTACAGTTTTCCCTCCGTTACTTTTCCCTCCGTTACCATGAACTTTCTTAATAAAAAATCTCATGAGTCAAAAAGTCAGAGGTTTTTCAACCTAATCTTGTACCATATGGTAGAAAACTATATGAAGCAAATATTCAAACCAGTTTGTTAAGGATATGTAAGTGAGAACCAAGAGTTATCACTGTTTGGATTTATTGACCAAAAAGTGCTGCATATTTCATTCCCTCCGTTACCGACATGAGTTTTTTTATTTTTTTGTCTTGAACTTGAAAGAATCTCACAGGTTTAACTTGACCCTGTTGGAGTGTAACTCTTTCCTACATTCTGATACTTTACTTATTTCAATAGTTCCTCTAGTTTCTGAATAAGAGACATTTGAATGTCAAAAATCTGACCCTGTTTCCTCCGTTAACACTTGACTGGACCAAGATGTAAATGTGTATTTTAAATGTAATTTTGTTTTCAAACTTGTTTTGAAATGTAAAAGTGTTTTGCATTTTCCGGTCACTGTACAAACTGAACCGCACCTGCAGTCCGTTTACACCGAGCGTCAGATTTCCTCACACAAACACAAACAGAAAGGGGCTGAAACAAGTTATTTGATTAATAACAACTGATTGATTATTGAGATAATTGTCAGCTAATTTAGTCATGGAGTAAACTCGAAAAGACGCCCAGAGAAAAGGCAGACAAAGTAGGATTGATTTAAAAAAGGACATTTGTGACTTTTCTGGGGCATTAACTGTGACACACAAACATTTTTGGAGAAACATTTTGTATTTTTAATGGAAAAAACAGTTTCGTTTGTAAATCTCCTCGAGCTGAATCTCTGCAGCTTCATCTGGGACAAATTCAGTAAAAGTGTCAATGACAGGTTTTAGTTTGAGCCTTTATGAACAAACACAATGAAACAAAACCAGACAAAGAGCTGTGGTTAAACCTGGACACCTGTAAAAGTCCCGTCACACCTCGACGATTTCGCCAACATAAGTCAACGTAACAAACTTTCCCTAAAACGCTGGCACACACATCGATGTTTTTTGGGGTTTTTTTTCAATTTTGGGTGTGAAAGTAATGTATTAGTAACTTATTAAGAACGTTGAGACTGCAGATGGAATTGATTGTTTTTACTCGTTGCCAAAAACCTAAATACTGTTTGTGCAAACTCCAAATTAGACGTTCATTCAGTTTACGTTATTTCACGTTGTTGTTTTTTTTCTTCTCTTCGTTAAACATCACACCACAGCCCGGTTTAGTAAACAAAAAAATAGGCTAATGAAATTTAAGACCTTTGTGAAAAAAATCAGACTTGGACAACAGAATTTAAGACTTTTTAAGGCCTTAATTAAAGAACATGAAATTTAAGACCTTTTTAATCCATGTCGTTCGTTCATTTGTTTTTCAATATAAAACCAAAAAGAAGAAAATGATTAAAAAAAACAGTTTTCTTCATTATTTGTCTCCAAAACTAAAATGAAAAAACAGATAATGATTTGGTTTTTCAGTTTTTGATTTTGTGTTTAAATGAAAAATGGAAAAAACGGAGAACGGTCGTTTCCAGTTTACGTGACTTCAGTGACTGTGATGCCGGACTGAACCAGGACTGATCCAGGTCCGGAACCAGACCAGGACCAGAGCGGGACCAGAGCAGACTCCAAGCTTTGACTCCAAGCCTTCGCGGGGTCCACAAGCCTCAGCTTCGAGCTCCGGCCCTGCTGTGGGCTCTGAGCCTCTGGCCTGGTCCCGGTCTGGTCTCAGTCTCAGTCTGGTCCTGGTCTCGTCCCGGCCTGGTCTTGGTCTCAGTCCCGGTCTGGTCCCGGTCTGGACCTGGATCAGTCCTGGTTCAGTCTGTATGTGGTGCAAAAGTCCGACATCATAGTCACGGACGTCACGTAAACAGGAAACGGTCGTTCTCCGTTTTTTCCATTTTTCATTTAAACACAAAATCGAAAACTGAAAAAAAGAATCATTATCCATTTTTTCATTTTGTTTTTTTTTTCTTATTTTTGGTTTTATATTGAAAAACAAATGAACGAACGACACACGGATTCTTTTAAAGACTTTTAAGACCTCGCAGCTGCCCTGAAAACTCATCTATAACTTATCCGACGTACACCAGCGTATTTGCCAGATTTGTCACACGTCGGCACACGCTGGATAAATCGCCGAAGTGTGACGGGGCCACAAGGTTTGTTTAATGTTTCGAAGTGTTCTACAGCAGACAGAGTTGACTCCAAACCCACAGTCGCGTCACAGTGTGGGCGGGGGCATTTCCACACACTCCATCGGTTCAGTCTGGACTGAGGCCACACCCCCGAACCACGAGGCCCCGCCCCCTCCCAGCCCCGTGTAAAAGTGCTCGCTGCTGTGGGACCTCACGTGCACGTCCATGTCGAACTTCTGCGAAAAGGCCTTTTTACACACCGAACAGCTGTAAGGTTTATCTCCAGTGTGGACCTGGATGTGTCGGTTGAGCATCGACATCCGGGCAAAAGACTTCTCGCAGATGGAACAGCTGTAAGGTTTTTCTCCGGTGTGAGTTTTCATGTGCGCCGTGAGGTTTCCCTTCTGGGCAAATGTTTTCATACACACCGAACAGCTGTAAGGTTTCTCTCCCGTGTGAACCCTGATGTGGATCGTTAAATGTAGTTTCGACGCGAATCTCTTCTTACAAACAAAACACTCATATTTCCGCTCCACTCCTCCTCCCGCTCCCGCCGTCCCAGGCTCCGCTCCGCACTTGGATTTGCCGAAAAGACCCGAGTTGTGCGCGGCCGGACTCGCGTCTGTCCTCGGCGTTCGTTCGTTGCGCTCTCCGTGCTCCTCCGTCTCTGTGCGCGCGGTGGAAGCGGCGGCCGGAGCCTCCCAGTCTTCATCGTCGTCCGTGTCAGAGGAGCAGTCGGTTTGCGGATCAGCGCGCGAGGGGAAGTGTCCGTGTGCGCGCGCCGGCTGCTCCTCTTCCTCTCGGGCCTCGGTTTGTCTCGGTCGGAGCAGCGAGGACGGCTCTTCGCTCTTCACACACACGGCGGTGAACTCCGGGAGCGGCTCTTCCTCCTGTTTCACGCTCGGCTCCTCTGCCTCCTCTTTAATCTGTCGACTCTCGGGGGTTTCCTCCGTCGCTCTGGACTGGTTCTGGGTCTGAACAGCTGCAGGAGAGGAGGAGAAAGACGAGAATGAGAAACATTTTAGACGAGCTCAGATGACGTTTTAAGTGACGTTTGTGTGTGTGAAGAAGAGAAACTCAGGTCCAGGACTCGGGGGCCAGTCACAGAGTCTCACCCTGGACTCGTCTTCGGGCCACAGCCAAAGCCGGACGTGGTTTAGTGGTTTTGGCTCCCGACGACCTGAATGTTTCCGGATCAAATCAGAGTCTGAGCTGAAACTGACACTGTGAGAATGTGGAGGAGACGGGTCTAAACCAGGTCTAAACCAGGTCTAAACCAGGTCTAAACCAGGACTAAACCAGGACTAAACCAGGACTAAACCAGGACTAAACCAGGACTATTGATGGTCTAAAGCAGGTCTAAACTCAGACTATATTAGGTCTAGATCTGATCTAAACCAGGATTAAACCAGAAATAAACCAGGTCTTAACTAGGGCTAAACCAAGACTATATCAGAACTATATCAGGACTATTTTAGGTCTAAACTGGGGCCAAAATCAAACTATATCTGGTCTAAACTAGGACTAAACTAGAACTAAACCAGGACTATATATAAGGCTATTTCTGGTCTAAACTGGATCTAAAGTAGGGCAAAACCAAGACTATATCAGGTCTACATCTGGTCTATTTCAGGTCTATTTCTGGTCTAAACCAGGACTAAACTAGAACTAAACCAAGACTATATCAGGTCTACTTCTGGTCTATTTCAGGATGAAACCAGGTCTAAACCAGGACTATATCAGGACCGAACCAGGACTCAACCAGGACTAAACTTGGACTAAAATATGATTATATCAGTTCTAAACCAGGTCTAAACCAGAGGAGCATAAATTTTATTTGTTTAAACAAAATCCATAAACCTGTTCTTCTGTGTTTAGTCTCAGATTAAACCCTGATCCACACGTGAGTCCAGGATCCACAGTGTTTCACTTTTTCACAATTTTATTTAAACCAAAACATCATAACTCGACTGTGTCCCAGTTTAGAAATTTAAAAATCTGTTCACGCCGAATTTAAAGAGATTTTGAGTTTCACTTTTAGATTAAGATTAAATAATTTCTCCTTTAAAAAGTTCTGTTATTGATCCAGTACAGACCCAGAACTTGCTCCAGAACCTGCCCCAGAACCTGCTCCAGAACCTGCTCCAGAACCTGCTCCAGAACCTGCTCCAGAATCTGCCCCAGAACCTGCTCCAGAACCAAAAACACACCCACAGAACCAGGACACGAAGCGTGTGACCCACAGACCGAGTAAAGATCAAGTCCACAGAGTTTGGACTAAACCGGACCTGGACCTGGACCTGATCTGGACCTGATCTGGACCTGATCTGGACCTGATCTGAACCGGGACCTGAGCCAAACCTAGACCGGGACCCGAGCCGGACCTGGACCTGAACCGGACCTGGATCTGGACCTGAACTGGACCTGGACTTGAGCCGGACCTGATCTGGACCTGAGCCGGACCCGGACCTGGAACTGGACCTGAGCCGGACCTAGACCTGATCTGGACACGGACCTGATCCGGACTTGGACCTGGACCTGATCTGGACCTGATCTGGACCCGGACCTGGACCTGAGTTGGACCTGAGCCGGACTCACCCGCCGCGGCGCCGCTCGGGCCCCGCAGAGCCGCGTCCAGGAGCCGCTGGTTCCGTTGGTTTTCTTCTTTGCAGCGGCGCAGTTCTTCTTCATATTCCTCTAAGGTTCTCTCGAGCAGCGCGCAGATTTGCTCCGCGGTCGCAGAGAGTCGCTCCGACACCAGAACCTTCAGAACCTTCAGAACCTCGGACTTCGGACACATTTTACAAACTGTTTTTAGCTTTAGCTTTAGCCCCGAGCTAACGCCGCACAGCTGAGACCCACTTCCGCCGTCACTTCCGCTTTAAGCCCCGCCCACCGTCGTAAAAACACGGATCTAAAATAAAAATGTATTAATTTATTTTTTTATAAACAGTTTTAAATCTTGTATCTATGTTCAAAATTCTGGAGTGGAGGCAAAATTAAGATGAAATAATTAATTTAAAATGATTCACTGACGAGCGAACTTAAACGGTAAAGGTTTAAATCCGTGTGTCGTTCGTTCATTTTTCAAAATAAAACCAAAAATAACGAAAAAAGCAACAAAAATCTTCATTATTTGTCTCCAAAACTAAAATTTAAAAAAAATTAAAAATAAAACCAGATCATGATTCGGGTTTGTGTGTGTGTGTGTGTGTGTTTTTCAGTTGAAAACTGAAAAATAAAATGAATAAATTAATTGAAAAAGAAAAAGGATAACGGACTGAATCAGGATTAAACCAGGTCTAAACCAGGACTAAACCAGGACTAAAACCAAGACTAAACCAGGCCTGAACCAGGACTAAACCAGGTCTGAACCAGGTCTAAACCAGGACTAAACCAGGTCTGAACCAGGTCTAAACCAGGTCTAAACATAGACTAAACCAGGTCTAAACCAGGACTAAACCAGGAACAAACCAGATTTCATTCCAGAGTTAAACAATATTTATTTTATGCTCAGCTACAGAAAATATGCTCAGATTTCTCTTCTGTGCACACAAATATTCCTGAAAGTTTTCTTCTTCCTCCACACGCGCTGAGTTCAGAAATGTGAAATGTAAACTTTTACACTTTTACATGAACAAAAAAAAAACACATTTAGTTTGAAAATGTTCTGGGAAAAAACAGAAAATGAAACTCAGAGTCTAAAAATGTCCAAACCACAAGAATTAGAACAAAAACACAAACATTATAAAACAGAAAACACAAAATAATAGTTCATTTAAAGCTGCTGTCTGGTCCTCTGGGTCGTCCAAAATAATCACAGACGGCAGCTTTAAAAAAAAAAAAAAAAAAAAAAAATTAAAGTTTTTACGAAAGGTCCAACTTTGTCCAAGAAACGAACAACAACAAAATAAAACATGAGATTCTTCATTCGTCCAGGAGCAGAAACAGTGAAGAGAAAGTTTCATCTGGACGAAGGAATCTGTGTCACTCGTTTATTCATTTGTTTTTCAAAATAAAATAAAAAATAAGAAAATGAAAAAAACTAAACTATTTTCTTTATTATTTGTCTCCAAAACCAAAATGAAAAAACAGATAATTAGTTGTTTTTTTTTCAGTTTTCAATTTTGTGTTTAAATGAAAAATGGAAAAAATGGATAACAACAGAGACCAGGACCGGGACTGAGACTGGGACCAGACCAGGACCAGACCAGCAGAAGATCAGGACTGAGACCGGTTCAGGCCTGGTTCAGTTTGTTATCCATTTTTTCCATTTTTCATTTAAACACAAAATTGAAAACTGAAAAAACGGACTAAACCAGGACTGAACCAGGACTAAACCAGGACTAAACCATGATTGAACCAACACTGAATCAGGACTAAACCAGGATTAAACCAGGACTCATCTTGGACTTGAGAGAGAGAACCCAGAGTCTTTTCATTTTGGTTTTGGAGAGAAATAATGAAGAATTTTTTTTTTTTTTTCCATTTTCTTAATTTTAGTTTTATTGTGAAAAACGAGAAAACAAATAACACCCGAATTCTACAGTTTCAAAAACAGTTTTAGTTTCAATCGATTCTTTGTGAAAACTTTGCGTCACGGACCATTTCATGTTCTGTGTCTCAATAAACTTTGTTGTTGCTGTTATTTTTCCAAAAACAACATAAAAAAAAAAAAAAAAAAAAAAAACAGACCAACATTTAAAGCCGAACTGTGGAACATTCCAGAGACGACATCATCACCACCGTGGAGAAAAGCAGGAGTCAGCAGAAAAGTTCCACAGTGCAACTTTAAAGGCTCCCTGCACAACTTCCCTGCTGCTCATCTCCATGGAGATGTTAAAGCTTTCCCTGGAATGTCCCACAGTGCGACTTTAAACACGTCTATCTGCAGCGTTTATTCATTTTGTGTTTTTCTGATTCCTTCTGTGAATAAATTTAATTTTATTTCTTTATAAAAAACTGAATATTTTATTTTTTGACGAGTTGCTCAGACTGAAGATGAATTGATGTTTCGACTAAATGAAAAAGTGAAACTGACGAACAAAAAAAGTCATTTAAAAAACACGTCTAAAACAAAATCAATGCAGCTTTAGTTCAGATACGACTGAAAATGATAAAATAAGTTTATGTTGTGATTCTAATTGAACTGAAACGAACCGATCAGAGTCAAATAAAGAACCGCATGTGGCTCTGGAGCTGCGTGAAGTCGCCCCAATAAAACACAAATCTGCACAAAAACTGCGTCTGTCGTTTGTGCTTCAAAAAGTTTCATTTGTGCTGTTTTAGTTTGGGAAATATTCATGATTCTTTTTACAGGTCAAACTGGAATCAGCAGCTCCAGGAAACTTCAAAATAAAATGACACAAAATGAAGTCAGTCGTTTTTCTGGTAAAAAGTTCAGTTTGTGTGATTTTGGTTCTTAAAATATGAACAGTTTTATTTTTAACAGTTTTATTACAAAACAACAGAAAATTAAACCAAACATTTGTATTTGGTTTGTGTTGTTTTGTGTGACTGTTTCATTTGAGTGAGTTTGTTTCTAAAATTATTCATTATTATTTTTGTGTAAATTATATTTTGGTTATTTCTGTTCAACTGACGACGGCGACTTTAACAAAACTCCACAAAACCAGTGAAGATCGCAAAAACAGTTGTTGTGTCCTTAGGCCAGACACTTCCCCCACATTGTCCAGTAAGAAAGTGGAGTGTGTGAGTGGTGAAGGTCGGAGGGGCCGATGGTGCAGATCGGCAGCCTCGCTTCTGTCAGTCTGTCCCAGGGCAGCTGTGGCTACAGAAGTATTTTACACCACAGAGTGTGGAGAGAAGAAGAATGATCTGTAAAGCGTCTGAGTGTCCTGAAAGGCGTTATAGAGGTTTTGCACCGTCATGTGACCCTACAGCAACGATACCTACGCCGCCATGACACCAGACACACTATGTCACTGACTTCAGCAGCATCAGAGAAACATGGGCAGGTTTTGTTGTGTATTTTGTTGTTCTAGACACAATGAAATGGATAAAACGAATCGTTTCTTCACTGTTCCTCTGGAAATGACTCATCAGGATCAAACAAGGGAATTATCGAAAAAAAGACGCGGATTATGTCTAGAGAACATAAACCACGAAGAGATTTCCAATGGTCCCATCAAGACACCTCAAGTTTCATCAAGGTATTTACTATTTAAATTGTTTCAAAGTTTATTTAATGAAAGAAGCACATTTACTGAACTAAAATGTCATTAATTTATGGAGGAAAACCTGCACTAGTTTATGATTCAACGAACCCACACTGGCTCCTGTGATCAACACGACGCACGAGTCGAAGAGTCTGTGAGTCGAACCTCGAAAGAATCGACCATGAAAAGATCCTCGCGACGTTACAAAGATCCACTCACAAAAAGAGATTAATTCTAGAAGACAAAGTTGTGGATAAACAAGACAATAAAGAAAACATGGTCCTACGACGAGTGACATGTTTATATGTGCTGGAACATACAGTTTCTACTCACACTCACACTGCAAATGTTTTCTTTTTACATTTTAGTTCAGTAAATGTGCTTCTCTCATTAAATAAACTATGAAACTATTTAAATAGTAAATATCTTGATGAAAGTGACGTGAGTGTGTCTTGATGGAACCATAGGAAATCTCTTCGTGGTTTATGTTTCTAGACATAATTCCCGTTTTTTTTTCCCTTGTTTGATCCTGATGAGTCATTTCCAGAGTAAGAGTGAAGAAATGAATCGTTTTATCCCTTTCAGAGCGTCTAGAACAACAAAATACACAACAAAACCTGCCCATGTTTCTCCAACGCTGCTGAAGTCAGTGACATAGTGACATAGTGTTGCCCGGTGTCATGGCGGCGTAGGTACTGTTGCTATAGGGACACGTGACGGTGCAAAGACTCTATATAAATGCAATGATTAATTAATTATTAAGAGAAACGACCTGAGCCTGTGAAAAACTCTATTATTCTATAAAATATGAATCTGAATCACGTTCCTAAAGACTGATACAGACTTTTCCACAGCCTCAGGTCGTTTCTCTTCGTTATAAGCGTATCGTATCGTAATAAGTCGTTGTCATCAGTTGAGCGGAAATGACGTAATATTATTTCAGCAAAAATAATAATCAATCATTTGGTAACACTTTATAATAACTACACCTTATTCAGCCTTAATAAAGCATGAACAAAGACTTAATGATTCACGCTTTGTAACTACTTAATTACTACCTGAATTAGCACTTGCACTTAATTTACCTGTGCTGTAAATAGTTACTCATAATTATTTCATACTTAATTACTCATGAACTAACCATTTGAGCATTTATTAATCATTAGTAAACTATGAGAGAATATTTACTAATAATACAATACAATGATCATTCAGGCAGCTGTTATCTGTTAGTTTAGTCTTTTTGAGAGCTTTTCTAAAGTGAAGACAAATTATCCTTTATTAAGCATTTACTAAGCGTGAATCATTCTTAATTAAGTCTTTGTTCATGCTTTATTAAGGCTAAATAATGTGTAGTTATTATAAAGTGTTACCCATCATTTTAGTATTAGTAATACACTAGCACAAATGAAAACTGTCACAGCACAAACAAAATACAAACATTCCGTATCATTTTCTGTCTGTTTTGAGGCTGGACCACGACATAAATTCATCGAATTCTGATCACGATTTTGATTTGTGTGTTCAAACGATCTCCAAACTCATATAATCGAGTTGAAATGATTTAACCTTAACAAAGTTTATTTTGAGATATTTTTTTATATAAATAAGTACATTTATTTAATTGTTTAAATCTAGAGATTGTAGAAGAGCTGGATATAAAGTTTATTTTGGACACATTTATGTTTTTTTTTATGTTTAATTTCATGTTCAAAGTTTATTTGAATCATTTTGTGTGTGTTTTATACATCACAAAACTGCTCTAAGGTTCAAAATTTAGTCCTGGTTTAGTCCTGGTTTAGTCCGATATTTAGTTTCAATTTGAAAGTTTTGCGTAAATTATCAATAACAAAGTGTGTGTTTTGGGGGTTTTTTTGAGAGAAATGCTGAATAAATGCATCATGTAACTAAAAAATAATCGTTTGAATAATAAGTTATTTCAGTATTGACCAAAATAATCATTATATTGATTTTTTCCATAATTGAGCAGCTCTAGGACGACGTCATCGACCCAAAATAAAAAGTTAATATTTTAAGAACCAGAATCACACAAATCAAACTTTTTACAGCACAAATGATTGAGTATTTTGAAGCTTCCTGGCCCAAATTTGACCTATAAAAGAATCGTTAACATCTCCAAAACTAAATCAGCACAAACGACAGACGTAGTTTTTGTGCGGTTTTGCAGTTCAGCTCGGCTCCGGTCGGCGGCGTCTACGTGTGGATGGCCATGTGTTTGCGGATGTCGCTCTTCTGCACGAAGCGCTGGGGGCAGACGGGGCAGCGGAACGGCTTCTCCCCGGTGTGAGAGCGCACGTGCCGGTTCAGGTTGGACTTCTGGATGAAGGTCTTGGGGCACATGGGACACCTGTAGGGCCTGTCCCCCGTGTGCAGCCTCATGTGCGACACCAGACAGTTCCTCTGCTTGAACGCCGTGTTGCAGACCATGCAGCTGAATAGCACCTGGCCCGTGTGCGCCGCCATGTGCGTGCGCAGGTCGTCGTTGCGCCGGTAGCTCTTCAGGCAGATGTGGCACGTGAACGGCTTCTCGTCGGTGTGCACGGCCATGTGAAGCCTCACGTTGTATTTCTGCGAGAAGCACTTGTTGCAGACGGGACAGCTGAAAGGTTTGTCCCCCGTGTGGACGATCATGTGCCTCTTGAGCCGCGTTTTCGTGGTGAAGACGCGGTGGCACACGGAGCAGCGGTGGTCCGGCGCCGACGGGCTGGCGACGGGCGTGTTCTTCATCAGCGTGGCTTGGGTGTAGTCCTCTCCGTTCAAAGCGTCCACAACCGGAGCTTCGTCCTTCTGCTCGTTCGCTTCGCTTTCCTCGTTCATTTCGCCGTGATCGTCTCCTCCCTCCATCACCATGTCTCTTCTTGGTCTCCTCGCCGCCTCTTTCTCGTGACTTTCCATGTGCTTCTTCAACGCGACCTGCCTCTTGAACCTCTTCTCGCAAACGGAACACCTGAAAGTCTCCTCGTGCTGAGCTACGCTGCTTTCTTCCGGTTCTGTCTTGTGAAACTCCGCCTCTCGCCGCTGCTCCTCCTCCTCCTCCTGCGCTCCCGTCTGCGTCGTCCTCGCCCGCTCCGTTCGACTCCGCTCTTCTTCCTCTTCCTGATGAGCCTCCATGTGTCTCTTGAACAGATACTGCTGCGTGAACGTCTTCTCGCACACCGAACAGCTGAAGGGCTTCTCTCCCGTGTGAAGGACCATGTGTCGGAGCAGGTTGAACTGAGGACCTTTGAGGACTTTGCTGCAGACGGAGCACTGGTGTTTGGACTTGCGTTTCAGCGAGCTCAACGCGGCGCCGCTCCTCCTCCTCCGCTTCCGCAGCTTCGTGGGTCCGGACGCGGCGCCGTCGGAGATCTGCTCCGAAGGTTCCTCATTCGCCTCGGTTCGCCCGGGATCCTCTTCCTCTTCGACCTCGGCGTCCAGCTCTCGGGCCGAGCAGCTGAATGGACTCTCCGTGACGTCGTAGCTCTCGTTCGGTTCGTCGGCGTCGGAGTGAAGGTCCACGGGAGTCTCCTCGGCTCCTCCCTCGTCCTCTGGTTCCTCGTCTGGTTCCTCGTCCTCTGGTTCCTCGTCCGGTTCCTCGTCTGGTTCCTCATCCTCTGGCTCCTCGTCCGGTTCCTCCTCCGTCTGGATCTCCTCTGATGGAGTTTGTGGAGCAGTAAATACAGAGTTTGTGAAGCGAGACGACCAGTTGGAGTTTTCGTTGGGACTCTCGTAAACCTCTTCCGTCTGTACACCTGTAAGACAAAAATAAAGAACTTTACTTGTTATTCCTGACATTTCGACACAAAATACCGATTCTGACCCCACGATGAAAATAAAAACGCTCTTTTTTTTAAAACATAGAATTTTCTTTTCTATTCCCATGTGTCTTTATATCTGTGTGATCCTTCAGTGGTCCAGGTCTAGTCCAGGTCTAGTCCAGGTCCAAACCCAGGTCTAAACCCAGGTCCAAACCCAGGTCTAAACCAAGTCTAAACCAAGTCTAAACCAGGTCTAAACCAGGTCTAAACGCGGTCCAAACATGGTCTATAACATGGTCTAAACCAGGACTAAACCAGGACTAAACTGGATCAAACCAGGTCTAAAACCAGGTCTAAAACCAGTTCTAAAACCAGGACTAAAACCAGGACTAAAACCAGGACTAAAACCAGGACTAAAACCAGGACTAAAACCAGGACTAAACTGGATCAAAACCAGGTCCAAACATGGTCTAAAACAGGATTAAACCAGGTCCAAACCCGGTCTAAACCAGGTCTAAACCAGGTCCATGGGTGTGTACTAGTCTCTTGTTCTGACCCAGCTCCAGATTGTTCTAAAGACATTCAGGAAACGTTCTAAAGGTTCTGCTCTGTCCTGAAAACAGGACTTTTTTAGGATCCAGACATGAGAAAAATGAGGATCTAGTTTTGATTCTAATTTTGGGATCAGTTAGAATCTGATTGTCAATATTTTCAACAAAATTTATTTAATCTGAAACACAGAAATTCTCTGATAAGACCGGGTCTGGACCTGGTTTAGACCACATTTAGACCACATTTAGACCTGGTTTAGACCACTTTTAGACCTGGTTTAGACCACGTTTAGACCACTTTTAGACCTGGTTTAGACCATTTTTAGACTGGTTTAGACCACTTTTAGACCTGGTTTAGACCACTTTTAGACCTGGTTTAGACCACTTTTAGACCTGGTTTAGACCTGGTTTAGACCACGTTTAGACCACGTTTAGACCACGTTTAGACCACGTTTAGACCAGTTTAGACCTGGTTTAGACGGTTTAGACCAGGTTTAGACCAGGTTTAGACCAGGTTTAGACCAGGTTTAGACCAGGTTTAGACCAGGTTCAGTCCTGGTTCAGTCCTGGTTCAGTCCTGGTTTAGACCACGTTTGGACCACGTTTGGACCACGTTTGGACCACGTTTGGACCACGTTTGGACCACGTTTGGACCACGTTTGGACCTGGTTTAGTCCTGGTTTAGTCCTGATGTAGTCCTGGTTTAGATGAGATTTATCAAAATAGAGACACTGGGACATTTCTTGTATAAAACTTGGACAAATCACAGTTTTTTTTTTTAAATAAATCTGCAGGGACAGGGGGGACAGGGGGTCAGGACTGGGACTGTCCCGGGTCCCTCGGGTCCCTCTGGTCCCTCTGGTCCTTAAACCCAGAACAGTCCGGTCTTGGTCCCGCTCCTCTCGGGGATCAGCGTCCGGAGTCTGGACCCACCTGCGCTGCGGACTCCCGGGCCCTGGAGCTCCGGGTTCCTCTGGTTCCTCTGGTTCCTCTTGTTCCTCTGGTTCCTCTGGTTCTCCTCTCTGGAGCGGCGCAGTTCTTCTTCATATTCCGCTATCGTCGTCTCCACCAGAGCAAAAATCTCGTCCGCGGCCGCAGAGAGTCTCTCCGTGACGAGGGCGCGCAGGGCCGGAGCCTTCGACATGTCCGCGGAGGTTTCCTGGAGGTTCTTCTGGAGATGTTCGGAGTTTTTTTTGGAGGTTTTTTTTCAGGTTCTGGATGTTTAAACTTTAACTGAGGCCGAAGCACGAGCCGCGAGCGCGCGTGTCCTTCCGGATGTGGGCTGTAATGGCGGCGCGCGGGGCCGGGACGTGGCGCCACGTGGTGGAGCGGAGAAGAACTGCAGGTCCCGACAGGTCTGAGGTCCTGGTTTAGACCTGGTTTAGTTTTGGTTTGGATCTGGTTTACTCCTGGTTTAGTTCTGGTTTAGTCCTGGTTTAGTTTTGGTTTGGATCTGGTTTAGTCCTGGTTTAGTCCTGGTTTATACCTGATTTAGTTCTGGTTTAGTCCTGGTTTAGTCCTGGTTTAGACCTGGTTTAGATCTAGTTTAGAGCTGGTTTAGTCCTGGTTTAGACCTGGTTTAGACCTAGTTTAGTCCTGGTTTAGATCTAGTTTGGATCTTGTTTAGTCCTGGTTTAGTCCTGGTTTAGACCTGATTTAGTCCTGGTTTAGTCCTGGTTTAGACCTGGTTTAGATCTAGTTTAGACCTGGTTTAGTCCTGGTTTAGTCCTGGTTTAGACCTGATTTAGTCTCTGGTTTAGTCCTGGTTTAGTCCTGGTTTAGTCCTGGTTTAGACCTGGTTTAGTCCTGGTTTAGTCCTGGTTTAGACCTGGTTTAGATCTAGTTTGGATCTGGTTTAGTCCTGGTTTAGTCCTGGTTTAGACCTGATTTAGTTCTAGTTTAGTCCTGGTTTAGTCCTGGTTTAGACCTGGTTTAGTCCTGGTTTAGACCTGGTTTAGACCTGGTTTAGATCTAGTTTAGATCTGGTTTAGTCCTGGTTTAGACCTGGTTTAGATATAGTTTAGATCTGGTTTAGTCCTGGTTTAGACCTGGTTTAGACCTGGTTTAGACCTGATTTAGTCCTGGTTTAGTCCTGGTTTAGACCTGATTTAGTCCTGGTTTAGTCCTGGTTTAGATCTAGTTTAGACCTGGTTTAGACCTGGTTTAGTCCTGGTTTAGACCTGGTTTAGACCTGGTTTAGACCTGGTTTAGTTCTGGTTTAGCCCAAAATGTGAAACCAGGAAAATCCCTCTGTTTAATCCATTTATTTCAACAAAGTAACTGTAATCCAATTACCACTCACTGAAACAGTAACTGTAACTGAATACAGTTACTCATCATTTGTACTCTGATTACTCTGGTACATGTAATCTGTTACTCCCCGACACTGGCCACATCAATGAGGGAAGTGTCGGCCCCAAACTCTCTCACCTCAGTCTTTTCTTCTTTTTACCAGTGGGTGAGTAAATCTGTCAATCATCTGCAGACCAATGAGAAGAGAGAACATGTCTTTAAACACGCGTCCAAGTGGGAGCAGCAGATCCCTGACCATTTGACTCTTACACTGTTTACACTTATTTCTTTATTTGAAAAGGGAAAGCACATGTTTTGTTTTTTAAATAAGGACAATAGAATATAACATTTAACAAACTACGATAATCAACATAAAAACAAAACAACAAATGAAGCAAATGAAGTCTGAAAATCGCTCTTGTTCACGCTGATTTTGTTCTAAACGTTTGAACCTTGGGTAACTTTGTGTGTGGAGTTTTCTTTATCTTTAATTGTAAAAAAATAATAATAATAATAAAGTCCACATGAGTATTGTTTTATCTTTGTAACAACATTTGGACAGAACTAATCAACATATTGTCACAGGAGTCAGATCATGATTTGATTTTTATTGGATATTTGTCAAATAAAAACAACAACAAAAAAGACAAAGGCATGAAAATATACTTGATGATTTTCAGGTAAAAACAGAGAGGAATTTATTTTAAATATTTTATTTTATTCATTTTTGTTTGATATCTTCCTGATGTTCTTTTCTCCAACAAGAGAACATCCGCCGCTCTGTGTCAAGTAAAAACAGCTCCACATGACGTCTCCTCTTCATCAGATGAAGGTCGCCCGGTGCAGAGGAGACATTTGCTCTCATTAAACACCTTCACCAAAGAACTTCTGCTCTGTTCCGCTCCTCCCCATCGGATGAAGAACATCCGGTGCAGAGGAGCATGTTCCAGGCGGTGTTTACTGTGGGGCTCGGTCTACTGCCCCCTACAGGACCTGTGTGGAGCTAGCGCCCCCTACAGGACCTGTGTGGAGCTAGCGCCCCCTACAGGACCTGTGTGGAGCTAGCGCCCCCTACAGGACCTGCAGAAAATGCGGCGCAGTGTTCGGCAGAAGGAGCTGAGTTTGCTCCTGCTCCTCTGTGGCGTCTCCAGGTGTCTCCGGATGGTGTCCATCGTGGTCTGTAAAAACTCATCCTTGTTGATGAAGCCCTTGAATCTAACTAATTTCTTTGTGGAGCCTGTGCACAGGTCTTTGTACACGGCCTCCGCCACTTCCACGATGTTCTCTCTGTCAGGTCTCACCCTCACGTTCCATTCGGACATGTTTGACTGCAGCAGCTCAACCAGTTTGATGAACATGGAGCACATTTCAAACAGGTCTTTGGTCTGAAGGACGCGCTTGTTCACCTCATGGGTCAGGCCCCAGATATGTTCTGCCTCCCACTCACTCTGAGAATGTCCAGGAGAACCTTGGGGACTTGTGTGCTGATTCCTCTGTACACTGCACGGGTGACAGGACAAGAGCTTATCCAGATTCGGCTCTGAAACTTTCTGCTTCTTCCACCTTTTGCGCTGGACACAAGGTGCACAGCTCTGAACCAGTTTCTCTTGAAGCCCACTCTGCTGGACCCTCTCCCTCTTCATCTCCTTCAGAGATGTAGTGGCCTCTTCAGCTGTGTCAGGAACAGGAGAAGGTAAAGTGTCCTGAGGTGTTGAGCGAACACGTGAGTTTAGTGTGTCCTGAGAAGTTGAGGGACCATTAGACGTTTCCTCTTCAGGGGAGAGTGTCTGATCACGCGGCCGACAGCAGCACTGCATGAATTCTCTGTCCGTGCTGATGATGGCGTGGTGCGTGATTTTTGGCGTGATGTAGGTTTGCCCCTGCTTTACCACTGGTTTGTCCTCCTGGAAACTGATGCAGGACATGGCCGAGTTGACTCTGGAGGTCACCTCACTGCTCATCATCTCCAGAACCTCCTCAATGGACTGAGTCTCTCCTGAGGTCCTGAAGAAGCACTTGAAGCACACCTGCTCAACACCTTGGGTAACATGGTCCACTAAAACCTTCAGTATTTCCTTGGAGGAAACAATGATCATCTGCATGAACATGTTCTTCATCATGTCTCTGGCCTCCTGTGACGACAGGTCCACACTCTGCACGTTCTCCCAGAAGGAGTCAAACACAGGTTGGATTTTGTCTGCAGAGACGATCGGTGCGGCGTAATCCAGGGGGGAACTGCCACAGCTTTGGGCGTCCGTGGACTGGGGCGATGAAGGTCGAGAGCGAGGGGCGTATCTCCTCAGCTCGTTCAGGCTTTCAGTGTCTGACAGCCCACGTCTGCGTCCCGTCCTGCTCCTCGACAACTCGTCAGGCTGTGGTTCGACTGAAGGAGTCCGGCTTCGTCAGATCTCCTCAGACATTCGCCTCATCTCCTCCGGGGTAAATCCTACACTGTCTTTGGGCTGTGGTTCGACTAAACCAGAACTAAACCAGAACTAAAACAGATCTAAACCAGGTCTAAACCAGGTCTAAAACAGATCTAAACCAGGTCTAAACCAGAACTAAAACAGATCTAAACCAGAACTAAACCAGAACTAAAACAGATCTAAACCAGGACTAAACCAGAACTAAAACAGATCTAAACCAGAACTAAACCAGAACTAAAACAAACGAACTAAACCAGAACTAAAACAGATCTAAACCAGGACTAAACCAGAACTAAAACAGATCTAAACCAGAACTAAACCAGAACTAAAACAGGTCTAAACCAGGACTAAACCAGAACTAAAACAGATCTAAAACAGATCTAAACCAGGTCTAAAACAGATCTAAAAACCAGGACTAAACCAGGACTAAAACCAGGTCTAAACCAGGACTAAACTAATACAATACGACAGTAACAGTAGTGTTTACATCATCGTGATCATATAATCGTCACATATAAATAATTTCTTTGTCAATAATATTTTTAATCTGGTCAAGTAAAAACTGAACAAACAAGAATTTTCAGGATGTGGTTGGTTCATTCATGTCGTTTTAAAAAACACGACAATATCAAGTAATCCAAAGTATTCAGATTACATTACTCACTTGAAGTAATTTAATGGATTATGTTACAAACTACATTTTGGGGTGAGTAATCTGTAATCTGTAGGGGATTACATTTTAAAAGTAAACTTCCCAACACTGTAAATGAACGAAACAACATGTAACTGGAAGAGGAGCAAATCAACCCAAATAAAATCAAATTAATTAACATGAATTTACTGAAAAAAATATTTTTAAAAAATATTTATGCTAAATATTGATTTTAAAATATTTTACTATATGTTATAAAACATGGATCCTGGTTTAGACCTGATTTAGTCCTGGTTTAGTCCTGGTTTAGACCTGGTTTAGTCCTGTTTAGTCCTGGTTTAGTTCTGGTTTAGTCCTGTTTAGTCCTGGTTTAGTTCTGGTTTAGTCCTGTTTAGTCCTGGTTTAGACCTGGTTTAGTCCTGTTTAGTCCTGGTTTAGTCCTGTTTAGTCCTGGTTTAGTCCTGGTTTAGTCCTTGAGTTTCCATGGTAACGGGAATCATTCAGACTCAAACTTTAAACTTTCAGCGGCACAGGAGCTCAGTGCGCATGCGCGAGTGCGGGGACCGGAAGAAGCCGGAGAGTGAAAAGTGTTTTGTTTTTTGTGTTTTGTGTTTTGGTGAAACGCGGCGCTTTTCTGACTCTTTGTGTTTCAGAAAAGAAAAGAAATAAAAGAAAAATTTAAAAAAAAAAAGGACAAATGTCTAAAGTCCTGGTCCTGAGGGCGCGAGTCACGGAGAGACTCTCTGCGGCCGCGGACGAGATCTTTGCTCTGGTGGAGACGACGATAGCGGAATATGAAGAAGAACTGCGCCGCTCCAGAGAGGAGAACCAGAGGAACCTGAAGGACCTGAGGGACCCGCGGGACCAGGACTCGGCTCTGGGGCCTCAGGTCCGGGGACTCGGCGCAGGTGAGGTTCTGTTCCGTGCGCGAGGTTCGGACACGTGGTGTGTTCGAGCTCACGTGAGGCCTAAAGGAGCCGCGCGCGGGGTTCTGTGTGGGGGTTCTGAGACCAAGACCCGGACCAGACCCGGACCAGAGCGGGACTGAGACTGAGACCCCGACCAGACTGAGACTGAGACCCCGACCAGACTGAGACTGAGACCCCGACCAGACTGGGACTGAGACCAGGACCAGACTGGGACCAGAGTGGGACCAGACTGAGAAGAGACCGAGACCGGACTGGGACTGGGACTGGGACTGGGACCGGGACTGAGACTGAGACCAGGACCAGACCGAGACTGGTACCAGAGCTGGACCAGACCAAGACCGAGACCCGGACCAGACTGGGACTGAGACTGAGACCAGGACCAGACCGGGAGTGAGACTGAGATCAGAGCAGGACTGATACTGAGACATGGACCAGACTGAGACCAGAGCAGGACTGGGACTGAGACCGGGACCAGACTGAGACCAGACCGGGACTGAGACCGAGACCAGAGCAAGACCGGACCGGGACTGGGACCAGGACTGAGACCGGTACTGAGACCTGGACCAGACCGAGACCAGAGCAGGACTAAGACCGGGACTGAGACCGGGACTGAGACCGGGACTGAGACCGGGACTGAGACCGGGACTGAGACCGGGACTGAGACCGGGACTGAGACCGGGACCAGACTAAAGTAGAGGGGCTCAAAGTCTGGTTCTGGTGTTGTATGACATCGTCTCGTTTCCACGGCAACAGTGAGCGTCTCGTCTGTGTGACGAGCCCCTCCCCTTTGGGAATCTGTGCATCAACAACAGTTTGGCCTTTTCACGCCGCTCAAACACTCAGAACTTTATTGGTTTAGTCCTGGTTTTGACAAAAAATAGTCTTCCTGGTTTAGATCAGATATAGACCTAATATAGTCTGAGTTTAGTCCTGGTTTAGACCTGGTTTAGTCCTGGTTTAGACCTGGTTTAGTCCTGGTTCAGTCCTGGTTTAGACCTGGTTTAGTCCTGGTTCAGTCCTGGTTCAGACCTGGTTTAGACCTGGTTTAGACCTGGTTTAGTCCTGGTTCAGTCCTGGTTCAGACCTGGTTCAGTCCTGGTTCAGTCCTGGTTCAGACCTGGTTCAGTCCTGGTTCAGTCCTGGTTCAGACCTGGTTTAGTCCTGGTTTAGTCCTGGTTTAGTCCTGGTTTAGTCCTGGTTTAGTCCTGGTTTAGTCTGGTTTAGTCCTGGTTTAGTCCTGTGTCCATTCTCACAGCGTCAGTTTCAGCTCAGACTCTGATTTGATCCGGAGACTTTCAGGTCGTCGGGAGCAAAAACCAAAACCACTAAACCACGTCCGGCTTTGGCTGTGGCCCGAAGACGAGTCCAGGGTGAGACTCTGTGACCGGCCCCCGAGTCCTGGACCTGAGTTTCTCTTCTTCACACACACAAACGTCACTTAAAACGTCGTCTGAGCTCGTCTAAAATGTTTCTCATTCTCGTCTTTCTCCTCCTTCTCTCCTGCAGCTGTTCAGACCCAGAACCAGTCCAGAGCGACGGAGGAAACCCCCGAGAGTCGACAGATTAAAGAGGAGGCAGAGGAGCCGAGCGTGAAACAGGAGGAAGAGCCGCTCCCGGAGTTCACCGCCGTGTGTGTGAAGAGCGAAGAGCCGTCCTCGCTGCTCCGACCGAGACAAACCGAGGCCCGAGAGGAAGAGGAGCGGCCGGCGCACGCACACGGACACTTCCCCTCGCGCGCCGACCCGCAAACCGACTGCTCCTCTGACACGGACGACGACGAAGATTGGGAGGCTCCGGCTGCCGCTTCCGCCGCGCGCACGGAGACGGAGGAGCACGGAGAGCGCAACGAACGAACGCCGAGGACAGACGCGAGTCCGGCCGCGCACAACTCGGGTCTTTTCGGCGAATCCCACGAGCCCGGAGGCGCAGAGGGAGCCCTGTCCGGGACCGACGAAGAGCGAGGAGGGGAGCTTGTGTGTCCGTTTTGTCTCAAGAGCTTCACGAGCGAAGAGAGCTACGAGATACACATCAGCGTCCACACCGGCGTCAAACCTTACAGCTGTTCGGTCTGCGACAAAACCTTTAGCACGAAGGGGAACCGCCACACGCACATGAAGATCCACCGGGGGGAGAAACCGCACAGCTGCTTAATCTGCGTCCGAGCGTTTACGTCCAGCTCCGCGCTCAAAGTCCACATGCGGTGTCACACGGGCGAGAGACCTTACAGGTGCTCGGTCTGCGACAAAACCTTCGGACATAAGACGGCGCTGAACGACCACATGAGGACGCACACGGGGGACAAACCTTACAGCTGCTCCATCTGTAAGAAAGAGTTCACGAAAAAGGGCAACTGCGATTCGCACATGAGGAGGCACCGAGGGGAGAAACCTTACAGCTGTTTAATCTGCGACAAAAGCTTCGCCGTGAGCTCCGCCCTCAACGTCCACATGAGGACTCACACGGGAGAGAAACCTTACAGCTGTCCCACCTGCACCAAAGCGTTCGTGTGCAGGTCGGCACTGAACGTGCACATCCGAACGCACACGGGGGAGAGGCCTTACAGCTGTCCCATCTGCGAGAGGAAGTTCGTGCGGAAGGGACACCTGGAGGAGCACGCGAGGACGCACGCCGCCGCCGAGGGACCCTTTGGCTGTCCGCTCTGCGAGAAGAGCTTCATCCAAACGTGTGAACTTCAAAAACACGTCGAGGAAAGTCACACAGATCCTGCGGCTGTTCAGAGCGGGACGGGGTCATCGGGACCTGCTGCTGTTCTGCCTTAAACACCGACACAAAGACCTTACAGCTGTTAGACGACGTTCGATCTGCAGAATGAACTGATACAAATCTGATTTTTTTTTTTTTTTTTTTTTTTTTTGGTCCCTCTGCTCCTGTTTCTGATCTTTTCATGACAGTCCGATTTTTTTCGAATGTGACCCAGGACACTTAGTTTACGTTCAGACTGCAGGGATTAATGCTCAGTTCAGATTTTTTTTTTTTTTATTTATTTTTTTGTGAGGTTGTTGACATTTTCAGTTTTCCAGTTTTTACTTTGTCGACGTGTTTCTGCTGCTGCTTCATCACATCTGTCCCCGGTGTGAATGAACGAACAGATCCTCCCACAAATATGAAAGAACTCGTTAAACTCATTAAACTCGTTAAACTCGTTAAACTCACTTTTCCTTCACTGACGAAACTCTGAGTCTGACGAGTCGGACGATGAAAGTGACCAGAAAGTTCAGACTGAAGTCACATGTAAAAAGACCAAACCAGGACTAAACCAGGACTAAACTAAGACTAAACCAGGACTAGATCAGTCCCAGTCCTAGTCTCAGTCCTGATCTTGCCCCGGTTTGGTCCCACTCTGGACCAGATCCTGGTCCTGGTTTCAATCCTTGTCTCTGTTCTGGTCTGGTCCCGGTCTCAGTCCTCATTTCCTGGTTTAGTCCTGGTCTAGTCCTGGCTTTAGTTCTGGTTTAGACCTGGTCTAGTCCTGGTCTAGTCCTGGTTTTAGTTCTGGTTTAGACCTGGTCTAGTCCTAGTCCTGGTCTACTCCTGGTTCAGTCCTGGTTTAGACCTGGTTTAGTCCTGGTTTAGTCCTGGTTCAGTCCTGATTTAGACCTGGTCTAATCCTGGTTTAGTCCTGGTTTAGTCCTGGATTACTCCTGGTTTAGTCCTGGTTTAGTCCTGGATTAGACCTGGTTCAGTCCTGGTTTAGTCCTGGTCTAGTCCTGGTTTTAGTTCTGGTTTAGACCTGGTCTAGTCCTGGTCTAGTCCTGGTTTTAGTTCTGGTTTAGACCTGGTCTAGTCCTGGTCTAGTCCTGGTTTAGTCCTGGTTCAGTCCTGGTTTAGACCTGGTTTAGTCCTGGTTTAGTCCTGGTTCAGTCCTGATTTAGACCTGGTCTAATCCTGGTTTAGTCCTGGTTTAGTCCTGGATTTAGTCCTGACCTGGTTCAGTAAGTCCTGGTTTAGTCCTGGATTAGACCTGGTTCAGTCCTGGTCTAGTCCTGGTTTAGTCCATTATCATTTTTTTCATTTTGGTTTCGGAGACAAATAATGAAGAAATTAAATAGTTTTTTATTTTTTGTTTTATTTTGAAAAACGACACACAGATTCAGCGACTTGAACGTTCACACCGGAGTCACACACACGTCACATTTAACTGGAAATGTGAACGACCTCAGAAAAAAAAATCAGATTTCACAAAAAAATCCAAACTGAGCTTTAAGTCTGAACGAAGTCTCTGTGTTTTTGATTTAAGTTCGTGCAGATCAGGGGTGGGCAAACGTTTTGGCTCGCGGGCCACATAGGGTCCTAAAGTTTGACTGAAGGGCCGGACAGAAGACAGGACATAACGTGTGAAGAGCTCAGATTCATTACATTCTTATTCACGTTTATGTAGGACTTCAGACGCGTGAACGATTCAGACACATAAAAGTGTATAGACCTGTTCCACTGCACAACACAGGTGAATGAACATCATGAAGTCACCGTTTTCAAATCTGACTGAAAGTAGCTTGAAAACAAAGCGCGCACACACACACGCGCTCGCACACTCAGTAAAATCAGACTCTATGATGTTGTACACATTGATAATTACAACTCAAAGTCTAAAGGTTTTCTATGTTTGATTTTTACCAACTTAAATGGAAGCAGTGCAGCCTTATGTCTTAAGCACCAACTACTTCACTCATGGTCCGAATAACTCCTGTAAGAACACTTTCCCATAAAGCATTGCG
Source organism: Boleophthalmus pectinirostris (assembly GCF_026225935.1). Taxonomy (NCBI): domain Eukaryota; kingdom Metazoa; phylum Chordata; class Actinopteri; order Gobiiformes; family Gobiidae; genus Boleophthalmus; species Boleophthalmus pectinirostris. The sequence goes on from NW_026571473.1 coordinate 39,864,476, forward strand.
GCCAACATAATATGCCGTACCTCAATGTATATATAGTGCCCCATCTACTGGGAAACACCGGAAATGCAAGACAAAAAAAACATCAACAAGGTTAATTATTGTCATTTCCAGTTGGGCGGGCCGGATTAAAAGGTGTAAAGGGCCGTAGTTTGCCCACCCCTGGTGCAGATC
>NW_026571473.1:39869646-39882146 GCF_026225935.1 Boleophthalmus pectinirostris
CAGAACACCAACGAAACGCTCAGCCGGTTCATCCCGTCGCCGTGTGCAGGTTTTTTTCGCGTCGTGTTTTTGTGTATTTACGGAGGATTGTCGTGGGCGGTGGGAGGCTTGTCGTACCGGGAGAGATCACTAGATGACTCAGACACGCACGGACGACTCTCGAACGTCTTCAGGCAGGGATTTTTGACGCGGAACGACGAGAGAAAGCGCTTTAATACTACTTTAACACTACCCCCGCTTTAATACTACGCAAAATAATCATAATACTAATACAAAAATGACCCATATTATTTCTAGAAGCGTCTCGAAAGCTGCATTGTGGAACTTTTCTGGTGGTCGTTTCCATGGAGACGTTACTGCTTCGCTTGAAACGCAGCACAGCGGCGTTAAATTTATCTGTCTCGTCGCATTTATTTTCGTTGCGGGTGTTTTTATTGCTTTAAAAAAAAAAAAAAAAAACTTGAGCAGCAGCGGCGACGACGACGTCTCCACGGAAACGAGGATCCACCGGAAAAGCGATGCGGTGAGCTTTAAACCCGGTGATTCGCAGTTAAATATGAACCCGCCCCCGCTACGTTGGCAAGCGCGAAAAACTGAAAAAAAATAAATAAATAAAATAAACGCAAAAATGGAAAATACTGTAAAGAAACACTATAAAATTCTCTGTCGACGCCATGATTTATCTCTTTCTCTCTCTCTCCGCTAACTGGAGGCACTGCTCCATCTGAAACCGTTTGTTCGGACTGATCACGGGAAACGAAAACGCACTTTTCAAATCACTTTATTGAGTTTTCAGACTTGTCTTTAAAAAAAAAAAAAAAAAAACTTCTCGGTCCAGTCGCATTTGCTGTTGCTGCATCGCCGTGGTAACATGCTGAACATTCCGCCGCAGATATAGACGCGCAGAGCCCCCTCAAGTATCAAAGTACGGATACAAAAACGCATTGATTTAAAACTACGCTCGTTACCGAAGGCCCAGAAGCGCCGTTTATTTCAGCGAGTTCAGGAAATTGGGTTTTACATCAAACGCTCGAGTGGAAACGCAAAATAAATCAATAAAAAAACTGACTGAAGTTACGCTGGATGAGAATCATTAAAAATACTCGTCCAATCAGAGTTTATCGACGGAGAATCGCGTGGAAAGAGGAGGAGGCGTGAGGCAAAAAGTGAGGTTTAGGTCCTTTAAATGTTTAATACAAAAAGCTACAGTTTGAGCAGCTTCTTTAAAGACGAGGGGATTATCCACTAATACTTAACTTGAGATTATATCTTTAGATTATGTTTTATTGTTTGGAAAAATACGGATTTGCCCAAAATAACGTATCAACACGAGACATTCCTTTGCTCACAGGTCACGAAAACTGCTCATGAAACGACTGGATTTTTCAGACAATAAGGCGCACGGAAAATCCTTTAATTTTATCAAAAATCAACTTTTTTGTGCCTCATATTTTAATTCTGGTGTTACTGACCTCAAACTGATTTTATGAGATACAAAGTGCTCAAAAATCTGTCCGAATGTTTTAGTATGACTCAAGTGGTCTCAAGGTCTAAACGTGGTCTAAATCAGATCCAAATGTGGTCTAAACCAGGTCTAAACCAGGTCTAAACCAGGTCTAAACCAGGTCTAAACCAGGTCTAAACCAGGTCTAAACGGGTCTAAACCAGGTCTAAACCAGGTCTAAACCAGATCTAAACGTGGTCTAAACCAGGTCTAAACATGGTCTAAACCAAGTCTAAACCAGGTCTAAACCAGGTCTAAACCAGATCTAAACCAGGTCTAAACGTGGTCTAAACCAGGTCTAAACATGGTCTAAACCAGGTCTAAACGTGGTCTAAACCAGGTCTAAACGTGGTCTAAACCAGGTCTAAACCAGATCTAAACCAGGTCTAAACCAGATCTAAACGTGGTCTAAACCAGGTCTAAACCAGGACTAAACATGGTCTAAACGTGGTCTAAACATGATCTAAACATGATCTAAACATGATCTAAACATGATCTAAACCAGGTCTAAACATGGTCTAAACATGGTCTAAACCAGGTCTAAACCAGGTCTAAACCAGGTCTAAACCAGGTCTAAACCAGATCTAAACCAGGTCTAAACCAGGTCTAAACCAGGACTGAAACAGATCGGAAATTGCCAAACTGTTAACCTCAGACACAGAAGATGAAGGGTTTGATGGATCTGAGGAAGAACAATGAACGTCGTGTTTTGTTTTTTATGTTTTAAAACTGAACAATGTTTTGAGTTTTTATGAATGAGTTTAATCAAATTTGACTGATCTGTTTTTTTTTTCTCTTAACGCGCCTTAGAATCTGAAAAATACAGCACTTGTGTTTCTGTGTTTTTATGGAGACTTGTCGTGTGGGAGCAGGTGGGCGGAGCCTCGTACAAACTCGCACTTCTAACTGTAAAGAGGGTTTGACTAGGGCCCCGGGAGAGATCTCTAGATGACACCGGAGCACTTCCTGTTCGCAGCGCAGGGGGGTGGGGGGTGGACTTTTAAAGGGTCGGCGTGTCTAGTTCTTCTTCTTGAGGCAGAAGTGCTCGCCGGTGTGGGAGCTCATGTGCGCCGTCAGCCGGTCTTTCCTCATGAAGCACTTGTTGCAGATGGCGCAGATGAACGGCTTCTGCCCCGTGTGCGTGGCCATGTGGGCGCCCAGGTTGTCCTTGCGGGTGAATCCGCGGGCGCACACGGGGCAGCTGAACGGCTTCTCCCCGGTGTGCGAGGACATGTGCGAGCGCAGCCGGTACTTCCTCGTGAACGACTTCTTGCAGACGGGGCAGCTGAACGGCGTCTGCGTCAGGTGGATTTTCATGTGACGGTCCAAATGATCCTGGACAGCGAACTGCGCCTCGCACTCCGAACACCCGAACGGCGTGTTCCCGGTGTGGACGGCCAAGTGCGTCTTAAACTCGTGTTCCCGCGTGAAGTCCTTCCCGCACACGGGGCAGTTGAAGCCCACGTGCGACGCCATGTGCTTCTGGAGCTCGCCGCTGCGCTCGAACGTCTCGCCGCACGCCAGGCACTCGTGGATCTGCATTTTGTTCTCGATGTCGTGGTCGGAGAAACTCTCGTTGAGCATCATCTCCAGGGAGTCGTCTTTGTGGTCGTAGTTTTCCCGGTCCGTCCTCATCCTCTTGGCGACTCGGCTGCCGCCCGGAGGCTCCCAGTCCTCGTCGCTCTCCGAGTCCGAGTCCACCTGCTCCACTTTGTCCGACTCCTCGAAGTGTTTGAAGTGGTCCTCCTCGTGTCCGTGTCCGTACCCGTGTCCCTCCGCTTCCTCTTCGCAGCCGTGACCCTGCGCTTTGTCCCCTCCGTATCCGTGACCCTGGTTTTTGTCTCCGTATCCGTGACCCTGCGTTTTATCTCCTCCGTATCCATGTCCCTGGGTCTTGTCCGCGTACGCATGACCCTGGTTTTTGTCTCCACTGAAGCCGTGACCCTGGTTTTTGTCCACGTATCCCTGCGTTTTGTCTCCTATGTATCCGTGTCCCTGGGTTTTGTCCCCGTACGCGTGACCCTGTGTTTTGTCTCCTCCGTATCCGTGTCCCTGTGTTTTGTCTCCGTATCCCTGTGTTTTGTCTCCTCCGTATGCGTGTACTTGATTTTTGTCTCCGTATCCGTGTCCCTGTGCTTTGTCTCCGTATCCGTGCGTCACAGGTGCTTTGTCTCCTCCGTATCCGTGTCCATGTCCCTGTGCTTTGTCTCCTCCGTAGCCATGTCCCTGTGCTTTGTCTCCGTATCCGTGTCCTTGATTTTTGTCTCCTCCGTATCCGTGTCCTTGGTTTTTATCTTCTCCGTATCCGTGCGTCACAGGTGCTTTGTCTCCTCCGTAGCCGTGTCCCTGCGCTTTGTCTCCTCCGTAGGCGTGCGTCCCGGGAGCGTCCCTGTGGTCGGTTTGCGGTTGGAAGAGCGAGGACAGGTTCCCTCCGTTCTCGCCCTTGACCAGGATGTCGGGGATGAAGGACAGCTCCTCGTCCTCGTCGCGCCGGCGGCTCTGCTCCTCCTCCGGGGTCGAGGACCGGACGAACTCCTCGGCGCGGACCGGCTCGAACGGGACGCCTGCGGGACCAGACGGGAGACGAGTTAGAGAATCTGTCCCAGAGGATTTAGAGTCGGCAAGAGTTCAGTGTAGTGTCCAGTGAAGAGTCCAAAATAGTGTTAATATTTAGAGTCCAGTGTGGTCACATTTACAGTCCAGTGAAGTGTCCAGTGCTATAATATTTAGAGTCCAGTGTGGTCACGGTTAGAGTCCAATGAAGTGTCCAGTGCGGTCACATTTAGAGTCCAGTGCGGTCATGTTTAGAGTCCAGTGTAGTGTCCAGTGCGGTCACATTTAGAGTCCAGTGTAGTGTCCAGTGTGGTCACGGTTAGAGTCCAGTGTAGTGTCCAGTGTGGTCACGGTTAGAGTCCAGTGAAGTGTCCAGTGCGGTCACATTTAGAGTCCAGTGTAGTGTCCAGTGTGGTCACGTTTAAAGTCTAGTGTAGTGTCCAGTGCGGTCACATTTAGAGTCCAGTGTAGTGTCCAGTGTGGTCACATTTAGAGTCCAGTGCGGTCACGTTTAGAGTCCAGTGAAGTGTCCAGTGTGGTCACGTTTAGAGTCCAGTGTAGTGTCCAGTGTGGTCACGTTTAGAGCCCAGTGAAGTGTTCAGTGTGGTCACATTTAGAGTCCAGTGCGGTCATGTTTAGAGTCCAGTGAAGTGTCCAGTGTGGTCACGTTTAGAGTCCAGTGTAGTGTCCAGTGTGGTCACATTTAGAGCCCAGTGAAGTGTTCAGTGTGGTCACATTTAGAGTCCAGTGTGGTCACGTTTAGGGTCCAGTGAAGTGTCCAGTGCGGTCACGTTTAGAGTCCAGTGTAGTGTCCAGTGCGGTCACATTTAGAGTCCAGTGAAGTGTCCAGTGTGGTCACGTTTAGAGTCCAGTGTAGTGTCCAGTGCAGTCACATTTAGAGCCCAGTATGGCCATGTTTAGAGTCCAGTGAAAGTCCAGTGGTCATATTCAGAGGCCAGTGAAGAGTCCAGTGAAGTCACATTTTTGCTAAACCCTCTTTACACCCAAATCTTCAAATAAAGCTTTATGCCGGTATTTTTCCTGCACGTTCAGGCTGCTGGTCGGCTCAAACAGAATATCGCCCTCTTCTGGAGAGTCGCGGTCGGTCTCTCTCTGGTGCATTGAGTAATTTTTTTTGCTGGAGGCTTTTCTCTGTGGAGATGTTATCACTTTGTCTGGAATGTTCCACAGTACGGCATTAAACCTTTTTATGCACGGAGATCAAACCGGGACCAAGTTACAGGTCAGATCTGTGGAGAGGCGACCCCGCTCATACTCAAAATGCCTGTTTTTCTAGTTTTTTTTTTGTTTGTTTTTTCAAGCTTTAAAACCTGCACCTGTAATTGAATAAAAGTAAAGTCGGTTTGTTTAATAATGTCACACTGTGGAACATTCCAAAGCAATGACGTATTAAATATTTTAAAATCTTCTGAACCGCAGAACAGAAAAGAGGCGGAGCCAAAATATCACTGTGTGTCCTGATCTGTTCTATTGTCGTTTCCCCGTCACACCTGGAGTTGTTTTTGTTTCAGTCACGTGTTTAACTCACAAAAAAAACCTTCTCTCAAACTGAAAACCCCCTGTCCCACCTCGTGATGTCATCATGTGGTGATACGGCAAGTGCTCCAATGTGTTTTTAAACTCCACACACCTTCACTGGAATTTCTTCACTGATCTCAACTGAACTAAAGGGAAAAGGAGCTGTGAACTTGAAAACGACCACTTCATGACATCACAAGGTGGAAGAGAGCGTTGGGAGCTTTGTAGATGTAAACAGATGAATAATAAAGAGTTAGTCAAACACAAAACACAACTCCAGCTCTGATTTTGAGGAAGTTGAACAGATTTTATTATTTATTATTATTGGTTGATGATGATAAAATTGTGAATCGAGTGCGGAATTAAGGAAAACTTTTTTACACTTGACCCGAACATGAGTCAGTTTAGTCACATTTTCTTTGTGTTTTGGTCGTTTTTAAGCATCTTTTCTGTATTTTATAGGGCTGTGACGATATTCAAGTCTCACGATACGATATCATCACAGTATGAACTAGGGATGTGCAAAAATACTGAAATATCGATATATCGTATCGTTTAAAGTGATGATACAGTAATCAACTTTGCACAAGAAGTGGTTTAACAAAGATTTTAGTATCGCAGCCACAATTTAGACATTATTATTTATTGAACCGTATCGAATCAATTTGAAATATATCGTATCGAATCAAAAGCGCACTGTATCGAGATATGTATCCTATCATGGCCTGCGTATTGAGATATCTATCGTATTGTCGCATATGTATCGAGATATGTATCATATCGTGGCCTATGTATCGTATCGCGGCCTGTGTATTTAGATATGTATCGTATTGTGGCCTATGTATCGTATCGTGGCCTGTGTATCGAGGTATGTATCGTATTGTGGCCTATGTATCGTATCGTGGCCTGTGTATCGAGGTATGTATCGTATCGCGGCCTGTGTATCGAGATATGTATCGTATCGTGGCCTGTGTATCGAGGTATGTATCGTATCGCAGCCTGTGTATCGAGGTATGTATCGTATCGCGGCCTGCGTATCGAGGTATGTATCGTATTGTGGCCAATGTATCGTATCGTGGCCTGTGTATTGAGGTATGTATCGTATCGCGGCCTGTGTATTGAGATATGTATCGTATCATGAACTATGTATCGAGGTGTGTATCGTATCGTGGCCTGTGTATCGAGATATGTATCGTATTGTGGCCTATGTATCGTATCATGGCCTGTGTATCGAGGTATGTATCGTATCGCGGCCTGTGTATCGAGGTATGTATCGTATCGTGGCCTGTGTATCGAGGTATGTATCGTATCGCAGCCTGCATATCGAGGTATGTATCGTGTCGGCAACTTCTTAATGATACCCAGCCCTAGTGTGAACCTCGCGGGACGAGATTTATAGCGACATTGTGAAAAGTTCACGATTAGAGACGTAACAATATCCAAATCTCTCTGTATGATATTTTCACGATATACATCTCATGGTACGATATTTATTACGATATTTTGTGGAGGCGAACAAACAAAACTTAATATTTTACCATTTCCTCTTAAAATGCCTCGACAAGTTTTAATCCAAAGAACTAAGCGTTAAAAGTGTTAGAACTGTTATTTCTTCTTGTCGTCTGCACTGAAATGAAGCAAAGGATCATGGGAAATGTAGTTCCTCTGTCTTTTTAACTCTTCATTTAATCAAAGAGACTTGTGATTCGATATATTTTGATGGTCCACAATATAATTGTGAGAACTTTGACGATACGATATCACGATATTTTGACTACCGTTACATCCCTGGTTGGTCATAATAAAACTTTTAAACAAGTAACGTAAATAAAGAAAATAGTTTTGCCCTTGGTTCATTCCTGACGAACATGAGTCAGTCCAGTCGCGATTTCATTGTGTTTTTATCGTTTTTAAGCAGATTTTTAAGTATTTTACCAAAACAAATGAGAGTTTATGTCCGGGTCAGTCCAGGCCAAATCTCCGAATGCTCCATTCGACCATCTCAGATTTGACTGAAAAGATTCTAGGAGGTTCACAAACTTTCCAACAGGAAAAGTCCCAAATTTTATCTCCCAACTCCTTATAGTTTTGTCATTAAAAGATATTTTGTGGACTCTGCCCTGACCTGTTTTGAGCAGAGATTTCCGAGGAGCCACTTTCAGATTTCTGTATCTAAAAAACTATTTAAGGTCCTTCAAATTTTCAAGGGTTAAAATTTCTCAAATGTTCTTGTACAATTCAGGAGAGTTACACCAAAACATCTGGTTAGTTTAGTCCTGATGTAGTCCTGATGTAGTCCTGATGTAGTCCTGATGTAGTCCTGATGTAGTCCTGGTTTAGACCTTGTTTAGACCTGATACAGTCCTGGTTTAGCCTTATTTTAGTTCTGGTTTAGTCCTGGTTTAGTCCTGATGTAGTCCTGATGTAGTCCTGATGTAGACCTGGTTTAGACCTGGTTTAGACCTGGTTTAGACCTGGTTTAGTCTTATTTTAGTTCTGGTTTAGTTCTGGTTTAGTCCTGGTTTAGTCCTGGTTTAGTCCTGGTTTAGTCCTGATGTAGTCCTGATGTAGTCCTGATGTAGTCCTGGTTTAGACCTGGTTTAGACCTGGTTTAGACCTGGTTTAGTCCTGGTTTAGTCCTGGTTTGGTCCTGGTCTAGATCAGATTGGTCAAAAATAAACAGGGACATGTGAAGACTCTATTTTTGAGGCGAGAACAAGATCAGAACTCGATTTAAATCTCAAAATAGTGACTTTAGCAGCTCGAGCTTTGTTTTGCAACACTGGAATTTGACGTTTTCGGTTTAACACGAGGCTCCGCGGGGAAACGATCTGTACAAACCCGAACCGGACCGAGCAGGGAGCGGGGTTCTGGTTCTGGGTTCTATGTTCTAGGTTCGGGGTTCTGTGTTCGTTGTTCCGACCTGATCCGTGCGAGTCCCGCGGCGGCAGAACCGAGTCGAGCAGCTGCTGTTTCCTCTGGTTTTCTTCTTTGGAGCGGCACAGTTCCTCCTCGTACTCCGCGATCGTCCTCTCCACGAGCGCGAAGATCTCCTCGGCGGCCGCAGTCAGCCGCTCGTTGACGCGCGCGCGCAGAGTTTGGCCTTTCGACATTTTCCGCCGCAGTTTTCCTCCACTTTTAGCTTTAGCTTCAGCGAGCTAACGGCGCCAACAGACAAAACACCCGTAAAGCCGCGCCGCTTGTCGTGACGCAGCGCCACCGTCGTAAAAGGTCGTAAAGTAGTGACGCGAGATCGTTTTTTTTTTTTTTTTTTTTTTTTTTTTTTTCACTATTTTATACGTATCAACCATCCAAACCCGGGTGTTTCCTAGTTTTTATTATTATTATTATTATTATTATTATTATTATTATTATTATTGTTATTATTTTTATTTTTTAATTTTTTTTATTATTAATCAATGCTGGCAATACAAAATACATCGTGTCAACAGTGCAAATTTGTGCAAAAAAAAAGTGTGTGTATATATATATATATATATATATATATATATATATATATATATATATATATATATATATATATATATATATATATAATGGTAATAATAAAATTCTAAATAAGTAACAAAAATATTTGAATAATAAATGTTGAATAATTTTCTTTTTTTTTCAGTTTTAATGGAAATTTTAAGTATTGGATCCTCTGTTTATTTATTTATTTATTTATGTTAAACACTTTTAAATTGTTTCCTCCTTTGACTCATGTTTAAACTTTTTTTTTATTTTTTATTAAGGACGTCACAGTCACATTAGAAATTCCAGATGTTTTGAGTTTTAGACATAAACCATATAAAAGTGTTCAGAGAGTGACGTCCCCACAGAGTTCAGCTCCACTCAAACGAAGCTCCGGTTCAACAATATTTTATAATTCATCTTTTACTCGTCTTTTAATCATTAATCGTCTTTAATCAAATTTTATTTCCACAAATGTAAATTCACTGTTCGTAAACTCGACTTCCTCATTTTCCTGTCAAAAATACCACACTGTTTAAACGCTCTCGCTCTCCTCGGGGTCACACTGACCCAAAGAAACATTTATTTTCTTTCTCGCCCTGTCGGGTCGGTCAGACCCAGAAATGTATTTTCATTTATTTTCTCACCAGGCGAAAAAAGGAAAGGAAGGAAAAATAAATGTTTCTTTGGGTCAGTGTGACCCCGAGGAGAGGGAGAGGGTTTAAACACTGTGGTATTTTTGACAGGAAAATGTGGAAGTCGAGTTTATGAACAGTGAATTTACATTTCTGAAAATTAAATTTGATTAAAGACGATTAATGATTAAAAGATGAGTAAAAGATGAAGGGTTAAAAAAAAACAACAACAACAATAACATCCATTTATCATCCAGTTTCAAAGCGTTTAAACCCAGGACATTTTTTAACTATTTAATTTATATATTCCATTCCATTTTCTTCCTCTTCTCTGGGGTCGGGTCTCGGGGGCATCAGTCTGAGCAGAGACTCCCAGACTTCCTTCAGCCCAGACACTTCCTCCAGCTCCTCCAGTGGGACCTGAGGTGTTCCCAGTCCAGTCCAGAGACATCGTCCCTCCAGTGTGTCCTGGGTCTTCCCCGGGGCCTCCTCCCGGTGGGACATGAACACCTCCTGAGGGACACGTCCAGGAGACATCAGAACAGACGTCCTCCCCTCAGACGCTCCTCTCCACGTGGAGGAGCAGCGACTCTACTCCGAGCTCCTCAATCTATAATAAATAATTATAAAAGGCTTAGGGAATGTGCAGTTACGAATAGAATACAAGGATGCAGAGGGTTCGCCTGTTAAGAATAATTTAAAGGTCGTGTTGGTGCATCACTCGTTTTCTCACTTGGTTAGGGGTGTGCAGAAATATTGGAATATCGATATATCGTATCATTTAATGCGATGATACAGTATTGATATCGTGGGCTACTGTATCGATATATCACCAAGAGTATTTTTAGGTGTGTTTTACTAAATTATTTTGTTACAGCTACAGTTTTGTGGCTTGTGGAGTGAAAGGAAACTCATTTATGATTATTAAAATGTTTGTGTTTCATATGAACTTTGCACAAGAAGTGATTTAACAAAGACTTTTAGTATCACAGCCATGATTTAGACTTTATTTTTTATTGAACCATATCGAATCAATTTGAAATATATCATATCGAATCGAAAGTTCACTGTATCGAGACATGTATCGTATCGGCAACTTCTTAATGATCCCAGCCCTACACTTGGTCTCTTAGGCTGCGTTCAGACTGCAGCCTGAAGTGACCCAAATCTGATTTTTTGGCCCCTATGTTCCTGTATCTGATCTTTTAATGACAGTCTGAACCACACAGATCCGATTTTTTCAAATGTGACCCAGGACACTTGGGCGTGGACTTATTTCTTCTGTTCTGTGGTGTTTGTTTGTGTGCTGCTTTGTGTTGTGTTGTCCTGTTTTTTGATAAAGCATGTGAGACAATAAAGGATTATCTTATTTTATCTGTCTCTAAGGGAGACGCCCGGACGTCCTGCGGAGGAAACTCATTTGTGTCTCTTGTATCGTGGATCTGGTCCTTCGGGTCATGACCAGAGGTGAGGGGAGGAACGGAGACTGACGCTAAATCCAGACTCAGCTCCTCTTCACCACAACGGTCCGACACAGCGACCGCATCACTGCCCACGCTGCACCTGTCCACCTGTCAATCTGCCCACGCTGCACCTGTCCACCTGTCAATCTGCCCACGCTGCACCTGTCCACCTGTCAATCTCACGCTCCATCCTCCCCTCACTCGAGAACAAGACCCCGACACACTTGAACTCATCCACTTGAGGCAGAGACTCTCCACCTGGAGACGACAAGACGACTTTTCCCATCCTAGAACCACGACCTCGGATTTGGATAATTTATCAATTTTTTTTTTTTTTTTTTTCTTTGATGTAAATGTGGATTTTGGTTTGTGTGTGACCTTTGGTGACCCTCCCCCTCCCCCGGCGTCGCCTCTGTCTCCCCCCATCCACTAGTGTTTGTTATTTAATGCATAATTTGTATTTATTTATTTTCTGTGTACAAGCGACAAGATTTTTTATTTTTTATTGTTTTGGGGTTTTTTTGTTTTTTTACAGAGGGAGGAGGGGGGAGTGATAAGATTTTATTTTATTTCATTTTTTTATACTAATAATATAATATTTTTAATTACTAATAAAATTAAAACATATTATTATTAGTAATTTTAAAATATTATTATTAAAAAATGAAATAAAATAAAATCTTATCACTCCCCCCTCCTCCCTCTGTAAAAAAAAAAAAAAAAGAAAACAATAAAAAATACAAAATCTTGTCGCACCTCTTTGCAAAAAAAATAAAAATCTTGTTGCACCTCCCTCTGTAACAAAGAAAAAAAATTTCATAAAAAAAAATCTTCTCACCCTCCCTGTAGAAAAAATAAATAAAATCTTGTCACCCTTCTCTGCAGATAAAAAAATAAATAATAATAACTTTTTAAAAAAAGCTCCCCTTCTACCGTAATTTATTTTTGTTTTATGTTTGAATTATATATATATTTTTCCTAATCCCGGTGATGCCCCTGGATCTATAATAACAACTTTTATTTTTATATTTAAGTTTTTTGCTTTTATCTTTAATAAAACCATTAATTTTTTATTTTATTAGAGTTTTTACGGCGACACCAGAAAAACAAAAGAAAAAGACACAAAAACGTCAAAGGTGAAAAACTTTGAACTTTTAATGAAATCACCAAAAACTTTAAACATTTTCTTTTGTTTCTGTTTTTTGTTTGAAGAAAATTTGGCTCGCCTCTCCACAGAACTAAAACTGACGTGTAACTTGACCTGACTTGTTAGCGTAGAGACGGGTTTAATGCCACACTGCGGGGACAGTGTTTCCGTGGAGACGAGCAGGT
>NW_026571473.1:39887146-39902646 GCF_026225935.1 Boleophthalmus pectinirostris
AAACAAAGCGCTCGGTGTTTCTTCGGTCCGCGGCGGCTCCGGGTCGCAGCGCCACAGCGCCACAGCGCCCCCCGCCGGACCGGACATGAACCGCTCCTGTCCGAGGAATGTGTTTTTCTTTTGTTTACGACGATAATGTGAACGTGAAATAAATAAATAAATATAAATATGATTATTGTTTCCCTCTTGGCACAAACTCCAAATAAAAAAACAAATCAATCAGTCCTGAACCCTGTGGTTTTATACACCACAAAACTGATCTAAGACTCAAGGTTTAGTCCTGGTTTAGTCCTGATTGTAGTTTTTGTTAAGTCCTGGTTTAGTCCTGGTTTAGACCTGGTTTAGTCCTGGTTTAGACCTGGTTTAGTCCTGGTTTAGACCTGGTTTAGTCCTGGTTTAGACCTGGTTTAGACCTGGTTTAGTCCTGGTTTAGACCTGGTTTAGACCTGATTTAGTACTGGTTTAGTCCTGGTTTAGATCTGGTTTTAGTCCTGGTTTAGACCTGGTTTAGTCCTGTTTTAATCCTGTTTTAGTCCTGGTTTAGACCTGGTTTAGTCCTGGTTTAGTCCTGTTTTAGTCCTGGTTCAGTCCTGGTTTAGACCTGGTTTAGACCTGATTTAGTACTGGTTTAGACCTGGTTTAATCCTCATTTAGTTGTGTTTTAGACCTGGTTTAGTCCTGGTTTAGTCCTGTTTTAGTCCTGGTTTAGTCCTGTTTTAGTCCTGGTCTAGTTCTGGTTTAGACCTGGTTTAGTCCTGTTTTAGTCCTGTTTTAGTCCTGGTTTAGACCTGGTTTAGTCCTGGTTTAGTCCTGTTTAGACCTGGTTTAGTCCTGGTTTAGACCTGGTTTAGTCCTGGTTTAGCCCTGTTTTAGTCCTGGTCTAGTCCTGGTTTAGACCTGGTTTAGTTCTGGTTTAGTTCTGGTTTAGTCCTGGTTCAGTCCTGGTTTAGTCCTGGTTTAGACCTGGTTTAGTCCTGGTTTAGCCCTGTTTTAGTCCTGGTCTAGTCCTGGTTTAGACCTGGTTTAGTTCTGGTTTAGTTCTGGTTTAGTCCTGGTTCAGTCCTGGTTCAGTCCTGGTTTAGTCCTGGTTTAGTCCTGGTTTAGTCCTGTTTTAGTCCTGGTCTAGTCCTGGTTTAGACCTGGTTTAGTTCTGGTTTAGTTCTGGTTTAGTCCTGGTTCAGTCCTGGTTCAGTCCTGGTTTAGTCCTGGTTTAGACCTGGTTTAGTCCTGGTTTAGCCCTGTTTTAGTCCTGGTCTAGTTCTGGTTTAGACCTGGTTTAGTCCTGGTTTAGTCCTGTTTTAGTCCTGGTCTAGTTCTGGTTTAGACCTGGTTTAGTCCTGTTTTAGTCCTGTTTTAGTTCTGGTTTAGACCTGGTTTAGTCCTGTTTTAGTCCTGGTCTAGTTCTGGTTTAGACCTGGTTTAGTTCTGGTTTAGTTCTGGTTTAGTTCTGGTTTAGTTTAGTCCAGAGGTGCCATTGAAGAAAACGGTTGTTTTTTATTTTTTTTAATTTTTTTTTTTATATTGAAAAACAGATGAAGTATCGACACACAGACTGAGGTTTTTCTTCTGCCGCAGTTTTCACTTTGACTTTGAGTTTAATACGACTTCAGTCTCGTGTTATTTTAACTTTCTTCTCATAAAATTACGTCTTTAATGTTGAAATGTTACGTCTTTATTCTCGTAGCTCCAGCATCATTTATTTGTTTCATCTGAGTCTTATTTTCTGTTGTTCTTCAGACTTGGACTAAAGCTGCTTTATTTTATTTTAGAGATGTTTTTTTTTTAACCCTCCCGTTCTCCTTGGGGTCACACTGACCTGAAAAAACATTTATTTTTCCTTCTCGCTCTCTGGGAAAGAAAATAAATGTTTCTTGAGGTCAGTGTGGCCCCGAGGAGAACGGGAGGGTTTTATGACTGATGATGGGTTTTGTTCGACAGCTTCACTTTTTTATTGTTTCATCTGAACATAAAAACTGTTCCGTGTCTGAACTCGACACGACCGTGACATTTACTGATTTTTATAAAGAATAAACAGTGTTGGGGAGTAACAGATTACATGTACCGGAGTAATCAGAGTACAAATGATGAGTAACTGTATTCAGTTACAGTTACTGTTTCAGTGAGTGGTAATTGGATTACAGTTACTTTGTTGACATAAATGGATTAAACAGAGGGATTTTCCTGTTTTCACATTTTGGGCTAAACCAGAACTAAACCAGGTCTAAACCAGGTCTAAACCAGGTCTAAACCAGGTCTAAACCAGGACTAAACCAGGTCTAAAACCAGGTCTAAACCAGGACTAAACCAGGTCTAAACCAGGACTAAACCAGGTCTAAAACCAGGTTTACTAAAACACACTAAGGCCCCGTTCACACTAGTGTGTATGTGAGTGATGTTGTTGTGTACAGGGTTCGTTCACACTAGTGTGTATGTGAGTGGTGTTGTTGTGTGTACAGGGTTCGTTCACATTAGTGTGTATGTGAGTGGTGTTGTGTGTGTACAGGGTTCGTTCACACTAGTGTGTATGTGAGTGATGTTGTTGTGTGTACAGGGTTCGTTCACACTAGTGTGTATGTGAGTGGTGTTGTTGTGTGTACAGGGTTCGTTCACATTAATCTGGTGTTAAACGTCTCCAGAGTCTGAACGATCTGGAGCCTCCAGCTCCACGAGTTCATGTTGGTCCAGATGTGACGGGGACTGTGGGACTCCTGAAAACTCTGATACTCTGATGTGTGTCTGTCACCGACAAGTGCTGTATTTTCTGCACTAAAATGAGTTTGACCCTCCTGATCTAAACGATCTGCACGACAGAAACACAGAACAGACTCACCATCAGCAGAACACCCCTCTGACACAGAGAGAACACCCCTCTGTCGCAGAGAGAACACCCCTCTGTCGCAGAGAGAGAACACCCCTCTGACACACAGAGAGAGAACACCCCTCTGTCGCAGAGAGAACACCCCTCTGACACAGAGAGAACACCCCTCTGTCGCAGAGAGAACACCCTCTGACACAGAGAGAACACCCCTCTGACACAGAGAGAACACCCCTCTGTCACAGAGAGAACACCCCTCTGTCGCACAGAGAGAACACCCCTCTGTCACACAGAGAGAACACCCCTCTGTCTCTGTCACAGAGAGAGAACACCCCTCTGACACAGAGAGAACACACACCCCCTCTGTCGCAGAGAGAACACCCCTCTGACACAGAGAGAACACCCCTCTGTCACAGAGAGAACACCCCTCTGACACAGAGAGAACACCCCTCTGACACAGAGAGAACACCCCTCTGACACAGAGAGAACACCCCTCTGTCACACAGAGAGAACACCCCTCTGACACAGAGAGAACACCCCTCTGTCACTCTGTCACAGAGAGAACACCCCTCTGACACAGAGAGAACACCCCTCTGTCACAGAGAGAACACCCCTCTCTGTCACAGAGAGAACACCCCTCTGACACAGAGAGAACACCCCTCTGACACAGGGAGAACACTCATATTCCACTGAATCACTGTGTACTTTAGTCCAACACAAACTGAACCACATCAGACACAAGAAACAACTGTTTTTATCACACACATTAGTTTATGCAAATGAGTCATGTGATTTAACGTTTAGTTTGTGTAAAACAGAAACAAATGTGTCAGAGTCTGTGGAGAGAAAAGAAGCACAGACACAGAAACGACGAGTGTGACACAGGTCACTTCTGATACGATGATTCTGTGATTCGTTTCAGTATAAACGTGACTTCAGTTTAAAAGTTGAACTGAAACAAGAAGCGACAAAAAACTGAGCAGGTTTGAGGTTTGATCACAGCTTCAGTTTCATTTCTGTAAGTTTCTGGACTGGTCACATTTGTCACTACTTAAAGAGGAGGATTTATTCTGTGGGCATTAAAATATAAATGATCTTTACGTTTCTGAGGAATTCTCACAGATTTAAATCAACATGTTCCTTTTATTTTAAAATTTCTAAAACATATTCACATTTCAATTTCAAACCATTTCACTTTCATTTTTAAAGCTCTGAGTCTCCCCTCCCTGTGCTCCCTGTGCTGAGTCCCTCCCCCTTCAGAGCAGAGTCCCATCACTGCATTCTAGATATCAAATCCTGGATGGCAGAAAACTTTCTCCAGCTTAACCAGGACAAAACTGAGGTTTTAGTCATTGGTCCTGAGGCCCAGAGAGAGAAACTTTTACCCAAACTACAAACACAGTCTTTTAACCTTCTCCACAAGTGAAAAACCTGGGCGTCATTATTGACTCTGAGCTGACTTTTATCCCACACATTAAGAACATTACAAAAATTGGTTTCTATCACTTAAAAAACATAGCCAGAGTCCACCCCATTCTCTCTCTGGCCAACACAGAGACGCTGATGCTTTTATCACCAGTCGAATAGACGACTGTAATGCCCTGCTCTCTGGTCTTCCCAAAAAGAGTATTTCAGGTTTACAATTACTACAAAATTCAGCAGCACGTGTCCTGACGAGGACCAGAGGGCGGGACCACATTACACCGGTTTTAAAATCACTGCATTGGCTCCCTGTGTGTTTCAGGATTTTAAAGTTCTTTTACTGGTTTTTAAATGTCTTAATGGTCTTGGGCCTTCTTATCTTTCAGAACTGCTTTTACCCTACGAACCCTCGCGGACCCTGCGCTCCTCCGGCAGCAGCTCCTGGTCATTCCCAAAGTCAGGACACACACTCACGGAGAGGCGTCTTTTCAGTACTGTGGCCCTCGTCTATGGAACTGCAGCCGGAGGAGCTCAGGGCTGCAGAGAACGTTCATGTTTTTAAGAGTAGGCTCAAGACCCACCTTTTTAGCTTAGCTTTTGAATGAAATATCATATTTTTTACTTGTTTCTACTATACACATTTTAATTTATATTTATTTATTTTAGACTTATTTTTTAGGATTTCCAGTGTTTCCTCTGTAGGAGCCTCTGCATCAGGAGCAGAGGTCGGCTGTAGCTGTCAGGTTCTGTCCCGTGGGCTCCTGGTGGAGAGTTGGAGCTTGGGCTTCATCTCTCCCCTGGCTCCTGTGGTGGTTCCTGGTGGTGGTGGACGTCTCTCTGCTCCTGGTGTAGACGGCTCCTCTGATGATGCTTTCTCAACTGGTTCGCCTGTATTCAGCCTCACATTTTACTATGTGTCGTTTTATGTATTTTAGCAGGTTAATGTGTGTGTGTGTGTGTGTGTGTGGGTGGGTGGGTGTGTGTGTCGGGGGGGGTGTGTTTGGGTGTCTGTGATGTTTGGTTGTGTCAAGTCGGGCAGCTGTGGGGGTTGGGTTGGTGGGTGGGTGGAAATGTGGGATTGTTTTTAATCTGTGTAAAGCACTTTGTGTTACATTTTTGTATGAAAAGTGCTTTATAAATAAAGTTTGATTGATTGATTGATCACATCACGTCAGGTTTGTCCATCTGTCGCGTCACGTTTTTGTGTTTTTACGGAGAAGTGTCATGGGCGGGGCCTCGTACAGACTCGTACTGTTCACCGTAACGAGGGTTTGAAGTTTGAAAAGGTCCTGAGAGAGATCACTAGATGAACAGTGTTGGGAAGTTTACTTTTAAAATGTAATCCCCTACAGATTACAGATTACACACACCAAAATGTAGTTTGTAACAGAATCCATTAAATTACTTAAAGTGAGTAATGTAATCTGATTACTTTGGATTACTTGATTTGTTGTAGAGAAACAAAGACGAGGAAATCTTCACATAAGAAGTTTTGTCTGATAAAAGAAAATAAAAAGTCCAAACTTTACTGAACCAAATTAAAAATATTATTGATAGAAGAAGAAGAGACACGTCCACACAGCAGGATTTAGTCCTGGTTTAGACCTGTTTTAGTCCTGGTTTAGACCTGGTTTAGACCTGGTTTAGACCTGGTTTTAGACCTGTTAAATCCTGGTTTAGACCTGGTTTAGATCTGGTTTTAGACCTGGTTGAGATCTGGTTTAGATCTGGTTTTAGTCCTGGTTTTAGACCTGATTTTAGACCTGGTTTAGATCTGGTTTTAGACCTGGTTTAGTCCTGGTTTAGACCTGGTTTAGACCTGGTTTAGACCTGGTTTAGATCTGGTTTTAGACCTGGTTTTAGACCTGGTTTAGACCTGGTTTAGACCTGGTTTAGATCTGGTTTAGATCTGGTTTAGATCTGGTTTTAGACCTGGTTTTAGACCTGGTTTAGACCTGGTTTAGACCTGGTTTAGATCTGGTTTAGATCTGGTTTTAGACCTGGTTTTAGACCTGGTTTAGACCTGGTTTAGATCTGGTTTTAGATCTGGTTTAGTTTCTGGCAATGACAAAATTACTGGGGGGGGGGGGTCTAGCCCAAAATGTGAAAACAGGAAAATACCGACTTGTAATCCATTTATTTCAACAAAGTAACTGTAATCCAATTACCACTCAGTTACTCATCATTTGTACTCTGATTACTCTGGTACATGTAATCTGTTTCTCCCCGACACTGGAGATGACTCAAACATGCACGGACGACTCTCAGACCCCTTCAGGCAGGTTTTTGAGGAGGAAAGCTAAAAAATATTTAAAAACAACAAACAAAAACGACTTAACGACAAAATCCACCGTCTTTAAGTAGTGATCGGGACGAATTTTTCTGTCCGAGTCTGACACAATTAATTAAAATCACAATATTTCCACAGAGTTAATGACACTCGGGGGAGACTGTCTGTGTTCCTCTAACTCGAGTGTCTGAAGTCGTCGTGCAGGTCGTGCGGGTCGTGTTGGTCGTGCGGATCGTGCGGGTCGCGCTGGGCGTCGCTCGGGTTTCCGCGCTCGCCCGCGAACGCGCCGGTGTGAGTCTGCACGTGCCGCTGCAGGTGTTCGTTCCTCGTGAAGCCCTTGTCGCAGAACGGACAGCTGAAAGGTCGGCTCCCCGTGTGCAGCTTCCGGTGTCTGATGAGCGGCGGGTGAGTGGAGAACCGAGCCCCGCACACCGAACAGCTGAAAGGTTTCTCCCCCGAGTGCAGGGCCATGTGCGCCTGGAGATTCCCCTTCTGCGAGAACGTTTTGCTGCAGACGGAGCACCTGAAGGGTCGGTCGCCAGTGTGCACGGCCATGTGGTACTGCATCGAGCCCTTCCGAGTAAATCTCTTCCCGCAAACCGTGCAGCCGTAAGGTTTCTCCCCCGTGTGGACGACCAAGTGTCTCTTCAAGTCTTTAGAATTCCCGAAAACTTTTTTGCAGACGTCGCACTGCTTCTGCGTGCGGCCGCCCTGAGCTCGCGCGGTGCCTCCTGCGCCGTCAAACGCGCTCACGCAGACGGCTTCTTTCTCCTCGTAAAACGGATCGGGCTCCAGGTCCTCGTCCGCCGCAGGTTGCCACGTCTGAGCTTCTTCTCCGGGGTCGTTCTCGGACTCCACGGAGCGCTCCCCGTGTTCTTCCTCTAAATATTCCCGCGTCTCAAAGTTCGGTTCGGTTTTTCCGTAATCCAAGTTGTGGTTGAAGTTTTGGAGCTGATCTGTTTCCCACTGGACTCCTGCTTCGGCCGCTTCAGCTTCGTCCTCTTCTGGGTTTTCCTGCTTCAGTTTGAGGCTCTGCTCTTCCTCCTCCTTCTCCTCGTCAGCGTTTTCCTCTGAAACACAAAACACAGAAATGTCAGACACAAAGAAATGTGGAACAACGACCGGATCTATTCTGTAAAAAAGACTTTCAAATCTTTTCAGTCTGTGTGTCGTTCGTTCATTTGTTTTTCAAAATAAAACCAAAAATAAGAAAATGAAAAAACAACAGTTTTCTTCATTATTTGTCTCCAAAACCAAAATGAAAAAACGGATTTAAAAAAAACAGATAATGATTCGTTTCCCGTTTACGTGACTGCGACGCCGGAGTTTTGCACCACGTACGGACTGAACCAGGTCGGGACCAGACCGGGACCAGACGGGGACCAGGCCGGGACTGAGACCAGACCGGGACTGAGACCGAAACCAGACCGGGACCAGACCGAGACTGAGACCGAGACCAGACCGGGACCAGACCAGGACCAGACGGGGACCAGACCGGGACCAGGCCGGGACTGAGACCGGGACCGAGACCAGACAGGGACCAGGTCGGGACCAGACTGGGACTGAGACCAAGACCAGACCGGGACCAGACCGAGACTGAGACCAAGCCCAGACCGGGACCAGACCAGGACCAGACCAGGACCAGACAGAGACTGAGACCGGGACTGAGACCGGGACTGAGACCGGGACTGAGACCAGACCAGACCAGGACCAGATCGAAGGCTCAGAGCCCACAGCAGGGCTGGGGCTTGAAGCTGAGGCTTGGAGTCCGGTCTGGTCCCAGTCTGGTCCCAGTCTGGTCTGGTCCCAGTCTGGTCTGGTCCAGTCTGGTCTGGTCCCAGTCTGGTCTGGTCCCAGTCTGGTCTGGTCCTGGTCTTAGTCCCGGTCTGGTCCTGGACCTGGATCAGTCCTGGTTCAGTCCGACATCTCAGTCACTGGAGTCACGTAAACAGGAAACGGTCGTTATCTGTTTTTTCCATTTTTCATTTAAACACAAAATCGAAAACTGAAAAAACGAATCATTATCTGTTTTTTTATCTTTTTTTTTTTCATTTTAGTTTTGGAGACAAATAATGAAGAAAACAGTTGTTTTTTCATTTTCTTATTTTTGGTTTTATTTTGAAAAACAAATGAACGACACACAGATTCTTTTCTTCGTGTGATTGAACTTTCTTCTCGTCGACCCTCTGAAGTTGTGTTTCATGATTCGTGCATTTTTGAGTCAGTTTTATTCCCCTGGATTTTCCTGGAGCGTAACATCCTGAAGCCAGGTCTAAACAAGGTCTAAAACCAGGTCTAAAACCAGGTCTAAAACCAGGTCTAAAACCAGGTCTAAAACCAGGTCTAAAACCAGGTCTAAAACCAGGTCTAGAACAAAAACTAGGTCTAAAACCAGGTCTAAACCAAGACTAAACCTCGTCTAAACCGGGACTAAACTAGGACTAAATCGGGACTAAACTAGGACCAGTCTAGGTCTAAACCAGGTCTAAACCAGGTCTAAACCAGGTCTAAACCAGGTCTAAACCAGGTCTAAACCAGGTTTATGTTCAGTCTGAGAGAAGATCTCGTGCAGTTTGAATGAAACAAAACAAAACTTCAGGTCTGTGCGCGAGGAGGAAACATCAGAATAACGTGAAAGAAGAAAAGTTACACAGCGCAGCTTTAAATTCCTCACCTGCCCCGCGCCCCCGACCCCGCAGAGCCGAGTCCAGGAGCCGCTGGTTCCTTTGGTTCCTCTGGTTCCTCTGGTTCTCCTCTCTGGAGCGGCGCAGTTCTTCTTCATATTCCGCTATCGTCGTCTCCAGCAGAGCACAGATCTCGTCCGCGGCCGCAGAGAGTCTCTCCGTGACCAGAGCTCTGAGTCTGCGCCTCTTCTCACACATTTTACAACAAAACTCCACTCGCTTTTAGCTTTGGTTGTTTAGCTTTAGCTCGGAGCTGCCGGGGCGGACGCGGGAGGAGAGGATCCGCTCGGAGCCGCTGCGGCCCGCGGGTTCTTCTGGAGCAGCGGCGGAACGACACACGCGGACACGACAAGATGCAACAAAAACAGAGCGGAAAATATCTGCAAAACCTGCGAAACCTGCACAATCTGCAAACACTGAAACACTGAAACACCGCCCCGCACAGTCACGTGTCCACGGAGCCGCTGCGCCCCCGCGTGGACGGAGCAGGAACAGCGGCTGGAGGATAAACTCACGTAAAGAAGATGTTTACTCCCCTAAATAACTTCAAAGTTTCTGTTTTGTAAAGACAAAAGTATAACAAGCAGGGCTCCCAAAATTTGACAACTAGTTGCAGAGGCGGCGCGACCATTAGGTAAAAGTAAACGGCTGCTTGGCGCCCCCAAACCTGGAGGGGCCCCCAACCTATTTCCCTAATGCCCGAGGCCTCAGAGCAATTAGTTTTTCTCTCAATACGACATTAAATGAGAGTAATTTTACTTTTAAACAATAATTATAAGAAAAATAATAATAATCACATGTAATGGATGTAAACAAAAATGTTATTGAACAAAAAAAAAAATCACTTTCAGTTCTGGTTTTCTAGTCGGCAACGAACTAATAAAA
This sequence comes from Boleophthalmus pectinirostris, assembly GCF_026225935.1. NCBI lineage: Eukaryota > Metazoa > Chordata > Actinopteri > Gobiiformes > Gobiidae > Boleophthalmus > Boleophthalmus pectinirostris. The sequence goes on from NW_026571473.1 coordinate 39,897,243, forward strand.
CAAGTTTCCAATCCACCATAATTCAAAAAAATAGAGATGTGCATGTCTCAAGAACAAAGGGGAAAAACAGACAATGAATATATAAAAACAAAATATAAGATTAAAAAAATATAAATTAAAATATATTTTAAAAAGATAAGATTAAAAATATAAATTAAAATATATAAAAAAAGATACGATTAAAAAATATAAATTAACATATATAAAAAAGATAAGATAAAAACATAAATTAAAATATATGAAAAAAAGATAAGATAAAAAATATAAATTAAAATATATTTAAAAAGATAAGATAAAAAATATAAATTAAAATATATAAAAAAAAGATAAGATAAAAAATATAAATTAAAATATATTAAAAAAGATAAGAAAAAAATATAAATTAAAATATATTTAAAAAGATAAAATAGACTTCCGGTGACGCCATGACAGGATAAGCAGCTTGATTTTTGAGCTCTGGGGAGAGACCCTTAAAACTAGCCTAAATGTAATGAACCTGCACATATTCTGCCCAGAACTGGATTGTTAAGAAAGTTTAGAATGTTTGGCCAACGAAAGGAGACAAGATCTACCAAGAAAGAAGACAGACGGGAGCAAAGTGACGAAGCGGCCTTGGACATGGATAAACTCGAAAACAATGTGGCGTCGGTGCTAGCAGAGTTAAAAGACTTCAGGAAAGAGCATATGGAGGCTTCAAACGATACTAAATCTACGTTGGCAAGGGTAGAAAACGCTCTCAAAGATGTTGTTGAAAGGACAACGGAACTTGAAGAGCAAATGTCCAACATGAAACAGAGAGTGAGCGACAACGAGGACCTGCTGCAGCGTCATAACAGAGCTATTCGCTACATGCTACAACGCGAAACCACACTGTCCGCCAAGTGTGAAGATCTCGAATCCAGATCCAGGCGCAATAACCTACGCATATACGGGATACGAGAAGGTGAAGAGAAAAACGATATGATCCGCTTTATAACCAACATGCTCCGCACTACACTGAAATTACCGGAGAAGCTGGATCTTGGCGTAGAGAGGGCGCACCGATCGTTGATCATGAAGCCGAAAGACACTGCGTCACCGAGATGTATTATTGTCCGATTTCTGGATTACAGAATGAAAGAACGAATTCTTCAAGAGGCATGGAAAAGCCGTGGAGTCTTATACCAGGGCCAGAAAGTGTTTTTTGACCACGACTACTCTGCCGCTGTACAGAAGAAACGTAAACAAGTGAGGGATGTGATCAAACAGCTCAAAGAGAAGAAAGTGAAAGCCACGTCTCCTTTCCCTGCCCAGCTAAAAATTCATATGGACACCGGAGTTAAAACGTTCCCTACACTAATGGAGGCAGCACCAGTCCTCAAGCAGATGGGAATTAACGTTAAAGTGGACGAGAGAGAAACTGTCGGGAGGAGTTACTGCGCAACACCTGGGCCACCCAAGGAGCGGGAGAAGCAACGCTGACCACCGCGGATTTGCAATTGCTCCTACGAGGTGACAAATAACTGAAGGAATTGAAAATTGAGTAGCAAAGTAGGCAAGAATTGTGCGAATTATTTGATTTATAACTGTTAACTAATTAAGGCTAGTGACACTAGGATGTAATCATTATAGTTCAATATAAGGGGTCCTTCTCCTGCTCAGAAGAAAGTGGGATGACTTTTTTGTTTGGTTATATTTACTTTACGTTGGTTTTGCGAAGGCAACCCTTTGCACAGCGTTCTGCTGTGAGACTATTGCCACTACACGGAGTGTACTATGCGGAGGATTTTCGTCACCCTCCTCCGTTACCATAGCGACCATTTTTAAGGACGCGTGTTCGGTTTGTTTAATGTTTGGAAGTCTGTTTATGTTCATGTTCAAAACTTTTGTTATAATGGGTGCAACCTGTTCTTTGAATAACATACTAATGGTGCGATCACGAAACTATAGATACATGTTGTATTGTCTTTTGTATAAGAAAGAAAATAAGATGTGCCTTAATAATTTGAAGGTATTTTCATGAGAAACCTCAGTATTCTAACATATAATGTACATGGCTGGAGTCATCCTATAAAAAGAAAAAAGATATTCAACCAGTTAAAGAAGACGCAGTGTTCCATAGCTCTAATGCAAGAAACTCATCTGAATGATTTGGAACATAAAAAACTTAAAAGAGAATGGGTAAACCAAGTATACTATTCATCATTTGGAAAGAAAAGAGGAGTAGCTATTTTGATTAACAAATCACTTATTTTTTCAAAAGAAAGTGTAATACAAGACAAATGGGGAAGATATGTGATGGTAGTTGGACGGGTTGGGGATGAGGAATTATCTATTATGAACTTATATGCTCCAAATGAATATGATGAGAACTTCTTCAAAGAAATTGCTAATATTATAGCAGAGAATGCAAAAGGTGTTATAATAGTTGGAGGAGATTTTAATGCTGTGCAGGATGGTAAACTAGACAGATCACCAGCAGAGACAGGTCCACAGACTAGGAAAACAAAAATGCTTAATAACATGATAACAGAACTTGGCTTGGAGGGATCCATGGAGACATAGGAACCAAAGTATGAAAGATTTCACATTTTTCTCCAATGTTCACAATAGCTATTCAAGGATAGATTTCTTTTGCATCTCTCAACAGCACATGCATAAAGTAATTGATTGCCATATAGAAACGATAACTCTGAGTGACCATGCACCTGTAACTTTACACCTCGATCTTTGTAAGGAGAATTTTTTCAAGTATTGGAGGCTAAATGTATCACTACTCAACAACGCAGAGGTAGTTCAAGAACTAAAACAAACTATGAGGGACTATTTAGAGACAAATGACACTGGAGATGTCACTCCACCAACTCTATGGAGCCAAAGCTGTAATTAGAGGAAAAATGATTCAAATATCATCACGGATAAAAAAGTCGCGATTAGAGGAACAAACTAACCTTGAGCAAAAAATAAAATTATTGGAAATGGAACATAAAAATACAAGTGAAAATTGCACATTGCTTAAACTGAAAGAAGCCAGAAAAGAGTTGGATACACTTCTTACATATAAAGCAGAAGGGGCATTAAGATTCTCGAGGCAAAGATATTATGAGATGGGTAATAGAGCCAGTCGCCTTCTAGCTTTTCAAATTCGTAAAGCACAAACGGACAGAATGGTACACAAAGTAACTGATCCTACAAATAAGTCTATTGTGTATCGTCCTAAAGACAGAGCCAATGCCTTTGCATCCTTTTACAAAAAACTCTATGAAGAACCGAATCCAATAAATGATGAGATTACACATCAGAGCAAATCCTTTCTCACTAATCTAAATCTACCTGCAGTGTCTGCAGAAGAAGCTGCAGGAATTATTTCAAACATAACAGAGACTGAAATTAGAGAGGCAATTAGAAAATTGAAAAACAATAAATCCCCAGGGACAGATGGACTCCCAGGGGAATTTTATAAATGTTTTATAGATACTTTGTTGCCAGTATTACTTAGGGTCTTCAACTTTACACTTACAAAGAGTGAAATGCCAGACTCATGGTCTGAAGCCATCATCTCAGTTATTCATAAAGAAGGAAGGGATGCGATGCATTGTGAAGGATATAGACCAATTAGTCTTTTGTGCAATGACTTCAAATTACTGACCAGTATTTTAGCGAAAAGGATTCAAAAACATATTAAAAAATTAATTCATCCGGACCAAACAGGTTTTATTCCAGGTCGTCATAGTGCTAATAATATAAGGAGAACCTTGAATATTATAACACAAGCGAGAAATCATAATAGCAGCTCTATGTTAATTAGTTTTGATGCACAGAAGGCTTTTGATATGGTCAATTGGCAGTTTTTATATAAGACCCTTTCAGCCATGGGCTTTCATCCAAAGTTCATGGAATGGATAAAAGTGATTTATACAAATCCGAAGTCATGTGTCAGAGTTAACGGATGCTGCTCGAAATGTTTCTATTTGAAAAGAGGAGTGCGTCAGGGTGACTGCTTGAGTCCCTTGCTGTTTGCAATTAATATTGAGCCTTTAGCAGCATTAAAGCCAAAATATCGACGTTGGTATCGAAACAGAAAAGGCTGAATCGGTGCTTTTCTACTCAGCAAAAACTGGAGGGTTAAATTTCAGAGTTGTTTTTAACCAAAAAAAGTGTTATTTTAACTATTTGAAAGTTCAAAGGAGGTCGAATTGGGGTTATTCACAGAGTTGATATGGTTGAAGTTAATTCAACTTCCCTTAGTGTTAATTTGGCTCCTCCCACCACCACTTCAAACTCCCGTGAGAGAAGACCAGTTTGAACCAGTTTTGTACAGAATTTCATCCTAAATTAACTCAAATAAAGTGTGAAAATAAAACACCTCTGTGTGTTATTTAGCTAAATCAGGTTAACCCTACAAAGTGTTACCTGTTTACTCTCAAAACGTAAATATAACTCTTGATTTCAGGGTTAAACGGAACTTTGGTCCAGTGTTACTTCATAATAACTATGAGAAAAGTTACACTGTGCAGCTTTAAAGGGATCACGGAACCTTCACTTAGAGGCTGCATGCTCAGACCAAATTATGAAGAAACATGTGAAATGTCAAAGAGGTGGTGGGAAACTAAACTTAAGGGTCAAACAAAAGTGCTCGTCTTGCTCAAGGGCGGCTGAGCGGACGGGCTTTTATGTTTGAATAAAAGGATTCTGATCAAAGTTCATTTTAAGAAGAAGAAATGAGAAGAATTAATGAAAAGATGACAAGAATCACATTTCAGAACATGTTTGTACAGATTTAAACTACAGGATTAGCAGTTTTTATGCAGAATAAAACACATTTTTGTTTGTGGAGCAAATGATGATACATCAAATATTTCAGACTTTGTAATTTGCTATTCATTCAGATTGTGATTTTGATTTGATGAATCTGCTGATCTACAAAGATCCAGGACTGAGATTCAGTCATTTCTGATGGTGAAGGATGAGCCTGGGTGTTTTAGAGGAGAGTTCTACAGCCAATCCTCTGTCAGGAAAAGACTTGACGACTCAAAGAAACATTGGTTTGGAGCAGAGTTAAAAGGAAGAAATGAGGCAAATGTGTGTATGAAACAGCAACGACTGAAAGTCTGTATTCATTCTGTTCAGGAAAGTCAAAGTGAAAGACGTTGTTATTTGTGTTAGTAAAACTAAATAATGGGAATATAACAGCAAACAACAATGAACAATGATGAGCCAGACTCATCCCTGCTGAACTTCACACATCAGACAAGATCAGGTGGTACGACTGCGATATGTAAATTCACTCACCCAACACAACATTATGTGAACAAAACTGATTTGTTTTTTTATTGTAATTACTGTATATTTCATTTATATATGCAGTATATTTCATATGTTTTCAAGTTAAATATTTGTTTGGATTTACAGTAAAATGTATTTT
>NW_026571473.1:39903146-39990646 GCF_026225935.1 Boleophthalmus pectinirostris
ACAAGATTTCGGTGTGAATTATTTCCGTCATAATCCCAAGAATTCATTTAAACCCACATCTCTTCATGTTTTCTGCTCTGAAATGAATCATGGGAAATGTAGTTTATAAGATGTTGGTTTTATAAAACTATGAATTTAAGCAAAGGAACTTGTGATTCGATAAATTGTGAAAGTCCATGATATTATTGTGGTACTTTTGACTAGGAGTGGGCGATATCTGGATATTTTAAATATCTCGATATTTTTTTAAACTCGATATGGATTCTGACATATCGGATATATCGATATAATGTTTATATTCAATTCTGATTTCTCCGCTTTGCTTGTTTGTAGTGACGGGTAAATGAGTCGGAGCTCTGAAGCTCTGCCTCGGAGCTCACATGACCAAAGTGTGGAAGTGACAGTGTTGGGAAAGTTACTTTTAAAATGTAATCCTACAGATTACAGATTACAGACCCCAAAATGTCGTTTGTAACGTAATCCATTAATTTACTTGAGGTGAGTAATGTAATCTGAATACTTTGGATTACTTGATTTGCTGTAGAGAAGCAAAGACGAGGAAATCTTCACATAAGAAGTTTTGTCTGATAAAAGAAAATAAAAAGGCCAAACTTTACTGAACCAAATTAAAAATATTATTGATAGAAGAAGAGGAAACACCATTTAGTCCTGTTAAGTCCTGTTTTAGACCTGGTTTAGTCCTGGTTTAGATCTAGTTTAGATCTAGTTTAGTCCTGGTTTAGTCCTGGTTTAGATCTAGTTTAGATCTAGTTTAGTCCTGGTTTAGTCCTGGTTTAGATCTAGTTTAGTCCTGGTTTAGTCCTGGTTTAGATCTAGTTTAGTCCTGGTTTAGTCCTGGTTTAGATCTAGTTTAGATCTAGTTTAGATCTAGTTTAGTCCTGGTTTAGTCCTGGTTTAGATCTAGTTTAGTCCTGGTTTAGTCCTGGTTTAGATCTAGTTTAGATCTAGTTTAGTCCTGGTTTAGTTCTGGTTTAGATCTAGTTTAGATCTAGTTTAGTCCTGGTTTAGTCCTGGTTTAGATCTAGTTTAGTCCTGGTTTAGTCCTGGTTTAGATCTAGTTTAGATCTAGTTTAGTCCTGGTTTAGTTCTGGTTTAGCCCAAAATGTGAAAACAGGAAAATCCCGCTGTGTAATCCATTTATTTGAACAAAGTAACTGTAATCCAATTACCACTCACAGAAACAGTAATTGTAACTGAATAGAGTTACTCATCATTTGTACTCTGATTACGTAACTCCGGTACATTTAATCTGGGTCCCTCCCCCTACTGTTTCGCTCTGCGTGTCGATCGCTTCAGTGTATCGAAGCGTTTCATTGGCTCAGGGAATGTTCCGCTCTGTGATTGGTTCAGATGCTTCAGTGTGTTCGGTGCACTTCTGTGGTTTGACAAGCGCTAAACTGCTACAGTATAAAAGATGCACCAATATCTCTTAAAAATGTTGGTAGTGAGGAGTATTGTGTGACGTTAGTGATGATTTTTGGCGACTTTTGGTATTTGTTTCATTTTCGATGGCATCTGGTCGCCAACTCCCTGAAAAATAAATAAGGGACACCTCACTGGCAGGGCCGCTGTACTGTCGATTTGAGCTACATAGCACTACTGCGCAGTAGTAATGTGTAAATGGCCTCGATTTGAACTTCCGAGGCAGAAGTGGAGTAAAAAGTCACATTTTAAAAGTGGATTGGTTTTATTGTATGTTTTGACCAGTTAAGCGTGTAAACATGTGCGTGTTAGATTTGTGGCAGTATGTTACAGTATGTGAGGCTGCAGGTAGCTCATTTCGACGGGACAGCCCATTTCAACAGAACACTGTAAAGCCCTTTTGGCATCACTGTCGTCCACGCTGCTCTGTGACAGAGTTGAACCCTCAGAGTCTTTAAGGTTTTCAGTTAAGGCCTCCCAAAAAAAATTTAATACATTTTTGTACTACTAATGTAATTTTTTATTTTTTTTATTCAGTGAGCAATAAATACGACACTAGTAATAATTTCTAGATAATTGTTATAAACTTGGACTGATATTTCTTGGGAAACAAAGGGTTAATATAATGGAACGGAAATGGACCAATCACAATTTTTTTTCCAATGGTATCTGGGTAAATCAGTGACTCCCCCCCAAAAAATGTGTTGAGGGCCTCTATTCGGACACCACAGAGTCTGAAAGAGACGGAGAAATGGAGCTTAGAGCCCACGGACAGTGTTGGGGAGTAACAGATTACATGTACCGGAGTTACGTAATCAGAGTACAAATTATGAGTAACTGTATTCAGTTACAGTTACTGTTTCAGTGAGTGGTAATTGGATTACAGTTACTTTGCTGAAATAAATGGATTACATGGTGGTATTTTCCTGTTTTCACATTTTGGGTTATATCCCCCCCCCCCCCCCCTTTTTTTCTTTTTTTTTTCTTTTTGGCAATTCCACTCATTGTCGGAAACTAAACCAGGTCTAAACCAGGACTAAACCAAGACTAAAACCAGGTCTAAACTAGATCTAAACTACATCTAAACCAACTCTAAAATTGGGTCCAAACCAGGACTAAACCAGGACTAAACCAGGACTAAACCAGAACTAAACCAGGACTAAACCAGAACTAAACCAGGACTAAAACAGGATTTAACAGGACTAAATCACGCTGTGCTCCTTCTCCTCTTCTATCAATAATATTTTTATATGTTTAAGGAAGGTTTGGGCTTTTCATTTTCTTTTATCAGACAAAACATCTTAATGTTATGATTTCCTCGTCTTTGTTTCTCTACAGCAAATCAAGTAATCCAAAGTATTCAGATTACATTACTCACTTTAAGTAATTTAATGGATTATGTTACAAACTAGATTTTGGGGTCTGTAATCTGTAATCTGTAGGGGATTACATTTTAAAAGTAAACTTCCCAACACTGCCCATGAATCACTTTGATCTAATTCCACCAAACAAGGTAACACCTCTTTTCTTATTTACAGCATGTTATTTATGTTGCTCTTTACAGATTATTTTAAATCATTATTATTATTGTTGTTGTTGTTAGGTGCGGTGTCGCTCTGCACACAAGTATTGTCTAACACTAACAATACTTCATCGATGCTGAGACACCTGCATCGTGCCAATGGTTAAATTTGTCCACTAGAGGTCAGTGTTTCTCCGAGACCTCAGACACGTCGAACCATTTGAGACAATAGTTTGCGACTGAGGTGTCAGTGCTTCAAGTTTAGCTTCTGTTAAACGTAAACAAATGTGACAAAACTAAATTAAACACATTATAATGTCAAACGGACTGATGTGAATTTACAGTCTTTATGGATTATATGTTGTAAAGTTTATTTATGTAGAAGATTGTAATTAATAATGTGTAACATGTGTTGTTTTATTTATGAATGAAAAGAAGGAAACGTGTTGCAAACGATCTCGTGTATTTTCTGCACTTCTGCTACTTTTGTTTATAAGCATTAAAGTAAAACGTTTGTTCCAAAAATATAGTTCATGCTTTTATTTTGAAAGGCCGTTGTACAACCGGAAGCGGCCACGAGAGAGCGGATGTTTACCTCCCGGCTAACAGTCTGTGCGGCTAACTACAATTAGCACAACGTGAAGTTTTGTTTGTTTAATCTAAACGTAACTAAAAATGTAAAGAGTTAATATGTTAATATTTGGTCTATCCGCGCTTAGCACCTGGTTGATACGGGAACAAGGTTAGCAAGGAACAATATTGGAATTATTTTGCTTTGGAAGTGTTTAGTTTTGTTTTTTGTACGTTGAGTTGTTCTAATTTAGTGTCAACGCGTTATAATTTTATCCACTAGATGGCGCCAGTGCGCTTCGCCTGAGCAATGCGCAGTTTGACAATTCATTTTAATGTGTAATTTCTTGTTCAATATTACGACGGAGTATAAGAGTCAGATAAAAAAAAAAAAAAGCTGGCGCTAGGAGAATAAAGTTGTAACATTTCAACATTAAAGTCGTAATATTAAGAGAATAAAGTCGAAGCCAGAAAAAGTCATAATTTTATGAGAATAAAGTGGTAGTCAAAATAAAGTGGTAATGTTAGGAGAAAATCGGCGGCTCGTGGAGAATTTGGAGCATTTTGTAAAGGAGAAGAATCTGTGTATCATTCGTTCATTCGACTGAATCAGGACTAAATCAGGTCCGGAACCAAACCAGAAAGACCAGGATTGAGACCGGGACCAGACCAGGACTGAAAACGGTTTAGTCCTGGTTTAAGTCATGGAAATGGGAAATGGCGTTTCCGTGACTTTAAAATGCGATGTGGGACTAAACCAGGACTGAACCAGGACTAAACCGTTTTCAGTCCTGGTCTGGTCCTGGTCTCAATCCTGGTCTCAGTTCTTGTCTGATCCCGGACTCAGTCCTTGTCTCGTCCCGGTCTAAGTCCTGGTTTAGACCTGGTTTAGTTCTAGTTTAGACCTGGTTTAGTTCTTGTTTAGTCCTGGTTTAGACCTGGTTTAGTCCTTGTTTAGTCCTGGTTTAGTCCTGGTTTAGACCTGGTTTAGTCCTGGTTTAGTCCTGGTTTAGTCCTGGTTCAGTCCGGAGGCACAAACAATGAAGAAAATTGTTTTGTTTTTTTTCATTTTCTTATTTTTGGTTTTATTTTGAAAAACAAGTTTCTTCTTCTGCCGCATTTTTCACTTTGACTTTGATTTTATTACGACTTTATTCTCGTAGCTCCTGCATCTTTTTTTGTTTTTGTTTTTAATACTCTGTCGTACAATACAGATTAATAGCAAGGTTCAGGTTTTATGAGAATTGTTGTCGAGAAATAGTAATTATTGATCAGACTGGAGATTGTCATAAATGGTTAAATGATTGAAAGGTTAAAAGGAGTAAAAGGTACACTGAGAGCTAATTGTTTTTTATTTCACTCTTTTGTACTTCTTACGGTGTGTTCACAAACAAGGCCCAAAAATAAAAGTTGTGAACAATCAGATTTTAAGTCTCGTCTGAAGACCCACTTTTATTCTCTGGTTTTTAACACCGCGGGAGTTGTCTGCTCCTCTGTGTCTTTTATTTATTTTTTATGTGTTTTTATTGGTTTTACTGATTTAATTTATTTATTTATTGGTTTATTTATTTCTATTCTATGATTTTTTTTATTTTTTATTTTACTGGTTTTATTTTATTTTACTGTTTTTTTATTTATTTTAAGACTAGTATTATTTTAGTAGTTTATTTTATCATCTTATTGTTATTTTTATGTATTTGTGCAGCACTTTGGAAACAGTTTGTTTGTGAAATGTGCGACAGAAATAAAGTGGATTGAATTGGATCAGTGTATGAGACCATCATTTCAACCGGGATGCTACACATGTTTTATTTCTTTTATTTTACAGTTAAATTATTATTTACGTAATAAGTTTTTTTTTTGTAATCTTAAATGTGGCAGAAGCACTTTGTTCCCACATGAACTGCCGACCTCTTTGCGCTTCAATAAAAAAAAGACATCGTTGAATTTGGCATATTTGTTTTTGCAGGAGTTTTTGGGTAATTTATTTTTTTTCCTGTACAGATATCGAGATTTATATCGTATATCAAGATACAGCAAAATATATCCAGATATATTTTTTGCTCCATATCACCCAGATACAATATCACAATTTATCAGTTATTGTTACGTCCCTAGTTCCAAATCTCACGATCTGATATTTATTGTGATATTTTGGAGAGAATAATAATAACTGTAGATGTGAGACTTTTTTTTACTTTTAAAACACCTTGACAAGATTTTGGTGTGAATTATTTCCATCATAATCCCAAGAATTCAGTTAAACCCACGTCTCTTCATGTTTTCTGCGCTGAAATGAATCATGGGAAATGTAGTTTATAAGCTGTTGGTTTTATAAAACTATGAATTTAAGCAAAAGAAACTTGTGATTCGATAAATTGTGACAGTCCACGATATTATTGAGACTTTTGACGATACGATATCACGATTTTTCAGTTTTTGTTACATTTCTAGTTCCAGTTAGAATTATTCTGGTCTTTCTGAATCTCGACAGGATGGTTTCGGTGTCGCTGAAGTCCAGACTTTGTCCGTCCATCCAGTGACTTCAGGAAGGTTTCATGGTTCATCCTCCAGAATCTGAGTGTCATTTGTTCATTCGTTTTTCAAAATAAAACAAAAAATAATAAAACGAAAAAAAAAAAAAAACTACGATTTTCTTCATTATTTGTCTCCAAAACCAAAATGATAAAACAGATAACGGATAATGATTCTGGGACTAGACCAGGACTGGTCCCGGTCTCAGTCCCGATCACCCGACTACACAGGTGCAACTCCGAGCCCGTCCTGACACTCAGTCCAGGTTCAGTCCTGGTTTAGTCCTGGTTTAGACCCAATTTAGACCTGGTTTAGTCCTGGTTTAGACCCAGTTTAGTCCTGGTTCAGTCCTGGTTCAGACCTGGTTTAGTCCAGGGTTAGTCCCGGTTTAGTCCTGGTTTAGACCTGGTTTAGTCCTGGTTTAGACCCAGTTTAGTCCTGGTTCAGTCCTGGTTCAGACCTGGTTTAGTCCAGGGTTAGTCCCGGTTTAGTCCTGGTTTAGTCCTAGTTTAGACCTGGTTTAGTTCTTGTTTAGTCCTGGTTTAGTCCAGTATTGCAGTTTTACAGAAACTGGAAACTGTCTTTATCCTTTTTTTCCATTTTTCATTTAAACCCAAAATCAAAAAAAAAAGAAAAAGAAAAAAAAAAAAAAAAAACAAATCTTTATCCGTTTTTTCATTTTGGTTTTGGAGACAAATAATGAAGAAAATCGTCGGTTTTTTCGTTTTCTTATTTTTGTTTTTATTTTGAAAATCGAATAAACGACCGACCCTCGGATCTTCCCGGCGTCTCGAGTTTCTCTCTCACTCCGGACTTTCTTTCCGCTGCTCGTTTTGTTTGCCGTTGTTCTCGTGTTTGATCCTCGTCCGTTCCTTCTGCCTGCGCCGCCGCGTCACGTGAACGCACCGGTGCACCTTCAGCTGCGAGTTCTGCGCGAAACGTTTATCGCAGACCGCGCAGTGGAACGGTTTGACCTCCATGTGCAGGATCCGGTGCATGTACAGCGAGCTCTTCCGCGTGAAGCCCTTCTTGCAGACCGAACACCTGTAAGGTCTCTCTCCGGTGTGCAGCAGGACGTGGCTCCACAGGTCTCGTTTCAGGGTTTTGTTGCAGATGGGGCAGGTCTTCAGGCGGCTGTTCGGTCCCGGGGCGGAGGACGAGGTTTGCGGCAGGTTCGGATCGAAGCTCGGCTCGTCCTCGCCCTCGTCTTCTACTGGAATTCGCTCCGGCTGCTCTCGGTCCTCTTTCTTGAAACTGAAACGTACTGGTTCTTTCAGGAGTTGGACAGTTTCGTTCTCGTCCATGATCAGTTCTTCTTGGATTGGGGCCACTTCTTTCTTGAACCTGAAACGGATCGGTTCATTCAGGAGTTGGACAGTTTCGTTCTCGTCCATGTTTGTTTCTCTTTGGGACAGGGCCGCTTCACTTTTGAACTTGAAGCGGATCGGTTCATTCAGGAGTTCAACAGATTCACTCTCGTCCATGATTGTTTCTCTTTGGGGCAGAGCCGTTTCACTCTTGAACCTGAAACGGATCGGTTCTTTCAGGAGTTGAACAGTTTCGTTCTCGTCCATGTTTGTTTCTCTTTGGGGCAGGGCCGCTTCTTTCTTGAACCTTAAACGGATCGGTTCTTTCAGGAGCCGGACAGATTCACTCTTGTCCATGATCGGTTCTTCTTGGGGCAGAGTCGCTTTACTCTTGAACCTGAAATAGATCGGTTCATTCAGGAGTTCAATAGATTCACTCTCGTCCATGATTGTTTCTCTTTGGGGCAGGGCCGTTTCACTCTTGAACCTGAAGCGGATCGGTTCATTCGGGAGCCGGACAGTTTCATTCTTGTTCATGTTTGTTTCTCTTTGGGGCAGGGCTTCTTCTTTCTTGAACCTGAAGCGGATCGGTTCATTCGGGAGCCGGACAGTTTCATTCTCGTTCATGTTTGTTTCTCTTTGGGGCAGGGCTTCTTCTTTCTTGAAACTGAAATGGATCGGTTCATTCAGGAGTTCAACAGTTTCGTTCTCGTCCATGATGAGTTCTTCTTCGGGCAGGGACACTCCACTCTTGAAACTGAAACGATTCGGTTCGTACCGGAGCCGATTAATCTCGTTCTCGTCCGTGATCGGTTCTTCCGGGTGCAGGGCTGTTTCATTCTCATCCGCGATCGGTCGTTCTGGCCTGAAGTCGGCGTCCGGAGCATCGTCTTTCACTTTCACGTGGACGTACGGGCTCCGCGTGGGTTGAAGGTTCAATTCTGGCACGAGGCTCAGCTCCTCTGGTTCAGTTTTAACCAAAAGTTGTCCGTGACTCACCGTTTCCGCGCAAAGAAAATCTGCAAGACAAGATAAAATAACGTTCTAAGAGGCGGTTTTATCTGCTCTTTTTTAGGGTTTTGAAACGACAAACAACAAAATCTCCTGTTTTATTCTGCTCTAAAACTCTCTACAAACACGTTCTGAAATGTTTTACTCTGCATAAAAACCCTCCAGATCAGATTTGAGTCTTGGTCGATTCTTCTAAACGTGTTAAAAATGTGAAATTTTGAACAGAATCTTTTTGTTAAAATAGAAATCAAAAATCTAAATCACAATGTTGGTCAGAAAAATTCCACTTCCGTTATTTCCCCAAACGATTCAGCCCCAGTTTGAGGTGATTAAAGACGACGTACGACGCGGTTCTCAAACAAAACCAGTGTTTTTTTATATAAATAAAATCTAAATCATACCTGGATTATTCAAACTCAGAGATTCAGAAAAAGAGGTTTAGGAAACGTTTGTGCAGCAATTTCTTCTTTTTATTTCATAGTTTTTTTTGTGTGTTTTTCAAGAGACGAGGCCAACGCAAAATCTAGAGTTCAGTCCATTTTTAGACCTGTTTTAGTCATGGTTTAGTCCAGGTTTAGTCCTGGTTCAGTCCAGTTTTAGACCTGTTTTAGTCCTGGTTTAGTCCAGGTTTAGTCCTGGTTCAGTCCAGTTTTAGTCCTGGTTCAGTCCTGGTTCAGACCTGGTTTAGTCCAGGTTTAGTCCAGGTTTAGTCCAGTTTTACTCCAGTTTTAGTCCTGGTTCAGACCTGTTTCAGACCTGGTTTAGTCCAGGTTTAGTCCAGTTTTACTCCAGTTTTAGTCCAGTTTTAGTCCAGTTTTAGTCCAGGTTAAGTCCAGGTTAAGTCCAGGTTAAGTCCTGGTTCAGTCCTAGTTCAGACCTGGTTTAGTCCAGGTTTAGTCCAGGTTTAGTCCAGGTTTAGTCCAGTTTAGTCCAGGTTTAGTCCAGTTTTACTCCAGTTTTAGTCCAGGTTAAGTCCAGGTTAAGTCCAGGTTCAGTCCTGGTTCAGACCAGGTTTAGTCCAGGTTTAGTCCAGTTTTACTCCAGTTTTAGTCCTGGTTCAGACCTGTTTCAGACCTGGTTTAGTCCTGGTTTAGACCTGGTTCAGACCTGGTTTAGTCCTGGTTTAGACCTGGTTTAGTTCTGTCTTTTTTTTTTTTTTTTTTTTTTGCTCAACTACAGCCAAATATTCACAGATTTGTATCTTGAGAACATCAATATTTCTAAATCTTTCTTCGCACCGACGCACAAACCCAACGCGCTTTTTACGCACAGGACGCACGGTTTATTTATTTATTTATTCATTCATTTATTTATTTATTTTTTATCGTTTTCGTGCCGCTGTTTCTGACCGAAGCGAGAAATAAAAAGAGAAATAAACCGAAGCTCTCACCCGGTAACCTGTGGAGCTGCACCTGAGGCCGCAGAGTCGAGTCCAGGAGCTCCGGGTTCCTCTGGTTCCTCTGGTTCCTCTGGTTCTTCTGGTTCCTCTGGTTCTCCTCTCTGGAGCGGCGCAGTTCTTCTTCATATTCCGCTATCGTCGTCTCCAGCAGAGCACAGATCTCGTCCGCGGCCGCAGAGAGTCTCTCCGTGACCAGAGCTCTGAGTCTGCGCCTCTTCTCACACATTTTACACCAAAACTGGATTTTTACCTTTTTAATTTTTAGCTTCAGCGCCGGAGGAAAACCAAAACCGGACTGAGGGTTTTCCGCGTCGGTCTGAGCAGTGCCGCCCCCTGCAGGAGCGGAGGGAACCCGCGCGCTCAGGCTCACTGCGTTTTAACCAGAAGACATGTTTATTTATTTAATTTTTTTTAATTTTTTATATAAAGAACCAAACAAAGTCAAAGAAATTAGCGTAAGACAATCTGTGTGTCCTTTGTTCATTTGTTTTTCAAAATAAAACCAAAAATAAGAAAACGAAAAACAAAAAATAAATGACAATTTTCGTCGTTATTTGTCTCCAAAACCAAAATGAAAAACCAGAAAATGATTTGATTTTTTTCAGTATTTGATTTTGTGTTTAAATGAAAAATGGAAAAAAATGGATAACGGACTGAACCAGGACTAAACCAGGATTAAACCAGAACTAAACTAGGACTAAATCAGGACTAAACCAGGACTAAACTGGGACTAAACCAGGACTAAAACAGGGCTAAACTGGGACTAAAACAGGACTAAACCAGAACTAAACTCGGACTAAATCAGGACTAAATCAGGACTAAACCAGGACTAAACCAGAACTAAACAGGACTAAATCAGGACTAAATCAGGACTAAACCAGGACTAAACCAGGACTAAACCAGGACTAAATTAGGACTAAATCAGGACTAACCCAGGACTTGTTTTTGGGTTTATTTTGAAAAACAAATGAACAAATGACTTGCAGATTTAAGACAAAATACAACTTTTCTGAACATTTTATTTAAAAAAAGGAGTTGAAACTGTAAAATAAAACTGTTCAGACGTTTGGAAACTTCTGATTCTGCAGGAATCACAGAGGAATCGTCTTTCGGAGATTTTTCAGTCCCGTGTTCCAGAGTTTACACAGACACAGACACAAATACAAGAAACTTTATGAAACACATTTTGAGGAACATCTTAAAAAATCTTGTAAAAAAATTGAGAACTTTGCACATCAGTTACTTGAGACGGAGCGTTGGAGAAAAAGAAGAAGAAGAAGAAGCCCGAGAGCAGAGAGAAAAATCCCACACACTATTTTACTGCAAAATGTGAAATTTATACAAACAAACAACACAAACCAGGACTAAACCTTAAGTCCTGGTTCAGTCCTGGTATAGTCCTGGTTTAGACCTGGTTTAGACCTGGTTTAGACCTGGTTTAATCCTGGTTTAGTCCTGGTTTAGACCTGGTTTAGATCTGACTTAGACCTGGTTTAGATCTGACTTAGACCTGGTTTAGATCTGGCTTAGACCTGGTTTAGATCTGACTTAGTCCTGGTTTAGACCTGGTTTAGACCTGGTTTAGTCCTGGTTTAGTCCTGGTTCAGACCTGGTTTAGACCTGGTTTAGTCCTGGTTCAGTCCTGGTTTAGACCTGGTTTAGACCTGGTTCAGTCCTGGTTCAGACCTGGTTTAGACCTGGTTTAGTCCTGTTTCAGTCCTGGTTTAGTCCTGGTTCAGTCCTGGTTTAAACCTGGTTTAGACCTGGTTTAGTCCTGGTTTAGTCCTGGTTCAGTCCTGGTTCAGTCCTGGTTTAGACCTGGTTTAGACCTGGTTTAGTCCTGGTTCAGTCCTGGTTCAGACCTGGTTTAGACCTGGTTTAGTCCTGGTTTAGTCCATATACGGCACAAAAGTTCAGCAACCTGATGAAGAAAGTTGTCGTGTGGGATTTTTCTCAAAAACTTAAAACTTAAGTTAAATGTTTATGATCCTTCGTTACAGTTTTTCTTTTCTTTTTTTACTGAAACTGTGACAGATTCACAGAGTCTCACAAACACAAACATTTACACGGCCTTTTCTTATTCTTCTTATCTTTTTTTTTTTTTTTTTTACATTTGAACCAAACCAAACTGCGTCCCGTTTAAAGTCACAAACTGAACACACGAAAGGTTTTTACCAAACAGCGAATACACATGTCTAACAGCTGCATGGTTTGTGACCTGTGTGTGTGGGGGTGTGTGTTTTCTTCTTCTCTTCTTTGTTCTCAGGTTTCACACTGGAGTTAAAATGAACACAGACGGAGGAAGAAGAGGATGAGGAGGAGGAAGAAGAGGATGAGGAGGAGGAAGAGGAGGAGGAGGAGGAAGAGGAGGAGGAGTTTGTTCACTGCACAAACACTTGAGTACGTTTACCTGCTCATCAGTGTCCCGGGTTTTATCCAGATCTCGGTCAGTTTTTGGGACACTGTGTTCACAAACCGGGACTCTCATCTCCCTGTGACTCGATCAAACGGAGTGTCCCGGTTTCTTGACATAATTTTACAAAATAGAAAAAAGGACAGCAGAGAATCCGTGTAAATCCATGTGTCATTCGTTCATTCGTTTTTCAATATAAAACCAAATATAAGAAACGAAAAAACAACTTTTCTTCATTATTTGTGGGACCAGACCGAGACCAGACTGAGACCAGACCGGAACTGAGACGCAGACCGGGACTGAGACCGGGACTGAGGCCGAGAGCAGACCGGGACCAGACCAGAGGCTCAGAGCCCACAGCAGGACCGGAGCTCGAGGCTGAGGCTCGGACCCCGCAGAGGCTCGAAGTCAAAGCTCGGAGTCCGGGTCTGGTCCCAGTCTCGGTGTGGTCTCGCTTTGGTCCCGGTCTGGTCCCAGTCTCAGTCTGGTCGCGCTCTCAGTCCCGATCTGGTCCCAGTCTCGGTCTGGTCTTGCTCTGGTCCCGATCTGGTCCCAGTCTCGGTCTGGTCTCGCTCTGGTCCCGGTCTGGTCCCAGTCTCGGTCTGGTCGCGCTCTGGTCTCAGTCTGGTCCCGGTCTGGTCTGCGTCTCAATCCCGGTCTGGTCCCAGTCCCGGTCTGGTCCCGCTCTGGTCTGCGTCTCAGTCCCACTCTGGTCCCGGTCTCGGTCTGGTCTTGGTCTGGTCCCGAGTGTGGAACGCGCCGCTGTCTGTGCGGTTTAACATGAAGCCACAACACAAACGCCGCCATCAGAACCAAAACAGTTCATCTCCATTTGACAAAACAAGTCACGACGCCGAATCAACACTGGTGAGCGGGACACGTCTCAACAGACACATGCGTCAAATACAGCGAGTGAAACGCAAACGACGAAGAAACGTCTCAAACCCCAACAGCCAATATAAACCAAACCTGAGAGACAGAACTAACCCCGCCCCCGAGAGAGACCGAAATCCACTGAAATTCCACAAGACACAGACACGACACCAGACAGAACAGAGACTCCCTCAGGCTGAAACAGGATCCTGAGTCTCAATACGAACATTTAAATGACCAAAACGCCGAGGCCAGAGCTGCAGAAACACTTGTCTTACACTTCCTGTGTTAAATGTTATTTAGAATATAAGGTTTATTGATGTTTGAAAGGATGTATTTGAATTTTTATTCCATGGTCATTATATTAGTTGAAATTGGTCTCAAAATGTCAATATTAATGTTTATCGCAATGAATTCTTGGTCAATTAATTGTCCAGCAAAATCTGTGATCGTCACAGGTCTAGGCTTGACCCACGTACCAAATTTGGTGCCAATCGGTTCATAAATGGTGGAATTTTCGAGGGTGGACACACACACACACACACACACACACACACACACACACACACACACACACAGAGACACACACAAAAGCTGACACTTCGCCTATTGCGGGTTATTTTTTAAAACATAAACAATAACAATAAACAAGCGACCGTTGTAACTCAAAAAACCCAACCATACTGACACTGATGTGCACGTAAACACACTCACTGGGACATTTTGAGTGAGAAGACGTTAGTAACAGTAACATTTCTTCTGTTTCAGTTTTGCTCCATCGCTGTGAGGTGTTTTTTTCCATCCAAACGCCTCAAGCTTTTAGTTTTTTTAAGAAAGAAGCGAAGAACCGTTTAACTGTGACTCGAGATGCTGCTTCTTAAACTGAAGAGATGAACTTTGTGCGAGCGTAAACAGCTGTAAGGTTTCTCTGAGTCGTCTTTTCACACGTTTCTCTCATCCAGACCCTGCAGCTGTTCCCGGCAGGTCTCCATCTGGAGGAGATCTGGAGAAAACACCAGAGTCTGAGCTGAACTGCTGCAGGGAGCCGCTCCGTGCGTTTTCATGTGAATTTTCAGCGTGAACGACCGAGCGAAGGTTTTCCCGCAGACAGAGCAGCTGTACGGTCTCTCTCCGGTGTGAATCCTCATGTGCTCCGTCAGGTGATGCTGCTGCGTGAACCTGTTATTGCAGACCGAACAGCTGTAAGGTTTCTCGCCCGTGTGTGTCCTGTTGTGCTGCGTAAGCGAGGACAACTGGGAGAATGTCCTTCCGCAGACCGAGCAGCAGTAGAGTTTCCCCTCTCGCTGCGTTGTCGCGTTCGCGCTCGCGTGTCCCGGCGCTCCTGGGGCAGAGACGCCGCTCTCCCTCTGAGCGGCCGACAAACGCAACGACAAACGCCCCCCCTGCGCGTCCTGACCGCTTTTGTGCTGCCGATGGTGGATTTTCAGAGTGAACGATCGCGCGAACGCTTTCCCGCACACTGAACAGCTGTAAGGCCTCTCCCCGGTGTGGGTTCTCATGTGCTCCGTGAGGTGGTGATGCTGCGTGAACCTGTTGTTGCAAACTGAACAGCTGTAAGGCTTCTCCCCGGTGTGCGTGCGGTAGTGCTGCGTGAGCGAGGAGAGTTGGGGGAAGGCTCGCGCGCACACGGAGCAGCGGTACAGGTTTCCATCCCGGTGCGTTCGCGCGTGAGCCTTCAGCGAGCACTTACGCACAAACGAGCTGCGGCAGATGGGACACCTGTAGGTTTTCTCGCCAGTGTGAACCCTGGTGTGCGTCTCCAAGTTGTGTTTCGTCGTGAAGCCTTTCTGACAGAACGGGCACTCCAGAATCTCTCCTCCTGCTCCTTTTCGTTTCCTCGGCGTTTGTTCGTCGCGCTCTCCGTGCTCCTCCGTCTCCGTGCGCGCGGTGGAAGCGGCGGCCGGAGCCTCCCAGTCTTCGTCGTCGTCCGTGTCAGAGGAGCGGTCGGTTTGCGGGTCGGCGCGCGAGGGGAAGTGTCCCTGTGCACGCGCCGGCTGCTCCTCTTTCTCTCGGGCCTCGGTTTGTCTCAGTCGGAGCAGTGAGGACGGCTCTTCGCTCTTCACACACACGGCGGTGAACTCCGGGAGCGACTCTTCCTCCTGTTTCACGCTCGGCTCCTCTGCCTCCTCTTTAATCCGTGGACTCGCTGCTTTTTCCTCGTTGATACTCGGCTCTGGGCTGAACCAGCGGCTCTGAACAGCTGCAGGAGAAAAGAATCAAACATTAGTAATGAACAGTAACAGACGCTTTTCAACAGTGACACTTTTGTACAAACCGTTTGATTTCATTGTTTCTATATTGAGTTGATTTTGACCTGATCTGAACCACACAGATCTGATTTTTTCAAATGTGACCCAGGACACTTGGACCTGTGCTCCTGAAACTGATCCATATCTGATCTTTTGACATGTGACTTCAGTGTGAACGGTCAGGTCACATTCATCCACCTACATGTTATCAACAAGACACAAACGTCACTATTCTGCACTGAAGTAGGAGAAAATTGTTAATGAACTCTGTGTCACTGAGGTGAAGCACATCTCCACTCATCACTCTTGGCTCCGTCTCCACATCCACACGTTCCTTTCAACGTTCTGTCCCACAAAACACCACGACCAAAAACCTCGTCCTTCTCCTTCTCAATCTCCTCCTTAAAACAAGTCAGTTGTTCATGTTCTGGCTCCGGTACGAGAGGAACTTTAAAATCTCCAGGTGCTCGATGCTGCGTCCATGTTTGGACAACTTGTGTAAACACAGAGACGCTCGCTGCGGTTGACGTCGTCGTGTCTCCAGTGTCACATGTGGGACACTTACGGGCCGTTTAATGTTCACACTGGAGTCACATACAAGTCACATTTAACTGGAAATGTGAACGACCTCGAAAAAACATCAGATTTCACACAAAAAAATCGGAATTGAGCGTTAAGCCCTGCAGTCTGAACACAGACTAACTCTTTCACATTGTATCTTCTGCACATAAACAAGCACAGTTTGGGTTTTGGAACATCCATTACACAATAGATTTCTTGGATCAGTCACAGACTAGGAACTATGAAAGTCCGACTATTGCTCCTCCCCGCGCCCGTCCTGAGAAAGCACAGGCTCCGCCCTCCAAACGTGACGTAGACTCTGAGTGAGCCGCCCTTCCTCCGCCATCTCAGGGAGGGAGGGGGAGACAGACGTGACCCTGATAGCGGCAGGAATAAACTTTTATTCATCATGGAGATACAGCGCGTTCAGCCGCATGTGTTGGACCCGGAATCGGACGAGGACTTTGAGGTGCACGAAGCTCAAGCACCGCGTCCACATCAGCTGAACATTACCGATTGGTAAAGTTTAATAAACACTAGTAGATCAACTTATTATATCGTGTCAATCTAAAAACCATTTTGACGACACATCCAAGGCCCACACATCACTCTAAGAAGGTAGAAAGGTCTGGAAAGTGGATTCTGCGGGAGATGTCTCCACAGGCTTTTGTGGCGTTTTTGTCTTTTTTGCTACTTATTTAAAATTTATTATTACCATTTATATTTTTTACTCTTTATGTTAGAGTTTAGTCCTTGTTTAGACCTAATTTAGACCTGGTTTAGTCCTGGTTTAGACCTGATTTAGACCTGGTTTAGTCCTGGTGTAGTCCTGGTTTAGACCTACTTTAGTCCTGGTTTAGTCCTGGTTTAGACCTGGTTTAGGCCTGGTTTAGTCCTGGTTTAGACCTGGTTTAGTCCTGGTTTAGACCTGATTTAGACCTGGTTTAGTCCTGGTTTATTCCTGGTTTATTCCTGGTTTAGACCTGGTTTATTCCTGGTTTAGACCTGGTTTAGACCTGGTTTAGACCTGGTTTAGTCCTGGTTTAGACCTGGTTTAGTCCTGGTTTAGACCTGATTTAGACCTGGTTTAGTCCTGGTTTATTCCTGGTTTAGACCTGGTTTAGACCTGGTTTAGTCCTGGTTTAGACCTGGTTTAGTCCTGGTTTAGACCTGATTTAGACCTGGTTTAGTCCTGGTTTATTCCTGGTTTATTCCTGGTTTAGACCTGGTTTAGACCTGGTTTAGACCTGGTTTAGACCTGGTTTAGTCCTGGTTTAGACCTGGTTTAGACCTGGTTTAGTCCTGGTTTAGACCTGGTTTAGTCCTGGTTTAGACCTGGTTTAGACCTGGTTTAGTCCTGGTTTATTCCTGGTTTAGACCTGGTTTAGACCTGGTTTAGTCCTGGTTTAGACCTGGTTTAGTCCTGGTTTAGACCTGGTTTAGACCTGGTTTAGTCCTGGTTTATTCCTGGTTTAGACCTGGTTTAGACCTGGTTTAGACCTGGTTTAGTCCTGGTTTAGACCTGATTTAGACCTGGTTTAGTCCGGAGCCGCATAAAGAGCCGCGGCTCCGGGGGCGGCGCGGCGGGTGATGAGCCGCTCTGAGGCGGGACTCACCTGCTCTGTCTCCGGCGCCGCTCGGGTCCGGGAGCCGCTGGTTCCTCTGGTTCCTCTGGTTCTCCTCTCTGGAGCGGCGCAGTTCTTCTTCATATTCCGCTATCGTCGTCTCCACCAGAGCAAAGATCTCGTCCGCGGCCGCAGAGAGTCTCTCGGACACCAGAGCTCTCAGGACGCGGAGTTTAGACATTTTATTTTTCCCGAAACTCTAAACTCCACTTCCGCTCTTAGCTTTAGCATTAGCATTAGCTTTAGCATTAGCATTCTTCTTCTTCTCATGAGGTTTTATTGTAGATTGGCGAAAAAACGGCAGGAGCTTTACCGCCGCCAACTGACGAGGAGAGTGAACTGAAACACGACTTCATGATAATAAACAAATTAAATTAGAAAAAAAACAACAAAACAAAAAAATAAAAAATAAGAAAAAATATATATAATACAATTTAAAATAAAATAAATGAAACCAAACTAAACTAAATAAAAAAATAAACAAAAATAAAATAAAATAATTGAAACTAAATTAAAATTAAATAAACAAAAATAAATTAAATAAAATTAAATATTGTTATTATATTATATTGTTACAACGGAGTATAAGGGTAAATAAATAAAAAATGCTGGCGCTACGAGAATAAAGTCATAACATTTCGAAATTAAAGTCGTAATTTTATGAGAATAAAGTCGAAGTTAAAATAAAGTCGTAATATTATGAGAACAAAGTTATAATATGAATTACTGAACCAGGACTGAACCAGGACTAAACCAGGACTAAACGAGGTCCGAGACCAGACCGGGACTTAGACCGGGATCAGACAAGAACTGAGACCAGGATTGAGACCGGGAACAGGACCAGGACTGAAAACGGTTTAGTCCTGATTCAGTCCTGGTTCAGTCCTGGTTCAGTCCGTATGTGGCGTAATATTCCCGCATCGCATTTTAAAGTCACGGAAACGCCATTTCCCATTTCCGTGATTTAAACCAGGACTAAACTAGGACTAAACTGTTTTCAGTCCTGGTCTGGTCCCGGTCTCAATCCTGGTCTTAGTTCTGGTTTGGTTCCGGACCTGATTTAGTCCTGATTCAGTCCTTGTTCAGTCAAATGAACGAATGATACACGGATTCTTCTCCTTTACAAAATGCTCCAAATTCTCCACGAGCCGCCGATATTCTCCTAATATTACCACTTTTTCTGGCTTCGACTTTATTCTCATAATATTACGACTTTAATGTCCAAATGTTACGACTTTATTCTCGTAGCGCCAGCATTTAAAAAAAAAATTTTTTATCTGACCCTTACACTCCGTCGTAATATTGTGATGTGTGAGCTCCTGTGTTCAAATTATTTCTATTGAGGAAAGTCTAAGATGAGGAACAACGTTGTACGATGGAAGAAGGCACTTTTTTTTTTTTCTGATTCAGAAATTCTTCAACATAAACAATAGATTTTAATCAGTGCTTATTTTACAGACGATCCAAACTTCACTCCAAATGAGTCTGAGAACGAGAACCGTTTTTCCTGACAGACGATCTGACTCAAACCGTCACAAATCACAGAATCATGATCTCGATTCAGGGAGTGTTACCACGGCAACAGTCGAAAAAACAAACAAACACAAAACACAATCCTCTTTGGTCCAGATGTTATTAAAACGTGAAGAGTGTTTCTGTAAAACTCTCGCCTCGTTTCATTTGAGATCTGCACATTGTTGGACAAATTAAACATTTTCACATTTCTGTTTCTTCATTTTTCATAAGTTTTACGTAATAAATGCATCCAGAAACATCCAGAAATATCCAGAAACATCCAGAAACATGCCCACCTGAGCCCCACCCGCTGAGCGCCCAGAATAAACCGAACTCAAGAAAATGAAACATGATCTGGTTCTGAAGCTCGTCTCAGTCTCGGTGGATTTTTGGTTCACGTCGTTTACCCCAAAAGTCACGAGACGAGGTTCTCCGTTCACTCTGACGTCACAAAACCGGCCGACGTTTGGAAACATGTGGATTCTTTTTTTCCTTTTATAAATTGGCTGTTCATTTGTGTTTTATAATTTTAATTAAACCGTTACGTCCTTCAGATCAACAGTTCCGACCTCGACCTTTAGAGAGAAGACACTTCTGCTAAAACCACAGTTCAGTCCTGGTTTAGACCTGGTTTAGTTCTGGTTTAGTCCTGCATTAGTCCTTGTCTGGTTTTGGTCTAGTCCTGGCTTAGTTCTGGTCCTGGTCTAGTTCTGGTTTAGTCCAGCTTTAGTCCTGGTCTAGTCCTGGTCTAAATCGTGGTCTAGTCCTGGTCTAGGTCCTGGTTTAGTTCTGGTTTAGTCCTGGTTTAGTCCTGGTTCAGTCCTGGTTCAGTCCTGGTTCAGTCCTGTTCAGTCCCGATCCAGTCCTGGTTCAGTCCCGATCCAGTCCTGGTCCTGGTCTAGTCTTGGTCTAGGTCCTGGTTTATTCCTGGTTTAGTCCTGGTTTAGTCTGGTCTGGTGTTGGTCCAGTCCCGGTCCAGTCTCGGTCTAGTCCTGGTCCTGGTCTAGTCCTGGTTTAGTCCTGGTTTAGTCCTGGTTTAGTCCTGGTTTAGTCCTGGTCCTGGTCTAGTCCTGGTTTAGTCCTGGCTTAGTCCTGGTCTAGTCCTGGTTTTATCACGTTCTCAGTGTCTGTAGCTCCATCAGACGTCGTCCTCCTCGTGTTTCCAAACGTCTTCGTCGTGAATCGAGTCGATTGTGACGAGGAAAATTAAAAAAAACAGTTTTGTGTTTTTAGAATCTCTTAAATTCTAAATCAAATCCTCCGTCCTCGTGTTTTCGTTGAAACAGAAAAACGCCCTCGACGCGGCGCGTTCACGACACCGAGGTTTTCTGAGGGTCTGAACTGCTGAAAGGTTTCTCTCTGGCGTGAGTTCTCTCGTGTTTCTTCAGCGCGGATCCGTCGAGAAACGCTTTCCCGCAGGCCGAGCAGCTGAAGGGTCTCTCCCCCGTGTGAACGCGCGTGTGAACTTCCAGACTCAACTTGTACGCAAAGGTTTTGTTACAAATTGAGCAGCTGTAGGGTTTCTCCCCGGTGTGCGTCATCATGTGTTTGTCCAGCGTGCATTTGCTCCTAAACTCTTTCTCGCAGTTCGAACAGCTGTAAGGTTTGTCCCCCGTGTGGATCCTGATGTGGACCCCGAGAGCAGACTTGTACGTGAACGTCTTCTGACAGAACGGACAGCTGAAAGGTCGCTCTCCCGTGTGGATTATCGCGTGTTTATCTAACGTCGCCTGCTGCGCAAACGTTCTCTTACAAACCGAGCAGCTGTAGGGTTTCTCTCCCGTGTGGGTCCTCATGTGGCGCCGGAGGGTCGAGCTCTCCGTGAACATTTTCTCGCAGCACGAACAGCTGTAAGGTCTCTCCCCGGTGTGCGTGTTGATGTGTTCGCTCAGACACGAATTCCGAGAAAACACTTTGTCGCAGTAGGGGCAGCTGTAGGGTTTTTCTCCCGTGTGGGTCCTTATGTGTTTGTTGAGGTTTCCCTTTTGGGCAAATGTCTTGTCGCAGTACGAACAGCTGTAAGGTTTCTCTCCCGTGTGGACCCTGATGTGCACCTCGAGGTTGAGTCTCGTGGTGAATCCCTTTTTACAAATGGAGCACTCGTGTTTCCTCTCCGCCGAGTTGTGCGCGGCCGGACTCGCGTCTGTCCTCGGCGTTCGTTCGTCGCGCTCTCCGTGCTCCTCCGTCTCCGTGCGCACGGCGGAAGCGGCGGCCGGAGCCTCCCAGTCTTCGTCGTCGTCTGTGTCAGAGGAGCGGTCGGATTGTGGGTCGGCGCGCGAGGAGAAGTGTCCGTGTGCGTGCGCCGGTCGCTCCTCTTCCTCTCGGGCCTCGGTTTGTCTCGGTCGGAGCAGCGAGGACGGCTCTTCACTCTTCACACACACGACGGTGAACTCCGGGAGCGGCTCTTCCTCCTGTTTCACGCTCCGCTCCTCTGCCTCCTCTTTAATCTGTCGACTCTCGGGGGTTTCCTCCTTCACTCTGGACTCAGGGCAGGACCGCTCCATCTGAACAGCTGCAGGAGAGAAGCACAAAATGGTAATATTTAAAAAAATACTTTGGCGTATAAATGTAACTTACACCTCCAATTAAACAGAAAACACAGATTACAGATTAAAAACAGTTACCGTGTTTTTCAGACTATAAGTGTGACTTTTGTTCCTGGTTTGTGTGTTTCCTGTGACTTATTCTCGGTGTGACTTCTATATAAAAATGTTTTTGGTGAAGTGTGGAGAGGTTCTAGTCTTGTGTGTGAGTATCTGCTGCTCCTGTTCCTCCTGTACCACTGTCACTTGGCTCTACTGCACATGTCTCCTGCAGAAAGAGCCTGTCTGGATCATGTCAGTCGATCGCACTGTTACTTCTGCACCGCTCAACTATTTCACATTTAAACTTTAAACTTATAAAGACAAAGACTGAGACGACTGAACACAAACGGTTTATCCACATCGATTTGTTAGAGTCTGATCTGGGGTCAGTTCTCAGAGGCTCAGAAGTTGGACCTGGTCTGGACTTGGATGAGACTCTGGGAACATTAAGAGCCACAGGAGGCGCCAGAGCAAAAACTGTTGTTGTGTCCTTAGGCAAGACACTTCACCACCCAAAACATGCTACAGGTCTCCAGAACAGTTGATAGTCAAGGTCAGTTAAATACAATCAATCAATGA
The DNA here is from genome assembly GCF_026225935.1 of Boleophthalmus pectinirostris. NCBI lineage: Eukaryota > Metazoa > Chordata > Actinopteri > Gobiiformes > Gobiidae > Boleophthalmus > Boleophthalmus pectinirostris. Next base: position 39,925,355 of record NW_026571473.1, read on the forward strand.
ACCTGTCCAGGGACGACAGGTGGAAATTAGCACTGATGCTACAACCTGATGTACAATGCATCTCTCCTGTCAAGGTTAATGCGAAAATTGTGCGCTGTCCCTGTCTCAAATAAATAGATAAATAAATAAATAAATAGTCTAGTATGAAAGTGTTGTGTGTGTGAGTGATGGTGGTGGTCGGAGGGGCCGATGTCTCCGATTGGCAGCCTCGCTTCCGTCATTCTGCCCCAGGGCAGCTGTGGCTACTAGGGACGGGCATTTGATGAAATTTTCGATCGTCGGGAGAATTAACGACTCATTTTCCATTAATCATTAATGTTTTTATATTAAAATGATCATCATTATTATTACTATCTGCACTAATCTGCATAAATAAATTCAACTTTACGACATATAAACATAACGACTCTAGATCCACATCAGCTGTTTGACATTATAATGTGTTTAATGTTTTGTTCAAATCTCACAGAAACAAAACTAAAACTCCAGCTCTATGTGGTTCAACTTGTGTTGGACATGACTCAGGTGAATACAGGTCAGTGTGACCAGATTTGTGTTTGTCAAAACCTACGGGGGGATCGGAACTCTCAGGAAAAACTTGGACACTATGTGCTATTGTGCACACACTTGTCACACTGTGGAATGTCTTCTACAAATCCTGGTTAAATCCACATTTGTGCTTCGGTTCGTTACAGACTGACCCACTGTTTGTGTCTCGCTCCTTCTGAGTGCAAAGAGCTACATGTACGGACCCTGTTTGGTCTCCCTACTTTACACACAGAAACCTACATTCGGTTTGTCAATTAAAATGAACGTAATCGATGAAATTCTTAATGATCAATTATCGATTAATCGACTAATCATGCCCATCCCTAGTGGCTACAGTAGTAGTTTACATCACCGAGTGTGGAGTGAATGAATAATGAACTGTAAAGTGCTTTGGGCGTTTTGAAAGGCGCTGCACAAATGCAATGACTGATTAATTAATTACAATGCCCCAAAAACAAAATCAGACTCTGCAGATTACAAAGTGCAAGTCGTGAAATTTGCAGCTGAAAACGGAAATCAAGCAGCAGAAAGAAAGTTTGGAGTGAAAGAGAAACTGTGCAGTTGGTCTGATGTGTAAACAAAGTTTGGTGGTTTTCAAAGAATCTAATCTGCGTCGTCAGGGTCTGTTGCACGACCGACCTGACCCTGACCCCCGAACCCTGACCCCCGACCCCCGTCACAGTGAACCAGGTGATTATGTAAAACAGTTGGGGTAAGACTCTAAGTTTTTTAACTTCATCCTGCTCCTTTTGAGCACCAGATCCCAAATATGTTCATGTACAAATCACTATTTTTGTGATTGGTTTTGAATTTTGTTGTACCTGCCTCAAACTAATAAATAAATAAATAAATAAATAAATAAGGAAAACTGTCCTGCGCTCGGCTTTAACATGAGTCAGTACAGTCACATTTTCTTTGTGTTTGTCGTTTTTAAGCAGATTTTTTTGTATTTTACCAAAACAAATGTCAGTTTATGTTTCTCTTTACTGTTGCAGGATCAGATTTGGTCAAAAATAGAGACACTGGGACATTTCTTGTATAAACTGTGGGACAAATCAGTGTTTTTGTATAAATCTGTGGGACAGAGACACAGGTGCAGCTCTGACATCGCTTTATTTATTTAAATTAACTCTGATCTTTAAATGTGAGAATATTTCAGGGCGACCAGATGATCCAAATAAAAAACTGGGACACACTGAGGTTGAGATGTTTGGAATAAATAAAACCTCTGCAAATTTTCTGTATTTTGGCAAAACAAAAGACAATTTATGCTTCTCTTTACTGTTGGTAGAATTAGATTATTAAAAAATTGTGATAGTCCTGGTTTAGTCCTACTTTAGTCTTAGTTTAGACCTGGTTTAGACCTGGTTTAACGTGATCAATAGAACTGACCTCTGACCTCTGACCCCATCCTAGAGTCTGAAAACACCAACAGAGATTTTTCATGTTTTGGGCCCGACCAGAACCACGGAGACCGGACCCGACCGGACCTGACCCCACCCGAGCCGAGCCCCGGTGCTGCGGACACTGGAGCGGTACCTTGTGTCCTGTGGAGCCGGGCCTGTGCGCTCAGAGTCGGGTCACAGAGCCGCTGGTGCCGCGGGTCCTCCTGGTCCTCCGAGTCCTTCTGGTCCTTTTCCTCTTTCACACAAACTCTCGGCGTTTGTCCTTTAAACATTTTACAAACCGGAAGAGTTTAGTTTAAGTTTAGTTTGAGTTTAATTTGAGCTTTAGCCCCGGAGCTAAACCGGAGCTAAACGCCGTGAGTCTGCGGCACTTCCGCGTTAGGCCCCGCCCACATCCCCGCTGATCAAACAGAAAAGTCCAAAGATCAAAAACAAAGTCAAGATAAGAAGCACAAAGATCAGAAACGCACTCAAGATAAGAAAGTGTTACTGTTTAACTAAAGCAAAGAAGCCGAGAGTTGAGAAGAAAAGACAGAACTGAGGAACATTTACCTGAAGAACTTTTTATTATTTATTATTCTTATTAGTTTAATATATATGTGTGTGTGTGTGTGTGTGTGTGTGTGTGTGTGTGTGTGTGTGTGTGTGTGTGTGTGTGTGTGTGTGTGTGTGTGTGTGTGTGTATGTGTGTGTGTGTGCGTGTGTGTGTGTGTGTGTGTGTGTGTGTGTGTGTGTGTGTGTGTGATGTGTGTGTGTGTGATGTGTGTGTGTGTGTGTGTGTGTGTGTGTGTGTGTATGTGTGTGTGTGTGTTTGTGTTTAGTAGTGTTCTCGAGACCACATTTTTATGGTGTTGGTCTTGTGTCGGACTCGAGGTTTGACACTCGTTGAGTGTGATCATGTTTCATTAAGGCTGGTAAATATGTAGAGGCTGAATATGATTTCAAAACAGGTAAAATAATGTAACTGTAAATGTCACGAACTTGGAAAAACTCACTTTGATTAAAAGTGCCTGTGAAAGCAGGATTAAAGAAGGGTTTCTCAAACTGTGGGTCAGAGTCCAAAAGTGTGAGTGTTTCAGAGCAGAACAGTTTGGATTATTTTAATCCTAAATTAACATTAATCAGATCAAATGGAGATAGATTTATAAAAAAACATTTAAATAAATGTGCCAGAATACAAATAAATGTCAAAAAGATGGTCTTGTTTTAGTCTGTTTGGGCTGTGGTCTTGGTCTTCTCTCGGTCTTGACCTTTAAAAGTCTTGGTCTTGTCCTGGTCTCGGCTGTCAGAGGTCTCAGTCTTGTCTCAGTCTTGACCTTTAAAAGCCTCAGCCTCGATTCTCAGAGGTCTTGGTCTTGTCCTTGTCTCGGAACCATGTGGTCTCAGATTAGTCTTCTTTTCTTGACTTCAACATTAGTATTTAGATTTTAGAACTGTCAAATCAAAGTTGCATTTGTGTATTTTCTGTTCCCTTAAATATTTTGTTTTCTGTTTTTTAATCTTTTTTGTGATTTTTTTTTTTTAAGAAATTGTACTTTTCAGAGTACTTTTCTAGTCTCCTACTTGAGTAATATTTGTATTGAAGTAACAGTACTGTTACTTGAGTAAAAGTTGTGCTTCCTCTTCCCACTGTGAGTGAGTCTAAAGTGACAAAATGAAACGATTTGAACATTTGTGTTTGTCGCAGCTGCTTCACTTCTGATTTAGTTTGTCTCATTTTTGTGTCTGTTCTTTGAAAACACCAGATTCTGTCACTTATTTCATGTTTTGTCACGTTCACTTTTTAAAATAATAAATCAGATGTTCGGACTCTTTAAATTTCTTTTACTTGAGTAGAACTTTTCTCAAATACTTTTTTACTCTTACTCGAGTCATTTCTTGTACCACGACTTTGCACTTCAACTTGAGTAAAATATTATTAGTTTTTTTTTTTCTTCTAAAAATCAAAATAAAAACTATTAAAGACACAAAAACTGAAAATGTTTTATTTTGTGTGAAAAAGCGACAGATGTTACAAGTTTATTTTTCTTTCTGCTCCTTTTCCTTCATTTCATTGACGTGTAGAACAGAATCATTTTATATTCAACATGAACGAAACAATAAAAATATGAAATGAAGTTTTCAGGTGAACAGCTCCTTTTCCCTTTAGTTCAGTCGAGATCAACAATGAAAAAATGATCCAGATGATTCTAGTGCAGCTGTGTGGAGTTTAAAACTCACGGTGGAACAGAACGTTTAGAGTTTTGTAAATGTAAACAAACGAAAAATAAAGATTCACTTAATCCGTGTGTCATTCGTTTTTCAAAATAAAACCAAAAATAAGAAAATGAAAAAACAACAATTTTCTTCATTATTTGTCTCCAAAACCAAAATGAAATAAACAGATCATGATTCGTTTTTTCAGTTTTTGATTTTGTGTTTAAATGAAAAATGGGAAAAAAACAGATAACGACCGTTTCCCGTTTACGAGACTTCAGTGACTGTGAGGCCAGACTGACCCGGGTCCGGGACCAGACCGGGACTAGACCGGGACCAGACCGGGACCAGACCAGGACTGAGACCAGGACTGAGACCAAGACCAGGCCGTGACTGAAACCAAGGCCAGATCGGGATTGAGACCAAGGCCAGATCGGGACCAGACTGGGACCAGAGCGGGACTGAGACCAAGGCCAGACCGGGACCAGACTGGGACCAGACCGGGACTGAGACCAAGGCCAGACTGGGACCAGACCAGGACTGAGACCAAGACCAGACCGGGACCAGACCAGGACTGAGACCAAGACCAGACCGGGACCAGACCAGGACCAGACCGGGACCAGACCGGGACCGACACCGGGACCGACACCGGGACTGACACCGGGACTGACACCGGGACTGACACCGGGACTGACACCGGGACTGACACCGGGACTAAGACCAAGACCAGACCGGAACCAGCCCGGGACTGAGACCAGGACTGAGACCGGGACTGAAACCAAGACCAGACTGGGACCACACCAGGACCAGATCAAGACCAGACCACAGGTTCAGAGTCCACAGCAGGGCCGGAGCTCGAGGCTGAGGCTCAGAGTCAAAGCTTGGAGTCCGGTCTGGTCCCGGACCTGGATCTGTCCTGGTTCAGGTCGACATCACAGTCACGGAAGTCACATAAACGGGAAACGGTTCTTATCCGTTTTTTCCATTTTTCATTTAAACACAAAATCGAAAAATGAAAAAACGAATCATTATCTGTTTTTTTTTTCATTTTGTTTTTGGAGACAAATAATGAAGAAAATTGTTGTTTTTTCATTTTCTTATTTTTGGTTTTATATTGAAAAACGAACGAACGAACGACACACAGATTTTACTTCAACATGAACGAAACAAACACAACTCCAGCTCCGTTTGTGATGAAGTAAAAACATTAGAAACACGTCTTAAATCTCACAGGAGTCAGTTTCTCTTTAAAACCCCAGTGAGCAGCTCTCAGCCCACGTGCTCCGGGTGAGTCTTCTCCATGTGCAGATTCAGAGACACTTTGTGCATAAACGACCTGAGGCAGACCGAACAGCTGTAGGGTTTCTCTTTGGTGTGCGTCCTGATGTGCGTCTTGAGGTGAGCCTTTTGCGTGAAGCACTTCTCGCAGACGGGACAGCTGTAAGGTCTCTCCCCTGTGTGGACTCGTATGTGGATCTGTAAACTCTGATTGGTCGAGAACCTCTTTTCGCAGAAGGAGCACGCGTGGGTTTTACCGCTGCTCAAACACAAACTGTTCTCTGAGGAGTTATAAACTGCTGGAATTATGTGTTTGATCTGTCCTTCTCTGATCGTGGCTCTGCTCTCTGCTCCTTCTCCTCGTCCCTCCATGCCGCCTCCACACGTGTATTCCGCCGTCGGACTTGCGTGTCGGTTCCTCTGGTGGTGTTGTTCTCCGCGATCGACCTCCAACTCTGTCTCCATCTCCACCTGAGCGGGAGGTTCCCACAGTTTGGTCCAGACTTTGCAGCGTTCCGTCGACTTGTTGAGTAGAAACGTCCCGTGCGGCGCGTCTCGTGTCTCGTCTCCCTGAGCTTCATGTTTGACCGGAGTCTGCTGGAGATCCTCGGTCTTCAGGAGCGCGGGCTGGAGGAAGCATGTGTCCTCTGGCTCTTCCGGCTCCTCCGGCTGCTCCGGCTCTTCTGGCTCTTCTTTAATCGTCACAGGTTCAGGTTTCTGCTCCTCCGTTTCTTCAGGACTCAGCGCTTCAATGGGAACACCTGCAAGAACTCACATTGTTATTTCAGCAAACTCGTCCAGACCTAAAGGCAATTTTAGTGCTTTTTTTGTTGTTAATTTTTCAATTAAATCTCCCCCTTTTACCCCCAAATAAAGAGTTATACATCCTTTTTTTTGTTCAGTACATCGTGTTATTTCACAATCTGCTGCTGGAGTCGTGTCATACGGCTGTAATAAAAACTACAGGACCAGAAATATACATGAAAATATATATATATATATAAATAATAATAATAAATAAATAAATTGATAATACAAAAATAAAAGATTTTAATTAAATTTAAAAATAAAATTGAAAAAATTGAAAAAAAAAAATAAATAAAATTGAAATAAAATTGAAATAAAACATTAAAATAAATAAATAAAAAATTTAATAAATAAATACAATTTAAAATAAAATTAACAAAAATAAAAAAATAAAATAATGAAATTAAAAATAAATACAAATTTAATTAAATAAATAAAATAACATTTTTGTCTCATACTCTGCTTTTCCAGACACTTCACTGTCCACGTTTACATGATGTTTTTTAATTCTGAATTAATTGTTCTGAATTAAATTGTTCAGATATTATAAGATTTTCTCCTTCGAGATTAAATGGAAATAATAAATCTGAATTGAGGTTTTACCTGGAAAACAAAATAAGGGCTGGAATTAATTTTAATCCGAGAGAGTCCAGACCAGACCCGTCCTCCTCAGCAAAGGGTTAGGGTTAAGACCTGGTTCAGTCTTAGTTTAGACCTGATGTAGTCCTGGTTTAGTCCTGGTTTAGTCCTGGTTTAGACCTGGTTTAGACCTGGTTTAGACCTGGTTTAGACCTGGTTTAGACCTGGTTTAGTCCTGGTTTAGTCCTGGTTTAGTCCTAGTTAAGACCTAGTTAAGACCTGATGTAGTCCTGGTTTAGTCCTGGTTTAGTCCTGGTTTAGACCTGGTTTAGACCTGGTTTAGACCTGGTTTAGACCTGGTTTAGTCCTGGTTTAGTCCTAGTTAAGACCTAGTTAAGACCTGATGTAGTCCTGGTTTAGACCTGATGTAGTCCTGGCTTACTCTTAGTTTAGTCCTCGTTTGGTCCTGGTTCAGTCCTGGTTTAGTCCTGGTTTAGATCAGATTGGCCAAAACAGAGACACTGGGACATTTCTTGTATAAATTGGGACAAATCACTGGTTTTGTATAAATCTGCAGGGACACAGGCTCAAACCTGGGACTGTCCCGGGTCCCTCTGGTCTCTCTGGTCCCTCTAGACTTTTAGGTGTAACTTCCACCAACCTGCTGTGAGTTTGTAGGCGCGCAGAGTCGAGTCCAGGAGCTGCAGGTTCCTCTGGTTCTCCTCTTTGGAGCGGCGCAGTTCTTCTTCATATTCCGCTATCGTCGTCTCCACCAGAGCAAAGATCTCGTCCGCGGCCGCAGAGAGTCTCTCCGACACCAGAGCTCTCAGGGCGCGGCTCCTCTGGCTCCCGTTCATGTTTCACAAAAAGAGTCGTTCGCGTTCGGCTCCGGGACGATCACATGAAGGAAAAAAATAATAAAATCCCCGTAAACTTCCGCTTTGTCCAAGAGTCTGAGGAGATGGAAGTGACAGCGCCTCCTGGTGACGAGGAGGAGACACGACTGAGGAATGATCTATAAATACAAAAGTTTGAGCTGGTTTATGGTTTATTTAGAGTGACAAGAGTGACCAGAGTGACCTGATGTCCCTATTGACCCGGGACAGTCCCAGTTTTGAGCCCAGATTTATAAAAAAAAAAAAAACAAAAAACACTGAGAGTTGTCCCAGTTTTATACAAGAAATGACCCAGTGTCTCTATTATTGACCAACCTGATCTAAACCAGGACTAAACTAAGACTGAACCACAACTAAACTAAGACTAGACTAAGACTAAACCAGGACTGAACCAGGACTAAACCAGGACTAAGACTAAACCACGACTACATCAGGACTAAACCAGGATTAAATCAGGACTAAACCAGGATTAAATCAGGACTAAACCAAGACTAAACCAGAACTGAACCAGGACTACATCAGTTGTCTGTGTCAATAACTTTTAGTCCTGGTTCAGTCCTGGTTTAGTCCTGGTTCAGTCCTGGTTCAGTCCTGGTTCAGTCCTGGTTTAGTCGTTTCTCCATTTTTTCCATTTTTCATTTAAACACAAAATCAAAAACTGAAAAAACTAATCATTTTCAGTTTTTTCATTTTGGTTTTGGAGACAAATAACAAAGAAAATTGTTGCTTTTTCATTTTCTTATTTTTGATTTTATTTTGAAAAACAAATAAAAGAAACGACACACAGATTTTGAAGTCTGGACGTGGTGAACTCGGGTCATAAAGGAGTGAGATCTGTGTGTCCGATTCACCCAAAACGTTCGACGATTGATACGTGAGACATTTGAGAGGAAAAAAAACAACATGTCCACAGCATTTTGTGAGCAGGATTTAAAACAGATTTCCATCTCTCTGTTAAATAATGTTTGTAAAGTAACAGTACGACATGTAAAAAATAAACATAAAACATTAAAGTGACATTAAAACTAAATAAAAATGTTTAAATATTGAAAATAAAAGGACATTAATAATCCGAGGTGTGGTCGTGGAAAGCAGAGCTGACACCAAGTCGTTGTTTTGTAAGTCTCAAGTCTTTGACCTCAAGTCCGAGTCAAGTCTCGAGTCACAGGTCTGTAAATCCGAGTCAAGTCCAAGTCGTGTCCTTTGAGCTTCAAGTCATTTCAAGTTTTTAAACCAAAGTAACAAAAACAGCTCTGATTTTTGCAATTTATATGAATTTTAAACTAAATTGTACTAAAAAGTTTCAGGTTACATTTATATATTAGTATTTAGTATTTATATAATTACATCATTATGGCCGGAATAGAAAGAATTAAGATTTAAAAGTGTTAAAAAACTAAGTAAATATATAAATAAATACGTGTTATTTTGTCTGCACTGAAATAAAAGGATCATGTTCTTTGTCGGGAGGTTCTTAAGGTTTTTGATGCTGAGGTCCGAGGTTCATTAGATTTAATTGATTTCACTCGTTTGTTTTCAATAATAAATCAAATCCACTCACAGTTTAACAGTTTAACAAGTTAAAACCTGAATAAAGTTTAAGGAATAAAAACATGACATGATTTTTATTAAACTTACATTAACTTTTGCTAATAATTCATGGAAAAAAAACAAGCAAGAGAAAATGTAAAGGCTTAAGCCAGGCTTATTAATAATAAAGATGCATATTTGGATTTAACTTTGAACAAAAATATATATTTTTAATTAAATAAACTAAATAAAATGTTTGATTCAGGACTCTAAAATAATAATTCAGTGTGTCTGTAAAGGGAACTAATAACAGACATCTCAAACTCAGGCCCGGGGGCCAAATTTGGCCCTTGACATAATTATATTTGTCCTGTGAGATCATATCAAACATGTATCAGAGCTGCAGCTGCACACAGATCGACTATAGAGACGTGATTTATTTAAATGTTCTAATTATTTTATATTCTGTTTGTTTTAGATTCAATGTTTAAACAAAACTTTTATTAAACATTTATTTGAATAAGAAAAGGTTTAAATTACAGATCTCAAAAGAAGAGAAACCTGCAGATGTTGATGAAATGTTTCTATAAATATTTAGTTTGACCACGACTTAGTCCCAGTTTTTAATTTTGACCCAACGTGAATTTGACCCTGACTCTGACACAAACACACACTGTTCCTCGTGAACCACTTGTGTAAAACTGAAAGTTTTTTGCTGTCCTCTAGGTGGCGCTTGAGGCCCAAGTTTGGGCTGCGGCTTTATGGTTAAGAATCACTGTTCTGTGTAGTTCCCTCTGTGTTACTGTGTTGTACTGTATATTACTGTAGTACTTTTGAGTATCACAGTACTTCAGTTTCCTCCAAAATACCAAACAGAAGTGGGAGCGACATGTTCCAGTTTGTTCCTGTAAAATTAAGCTCCACATTTATCAACTGGAAAGAGAAACGTATTTTATAAAAACATGATTTTTAGGAGAAACATCGAGTCGTCTCAAGTCACAGACCTCAAGTCCAAGTCCCAAGTCATTGACCTTCAAGTCCAAGTCGAGTCCCAAGTCTTAGTCGACCAACTTGTAAGTCCCACCTCTGCTGTAAAGACCTGACCCCGTCCAGAACCGCACGTTCTGACCGGATCTGGACCTGTGACCAGATCTGGACCTGTGACCTGTCGCGCTGATTCCAGAGGGAGTGATTGACAGGCGGATTAACTAATCAGAGGAACACATACTCTGTTTGCATTAAAATAAATAATGAAAATATGACGGATTAGGAGTAAAAATAAAAAAACAGAAAAGAGCAACACCGTGGACTGAGAGGCAGCGGATTTGTTCAGAATCACCAGGAGCTCCAAACTCTTCTTTATCTCAGGGAAAAGAGTCGTGCACATTCAGGGACAGAGGTTTGTTTGTGTGTGTGTGTGTGTGTGTGTGTGTGTGTGTGTGTGTGTGTGTGTGTGTGTGTGTGTGGGCCCGTGACACACACTTGTGCGTCTGAACAGGATCCAGAAGAGACCGGCTGCTCAGGTTAAGACATGAAGCATTCAACTTGGGGCCAGTGATGTGGAGATAAAAATATAATCCTGATCTCCTCCCGGTGACGATCGTCTGTTTGGGTAAAATCGCCACGTCGTGATCCTCAGTTTATCTGTTAAATGCAGCTCTGTGGTCAAAAACACACCGTCCACCACCCACTCCTCCGACAGAACTTTTTCACAACAGAAGGAAGTGTCCCGCTGTAGATTTGCAAAACTTCCGCTTAATGTTTTTTTGTGTAAATGTGTGTGTCGCATTCTCCAGCAGCTTCATAAATCTGCCCCATCACCAAATCTTCAACCAACAAACTCCACAAAGGATAAATATTCTTCATGAACAATTTATCCACAACTATCATCGTCGTTTCTACATCCGCTCTACATCCATTTCCGGTTCTCCTCTTTTCATTTTGTAAACACGAACACCAGTTTGAAATCGTGGCCTCCTCGTGTTGTGGTGGTGAATTACTTCGCGGAGAATCGACCTCTGCACAGATCTATAAATCAAAAATAACAGAAAAGAGGCGACGACGGCAGCGTGTCATGAGTCGACGCAGAAATATAATTCAGCTTTAAGAAAGACGAAAATTTAAAAGGAGAACAAAGACAAAACAAACGATGCATTAGTGACACACTCAACTAAATTCATGTTAGGATCATGAATAAAACAGAAGCTGTTCACACAGACTCATTCTTTTAAAATTAAAAATCAATTTCCTGATGTTGATTTTAGTATAGATAAAGAGATTTGTGCTGCTGGAAAGCGAGACACCCCCATGCAGGGTCTAAGGTTCTGCAGCACCCCCTAGTGGCGAGAGCGTGATTTTTATTTATTTTTTCTTAAGTTGTCAGAGACTATATTAAAGTATATAGTTTTAGTGTATAATGTTGAATTTCAGTCTATTTATTTATATTTAAAATGTATTTTAAATCGGCCTATAGGCTAAGAGGGTTTAATTTTTTTAGTTTTTTAAAATAATTTTAATTGCAAACTACACACATTACAAAAAATAGGAACCAAACAACACACACGACACAAGACAAACATCACGATCGAATATTACACACAAATAGGGACAAAGGTGACGGGCTGGTGACTAGGGGTGTGCAAAAATATTGAAATATCAACGTATCGTATCGTTTAATGTTCTGTTACAGTATCGATATCGTGGACTGCTGTATCGATATATCGGCAAGAGTAATTTTTAGTATATTTGACAAAATTATTTTGTGTAAGAGCTACAGAAGTGTTGACATTTTCACTGTTTTGACGAGTAAAATTGGTGTTTTTCAAATTAACTTCGCACAAACTTAGTCAACTTTTAGTATAAACAGCCACGAGTTAACCTTTTCTACACTGAACCATATCGAATCAAGGTGAAATATATCGTAACGAATCGAAAGCTTACTGTATCGAAAAGCGTATCGTATCATGGCCTGTGTATCGAGGTATGTATCGTATCGACAAGCCCTACTGGTGACAGTGTGGACATTCTGTGTGTGTGTGTGTTTACTGCTGACCTTTATTATTACTAGTTAATTTGAGTATTGAAAATAAGTTAAAGGACCCATCTGATGCAAAATCAACTTTTCAGATCTTTCTACCTTCTCAGAGTGATGTGTGGGCCTTGGATTTGTGTTGTTTTTAGATTGATTTGGCGTTTTTTTTAAACTAATTGCAGCGTATTTCTGCCTCCCTCCCACGTGACAACGAACTAAAGCTGTTACAACGATGACACGGCAGATTCACCTATGACGAACCCGCCCCCCGTCCCCCGCCTCCACCAGTGTACATGATATAATAAGTTTATCTCCTAGTGTTTATTAAACTTTACCAATCAGTAATGTTCAGCTGATGTGGACGCGGTGCTTGAGCTTCGTGCTCCTCAAAGTCCTCGTCCGATTCCGGGTCCAACACATGCGGCTGAACGCGCTGTATCTCCATGATGAATAAAAGTTTATTCCTGCCGCTATCAGGGTCACGTCTGTCTCCCCCTCCCTCCCTGAGATGGCGGAGGAAGGGCGGCTCACTCAGAGTCTACGTCACGTTTTTTAAAATCCACTCAGATTACAAGAAATTGCGATTTTATTATTGAAAAAAACTCTTTTTTTTTTTTTTTTTACCCTTTGTAAATGTAGCCTTGCTTCATTTGTGCTGAGAAAGTAAATGTTATATTTTGTGCCAGTATTAGTTTCTGGTGAAAAGGCCCAGTAATTACTGCTATATCAGTTACAGCCTGTGCTTTCTCAGGACGGGGGGGGGGAGGAGCAATAGTCGGACTTTCATAGTTCCTGGTCTGTGACGTCTCCAAGAAATCAGGAAGATTTCAGAACTATTGTGTAATGGATGTTCCAAAACCCAAATTGTGCTTGTTTATGTGCAGAAGATACAATGTGAAAAGAGCACCCCCTGTTAAAAATGACTTTCAGCGGCCCTGTTGTTCTCCTTCAAGTTTTGCTCTTTCTTCTCTTGATCTTTGTGGATAAATTGTTCATGAAGAATGTTTCTCCTTTGTGGAGTTTGTTGGTTGAAGATTTGGTGATGAGGCAGATTTATGAAACCGCTGGAGAATACGACACACACTTATACACAGTGTTGGGGAGTAACAGATTACATGTACTGGAGTAATCAGAGTACAAATGATGAGTAACTGTATTCAGTTACAGTTTCAGTGAGTGGTAATTGGATTACAGTTACTTTGTTGAAATAAATGGATTACACAGAGGGATTTTCCTGTTTTCACATTTTGGGCTATATCCCTTTTTCTTTTCTTTTTTTTTTTCCCGCCCAATAATTCCACTCATTGCCAGAAGCTAAACCAATTCTGAACCAGGACTAAACCAGGTCTAAACCAGGATTAAACTAGGTCTAAAAAACAGGATTTAACAGGACTAAATCCTGCTGTGTGGACGTGTTTCCTCGTCTTCCATCAATAATATTTTTATTTGTTTAAGTAAAATCTGGACTTTTTATTTTCTTTTAACAGATAAAACATCTTAAATTACGATTTCCTCGTCTTTGCTTCTCTACAGCAAATCAAGTAATCCAAAGTATTCAGATTACATTACTCACTTTAAGTAATTTAATGGATTACGTTACAAACTACATTTTGGAGTAAGTAATCTGTAATCTGTAGGGGATTACATTTTAAAAGTAACATTCCCAACACTGTTTACTCACACATTTACGCAGAAAAACATTAATCAGAAGTTCCACAAACCTACAGCAAGACACTTCCGGTCGTTGTGAAAAAGCTCTGTTGGTCCGCATGTCCAGCTCTGGGTGAGTGACAGGTGGATTCAACCAATCACAGTGAAGAGAACTTTCAGTGAACGTTCAGAAACAGTAGATAGTTTTGGTTTCCTCTTAAAGCTACTAAGAAAACATGAACCGAGATCAAATCAAAAAAATCACGATCTGGCTCAAAGGAAATCATCGCAGGAATTTTTTTTAACTTTACGCCCAACTCTAGTGTCAGTTCCCCGCTCTGTCCGCGCCGTGGATCTTCATGTGTTCTTCGATGTCATTTTGAGAGAGAAAACCTTTCTGACAGAAGGAGCAGCTGAAGAGACACACGCGGCCGGCACTAGACTCCGGATTGTGCGAGCTCGCCACTGCGGGTTTTGGACCAAACCTTCGATCGCTTAGGGGCCCAACTCGTCGATCGCTCAGGGGACCAACTCTTCGATCGTTTAGAGGCCCAATTCTTCGATCGCTCTGGAGCCCAACTCTTCGATCGCTCTGGAGCCCAACTCTTCGATCACTTAGGGGACCCATTCTTCGATCGCTTAGAGACCCAACTCTTCGATCGCTCTGGAGACCAACTCTCCGGTCGCTCAGTCCCGGGAGCCTCTTGTCTCTGTGCGTGCCGACGTGTTTGAGGTAAATATCTCTGCGCGTAAATCCCCGCGTGCACAGCGAGCATCGGTACGGCATGATCCCGGTGTGCGTGCACATGTGGACCTTCAGGTGAGCGTTCTGCGTAAAGCCTTTGTTGCAAACCGGACAGCTGAAAGGTTTCTCCCCCGTGTGAACCACAGAGTGCCTCTTCAGAAGCGACCGCCCGGTGAACACCTTCCCGCAGATGAGGCACTGGTGTTCCCGGACTTTGCTCATCGAAAACTGGTCCATAATAAAGTGTTCATATCCCTCCGCGCCGTCCTCCGTCTGCACGTGTCTCACCGAGCTGGACGCTTCCCCCCAGTCCTCGCTGTTGTCGGTGGAGTAACCGTTCTGCTGAAAATGCCGCTCAAAGTTAAACTCCGCGGGCTCCGGCTCTCGTTTTGGCTCTTTGTACGTCGCCTCTTGCCGTTTCTCCGTTTCGCTGTCGCTGATCGAGCTCAGGATCTGATGCAGCTCCGACGGTTCCTCCTCCAGCTCCTCGCTCTTCACCTGAACAACTGTAAGGTCTAAGTTTTCAGTCGGGTTCTCCTCCTTCGGTTTCTCTATGACGCCGAGAGGAGCCGGAGTGTTGCTGGGGCTGCTGCAGTTTATCTTCACGTCTGTCAAACACAAAAATACAATGAGTTTTCCAGTTATAAACGCTGGTTATATTTTCAGCCTGTGTCCTACGATCGATAGAGATACAGCGGTCCCTCGTTTATCGTGGAGGTTATGTTCTAAAAATAACCCGTGAAGTCGTCAACTTTATTTTTTACAATGATTCTCTCTGTTTTAAGTCTGTAAAACCCGTCAGCACAAACTTTACACACTTTTCTCACACAGGACACTTAAAACTCTTTTTACATCCTTCTTCAAACTTATTGCTGCTGTCGTCCTTTTGTTATTTTCCTCCTTCTTTATGTAACGAACCGAGGATTAATTTATTCCGTAGTGGAGCCCAACAACGCAGAGTCCTGCACGGGTCCGTTTTTGGAGACCCGCACCTGTGCAGGACAGGACCACACCCGCCCGCACCTGCCCATTAACCCGAGATTATATCAAACTTTTGAGCTGCATATGCCACGGACTGAATCAAGACTAAATCAGGACTAACCCAGGACTAACCTAGGACTGATTACAGGACTGAAGAGGAGGACTAAAACAGGACTGAACCAGGACTAAAACAGGACTAATACAGGACTGAACCAGGACTGACCTAGGATTAAAACGGGACTATAACAGGACTAAAACAGGACTAAACCAGGACTAAACCAGGACTGAACTAAGACCATACCAGGGCTAAACCAGGACTAAAACAGGACTAAAACAGAACTAAACCAGGACTAAACCAGGACTAAACCAGGACTGAACTAAGACCATACCAGGGCTAAACCAGGACTAAAACAGAACTAAACCAGGACTCACTGTGGGGTCGGGCTCGGAGGTGACCGCAGGAGAAAGGACCTGCGCAGCTCCACACCTCACGGAGGTAAACGCGACAATTGCCCGATCGCATTTTGTGGACAAACTACTTGGGTCTCTTAAGTCCAAGATTAATCCTGGTTTAGACCTGGTTTAGTCCTGACCCACCCATTACTACCTGCCTGTTCATACTCTGTAAAAAAAATTACACTAAAAAATATCCGCGAAACAGCGAGACTGCGAAAGGTGAACTGCGATATAGCGACGGATGACTGTACAGATAAATAAATCATGAAAAATTGTTTGGATGATTTCAGCGCTGGAATTGCTGATCTCTGCTGACTTCACAGGAAAAGGAGCTGTTTAAAATTGCACCTTGATGACATCACGATGTGGAACAGAGCATTAAACAACTTATAATAAAAGACCAATTAAACAACAAACAAACTCCAGGTCTGTTTTTGACAAGGGAACAACATTAGAACATGACTAAAAATTGATTTTCAAGACTCTAAACTGGGACACACTCGGGCTCGGATGGTCCATGTAAATAAAACAGTGAAAACAGTGTGGAACATTGTGGATTCTCGTGTCAGTCATCAGATCTGAGGAGCTTCTGACACTGCGGTTTTTTGCTTTATTGTCATTCACAAACGGATATACGGATTTGTGTATTTTGGCAAAACAAATGACAATTTGTGCTCCTCTTTACTGCTGGCAGCGATCAGATTAGTCAGAAAATGTGATAGTCCTGCTTTAGTCCTGGTTTAGATCAAACTGGTCAAAAATAGAGACACTGGGACATTTCTTGTATAAAACTGAGACAAATCAGTGTTTTTTTATAAATCTGTGGGACAGGGGACACAGGATCAAAACTGGGACTGTCCTGAGGAAACAAGGACGTCTGGTCACTAAGACTACGTTCAGACTGCAGGGCTTAATGCTCAATTCCGATTTTTTTGTGAAATCCGATGTTTTTGCGAGGTCGTTCACATTTCCAATTAAATGCGACTTGTCTGTGACTTCAGTGTGAACGGTAAACGGCCCGAAAGTGTCCCGCATGCGCACTGGAGGACACGATGACGTCTACCCCATGCGTCAACCGCAGCGAGCGTGCTCTGTGTTTACGGAAGTTGTCCAAATATGGTCGCGAGCATTGAGCACCTGGCGATTTTACAGTTCCGGTTTCCGCCTGCTTCAGCGCAGAATAATGACGTTTGTCGCTTGTTAATGACGTGTAGGTCGGATGGATGCGCTTTGGCCGTTCAGACTTAAGTCGCATGTCAAAAGATCGGATATGTATCGGATTCAGGACCACATATCCAAGTGGCCTGGGTCGCATTTGAAAAATTTGGATCTGTGCCGTTCAGACTGTCATTAAAAGATCGGATACAGGTCACATAGAAGCCAAAAAATCGGATTTGGGTCACTTCAGGCTGCAGTCTGAACGCAGCCTAAGAGTGTGCAAAAATATTGAGATATCGATATATCGTATTGTTTAATGTGATGATACAGTATCGATATCATGGGCTGCTGTATCGATGTATCACCAAGAGTATTTTTTGGTATATTTTACTAAATTATTTTGTTCCAGCTACAGTTTTGTTGTTTGTTCAGAGGAAGGAAACTTATTTATGTGACACGTTTGACATTTTCACTGTTTTGATGATTAAAATGTTTGTGTTTCATATGAACTTTGCTGAAGAAGTGGATTAACAGACTTTTAGTATCACAGACATGATTTAGACTTTATTTTTTTATTGAACCGTATCTAATTAATTTGAAATATATCGTATTGAATTCATAAGTTGCCGATACGATACTTACCTCGATACATAAGCAAGACAAGGCACATTTATTTGTAAAGCACAATTCGTACACAAAGTAATTCAAAGTGCTTTACAGAATAAGAAATATATTGAAATCACAATAAAAATAAATCAAAACATAAATAATCATCATAAAATTAAAAAGAGATAGACATTAAATGAGAGAGAAGAGTGCAGAATGAAAAATGAAAACCTTTTAGTATCACAGACATGATTTAGACTTTATTTTTTAATGAACCATATCGAATCAATTTGAAATATATCAAACTGAATCATAAGTTCGAGATATCGAGATATGTATCATATCGTGACTAAACGTTTTAGATTCATGCGGCTAAAACCTGGAACAGTTTTCCTGAACATGTGAGACAAACTCAACTTTGACGTTGTTTAAATCCAGGCTCAAAACGGTTCTGTTTATCTGCATTTGACTGAAAGTCTTTGTTAATCCACTTCTTGTGCAAAGTTCATATGAAACACAAACATTTTAATCATTACAAAAATGTCAAATGTGCTGCATAAACGAGTTTCCTTCCTCTGAACAAACAAAACTGTAGCTGGAACTAAATAATTTAGTAAAATAAACCAAAAAATACTCTTGGCGATATATCGATGCAGGAGCCCACGATATCGATACTGTATCATCACATAAAATGTAGTTAATATGATTAAGTGAGATTCAGGAGCAGGACCAGGCCTCAGCCGCCCTCTCCTCTCACTAGAGAACCACAACTCACCTCGACCACGCCTCGAATTTCCCAGAAGCCTGTATGTAGCAGCCTTTCCCATCATCCCAGTTTGTCTCGGTGAACTCGACCCCACCCTCCCACCCCGTTTTGTCTTTCAGTCATATGTCTCCTACGGGGGGGTCCCGTTCCAATTGAAGATTGAGACGGAGCCCCCACCCAGAGTCCCAACCAGTCATCTCTGCCTCGCTTCGTACATTATCAATAAACTTCTTCGCACTATGTCATTGTTGGCGTGGTCCGAGCTAGTGAAATGATACGATATATCGATATTTCAATATTTTAGTGACCAGACATTCCTATGGACCCGGGACAGTCCCAGTTTTGAGCCTGTGTCCCCTGTCCCTGCAGATTTATTAAAAAAACACTGATTTTTCTCAGTTTTATACAAGAAATGTCCCATTTTTGATCTGATCTAAACCAGGACTAAACTAAGACTAAACCAGAACTGTCACAATATTTGACTAATCTGATCGCTGCCAATAGTAAAGACGAGTGTAAATTGTCATTTATGTTGCTAAAATAAAGAAAATCCTGTTTGCAAATGAACATAAAACAAAAAAAACAAAAAAAATGCAACGTCAGAAAGATAAATGAGTTTCCTTCCTCTGAACAAACAACAAAACTGTAGCTGTAAAGAAATAATTTAGTAAAATAAACAAAAAAAAATACTCTTGGTGATATATCGATGCAGCAGCACACGATATCAATATTGTATCATCACATTAAGCGATGCGATATATCGATATTTCAATATGTTTGCACACAGCTACGTTAAAGCTTCATTTATCTTGCATAATATCGGACTTTTAAGGAGCAGTGTGTTTAGAAATCATGTCAAATCCATTTATAAACAGTGTTGGGAAGTTTACTTTTAAAATGTAATCCCCTACAGATTACAGATTACATAACTCAAAATGTAGTTTATAACAGAATCCATTAAATTACTTAAAGTGAGTAATCTAATCTGAATACTTTGGATTACTTGATTTTCTGTAGAGAAGCAGAGATGAGGATCTAAACATAAAAAGTTTTGTCTGATAAAAGAAAATAAAAAGCCCAGATTTTACTGAACCAAATTAAAAATATGATTGATAGAAAACGAGGAGACACGTCCACACAGCAGGATTTAGTCCTGTTAAATCCTGTTTTAGTCCTGGTTCAGTTCTTGTTTAGTCCTGGTTCAGTCCTGGTTCAGATCTGGTTTAGACCTGGTTTAGTACTGGTTCAGACCTGGTTTAAACAGGAACTAAACCAGGTCTAGTCCTGGTTTTAGTCCTGGTTTAGACCTGGTTTAGTCCTGGTTTAGACCTGGTTTAGACCTGGTTTAGACCTGGTTTTAGACCAGGTTTAGACCTGGCTTAGTCCTGGTTTAGTCTTGGTTTTAGTCCTGGTTTAGTCCTGGTTTAAACCTAGTTTAGACCTGGTTTAGACCTGGTTTAGACCTGGTTTTAGTCCTGGTTTAGCCCAAAATGTGAAAACAGGAAAATATCTCCGTGTAATCCATTTATTTCAACAAAGTAACTGTAATCCAATTAGCACTCACTGAAACAGTAACTGTAACTGAATACAGTTACTCATCATTTGTACTCTGATTACTCCGGTACATGTAATCTGTTACTCCCCAACACTGTATATAAAACAGAAAAACCCTCCGGTACCGACCCTCGGTCCTGTGGAGCCGGACCTGCGGACTCAGAACCGAGTCCAGGAGCCGCAGGTTCCGCTGGTTCTCCTCTTTGGATCGGCGCAGTTCGTCCTCATACTCCGCTATTGTTCTCTCCACCAGGGCAAAGATCTCCTCCGCGGCCGCGCTCAGCCTCTCCGTCACCAGAGCTCTCAGGGTGTGTTTCCTTTTCAACATTTTACAACACGATTGTTTAACTAAAGGCGAATCTTCACGTGTCTGTGTTAGCTTAGCAACTGTGCAAAGTGCTCTTTCCCCGCGATCAAGTCTAAATATTTACACAAACTCTTAATTTTAAAGCATTAAGAACCGTATATTCTTCTTACGCGCTGTTATTACTGCATTATTAACTCTATAAAACAACTTTAGAGCCAAAAGTGCCAAACAAAAACAAACCCGCTGGAGGGGCACGGGCGACGCGCTCCGATGACGTCACCCGTGCGCGTCCAGCCTTTAAGTCGCTAGAAGATTCGGAAGAGCGGAGCAAGAAAAGTGGCGATCTGACGCTTTTTCCTCGCGTTTTTTTCCTGCGTTTTTCGGGATTACAGCCAAAGACAACGGGTAGGTCCAGCGCCGTGCCCGGTCACCGCCCTCGCCCCGCGCCCGCCCGGGAGGTTTGTGAAGCGGATGAAAGAGTAAAAACAATAGTTAGCGGCGTTAGCATTTAGCATCGTGCTTTGGAAACACGTCACGTTCGGAGCTTCACGAACTGGGACCAAACTCGCGTTAAACTGGCCTCGTTCTGAATCGGACGTGCGGGTAAAAACGGACGGATTGTTCTCTGCGCGGTTGTTCTTCCCTGAAATCTGAGCTCACTGTGGTTTGGAGCAGCAACAACAACGAGCCTTTCCACTTTTAACCTAAAAATAGACCCGAGGCTCCCGCACGCGCTCCTCTCACCTCTGCGTTAGTATTATCTATTATTATTTTAATTTTTTATAAATTTATTTTTTATTTGTATTTATTATTTTGTTATGTTATTATATATATATTTTTTTAAATTATTATTTATATTATTATTATTATTAGTAGTAGTAGTAGTAGTAGTATTAGTAGTATTAGTAGTAGTAGTTTTATTATTATTTTATTTTTATTGTTATTTTTTATCAATTTATTTTTTATTTGTATTATTTTTTTTATTATTATATATTTTTTATTTTATTTTTGTATTATTATTTTATATTATTATTATTATTATTATTATTATTATTATTATTATTATTATTATTATTATTATTAGTAGTAGTAGTAGTAGTTTTATTATTATTATTTAATTTTTATTATTATTTATCTTTATTATTATTATTATTATTTTAGAGGGTTTTTATTCTACAGGGACAATGTGGATTCTCGTGGGTAAAGAAAACACAAAACATTTTTGTTAAAATGTCAGTTAATTTTTTTTAGACTCCGGTGGTAATAACATGATTATTAGTCAATCAATCAATCAATCAATCAAACTTTATTTGTATAGCACTTTTCATACATTTAAAATGTAGCACAAAGTGCTTCACATGCAACAGAAAAATTACAATACAATAATTAAAATCAAGAGCAACCCCCCCCCCCCCCCCCCCCCCCATCCCTTTGTTTCATCCATATATACAACCATTTAAAACATAAACATAAAACTCCTAAAGGTTATTATAAAAATCAAAATGGAGAGCTAAAATCAAATGGAGACAAAGTAAAACAGTAATGATAATTTAATTTAGAATAAATAAATATAATAATAATAATTTAAGTTAAGACAGATAAAAGTTTCAATTAAAAGCTAAATTAAAAAGATAGGTTTTGAGTTTACTTTTAAAAATATGAACACTCGCAGCGGACCTCAGATCCTCAGGCAGACTGTTCCACAAACGGGGGCCATAAAAGCTGAATGACGCCTCACCGTGAGTTTTAGTCTGGACTCTTGGGACAGTTAAAAGACGAGACCTGAAGACCTGAGAGTCCGAGAGGCTCATATGATAAAAGCAGATCAGATAAATAAATAGGACTAAGACCATTAAGAGCTTTATAAACTAATAAAAGAACTTTAAAATCTCTCCTGAAGCTCACAGGAGCCAGTGCAGAGACTTCAGTACTGGGGTGATGTGCTCTCGCTTCCTGGTCCTTGTCAGCAGTCGTGCTGCAGAGTTTTGGAGGAGCTGTAGTGGAGCTGTGGTTTTCTTTGGAAGACCAGAAAGGAGAGCATTGCAGTAGTCAACACGATTTGTAATAAAAGCATGTATTAAAATCTCTGCACTGGCTTGAGAGAGAAATGGTCTGACTCTGGTAATATTTTTTAGATGATAAAAACCGGATTTAGTGATGGACCTGATGTGTGGCTCAAAGGTAAGCTCACTATCAAGAATAACTCCTAAACTTTTCACCCTCTCACAGGGGTTCAGTGAGTAGGTTTGGAGCTTAGCTTTGAGCCTCTCTCTCTGAGCTTCAGGACCAATAATTAAAACCTCGGTTTTGCCCTGGTTGAGCTGGAGGAAGTTTGCTGCCATCCAGGACTTAATATCTAAAATGCAGTTAAAAAGGGTGTCGATCGGGCTCAGGTCACCAGGAGACACGGCTATATAGTATATTAGTGTCAGCAGATGTCTGTGTTTACCCAGGACAGTCCCAGTTTTGACCCCTTGTGTCCCCTGTCCCAGCAGATTTTTCCCAAACCAGTGAATTTTTGACCAATCTGATCCTACCAACAGTAAAGAGAGAAAAAAACTGACATTTGTTTAGGTAAAATACAGAAATTCTGCTTATAAACGACCAAAACACAAAGAAAATGTGACTATTAGGGATGTGACAATAGCTGAAATATCGTGATATTGTATCTTCAAAGTTCTCACAATAATATCGTGGAGCATCACAATATATCTAATTACAAGTTTCTATGTTTAAATGAAGAGTTATGGTGTAGGAATAGTTAAAAAAAAAAAAAAACAGAGGGAACTACATAGACCATGATCCTTTGCTCTGTTTTGGTGCAAATATGAAGAATTATTAGTTTCAAGTCTTAGTTTGTCTTGTCAAGGCATTTTAAAGAGGAAAAAGTAGAATATTCAAAGTTTTGTTTTAGCCTCCATAAAATATCATAATAAATATCGTACAGTGGGATTTTTATCCTGAAAATATCGTACAGAGAGATTTGGATATTATTACATCTCTAATCGTGAGCCTCCACAACATATCCTGAGCTTTCCTTCGACATCGCACTAAATATCGTATCGTGAGGTTCAAACCGTGATAATATCATATCGTGAGACTTGGATTTCGTTTCACGTAAGAAAAAAATTGATTCAAAATGGATCTGATTTGATTTTTTAAAATAATATTTTCCACAAAAATTCATCAGTTACGTTCTCTGTTCTCATGATTAAAAAAAAAAGCAATATATTTCATAAACTTGTGCTCTCTTGAAGGTTTAGTTGACTGTATTATTAGAAGTAATTATTGATAAATCGTAATTGTTTTAGTATCGGGATATATTGAGTCGTAACGTGTGAATCATGACAATGCTCACCCCTAATTCTGACTCACACATTAGTCATGAATGCGCCAAGTGCAGAACAATTCTCCTTATTTACTCACTCGTTTCACAATTTTATTATTACCAACCACCACTAACCGAGAGTGTCCCAGTTTTTTATTTTGAAAATCTGCTCCCCTTGATGAACAGTCTTGGTCAAATTGGTGGCAAATTAATGATGAATTTGTTGTTTGTGCAGTAAATATTGTAAATAATATTTATCCTACAGCACATCTCAGTGTTTTATATCGATCCTAACCTCTCATGAGTCAGTTTAACAGAAGACCTACTACGTTTGGCTTTTAAAAAAGGAATAAGTGTTTGAGAACTGGTCTGGAGTATAGGTTAGGGTGACCAGAATCAAAATCAAAAACTGGGACACTCCTGGTTTGTGTCTGTTAGTAATCGCAAAAAGAGAAACTGAATTTGTCAACTGGACAAAAGTTTGAATTTCTCCTTTTGCGATGGATTCTACTTGGAGGACTGAGGGATTTTACACTCTTGTTGGTTGGTAATAATAAAATTGTGAATCGAGTGCGTAATTAAGGACATTTTTTCTGCACTCGGTCCATTCATGAGTAACGTGAGTCAGTATAGTCACATTTTCTTTGTGCTTTTGGTCGTTTTTAAGCAGCTTTTCTGTATTTTACCTAAACAAAAGTCAGTTTATATCTCGCTTTACTGTTGGCAGGATCAGATTGGTAAAAAATAGAGACACCTGAGATATTTCTTGTTTAAAACTGAGACAAATCAGTGGTTTTGTATAAATTTGCAGGGACAGGAGACTTAGATTCAAAACTGGGACTGTCCCAAGTAAACGGGGACGTCCGGTCACTCTAACTCAAATTGGTCTTGATCAAATTGTTGGCAAATGAATGAACAATGTGATACGTGGAGTGATTTGTATTGTAAGTAATATTTATCCTACAGCACATCTCTGTGTTTTTATATCGATCCGAACCTCTCATGAGTCAGTTTAACAGAAGAGCTGCTACATTCGGCTTTTAATAAAGGAACACGAGCTTGAGAACTGGTCCAGAATCTAGACTCATGTGACCAGAATTTCATAATCAAAACATCTCTGGTTTGTGGTGGTTGGTAATAATAAAATTGTGAAACGAGTGTGTAATTACGAAAAACTGTTCTGCACTCGGCCCATTCACGACGAACATGTGAGTCAGTTTAGTCACGTTTTCTTGGTGTTTTGGACGTTTTTAAGCAAATTTTCTGCATTTTACCAAAACGAATGACAGTGATCAAAAAAGAGAGACAAAAATAGGGACATTTCTTGTATAAAATTGGGTCAAATCGGTGGTTTGGGATAAATCTGCTGGGACAGGGGACACGGGTCAAAAATGTTAAACAGGGACGTCCGGTCACTCCAGCTCAAATTGGTCTTGATCAAATTGGTGGCAAATGAATGAACAATGTGATTCAGTTCATTTGTTTGCACGGTGATTACTGTAAATAATATTTGTCTCAGTGTTTTATATCAGTCAGTAACCTCCCATGAGCCTTTTTCACCGTAGAACTGCTACAATTGTCTCTTAATAAAGTAACATAAGTTTGAGAACTGGTCCAAAGTTTAGACTCGTGGGTTCAGTCTGGGTCTGTGTGACGACTGGTGTAACAAACACAATCAGCTGAGTCTGGACCTTGACCTGGTTTAAACTAAGTAGATGTCAGTAACATTTGTAAACACAATTTTGACTCTATTCAGTTATATTTTTGAGTAATGTGCAGGTGTTTGACTGGTTTGGTTTCCGTACAACTATTCACGTCTTATTCAGAACACGACTGAGTTGACTCTTTTTATTAGGACTGGGTATTTCCAAAGACAGGACGTCCCTGTACAATGTTGAAAGTTAAAACACACAAGACTTTCATGTCCGCAGTGGCGTTACTATCAGAAGACAAATGATTTAAAACCTTTTTCAGATCTGGAATTTCTCATAAATGATCAAAAAGTGGTGTGGAGTAAAGATGCACCTGTACTTGCTGACTGGATCAAAGTAGTTAACGAAATTTATGACATGGAGAGACTGACATTTTCACTGAGACTTTGTACTGCTAAATGTAACAGGTATTGGAAGAAATGGGCCGAATATTTGGCTTCGATATGTTGATACTGTGAAGATAGATAATTATTGTTTTACTCTAGATGCTCTGAATTTTAATTTAATTTAATTTGGTTTTGTTGTGGTCTGCAGTTTTGTTTTGTTTTGTTCTATAAATGTATTAAAATTTTCAAACACATACAAAAATAAAGTAAAAAAAAAAAGTGCTGTGGCAACCCTGCAGTGATGTTATTTTGTTATTTGCATTATTGTCAGGTTGTTACGCTGCCACAGTGACCTGTACTGCTAAGAAGTCACAGTATGTTCCCTCCTGTTTTGATACTTTTCAAAATTGCAGACTGAAGGAAACCTCTTGAAAGTCCAAGTTTAGCTTCCAGAGTCTAGACCGAGGACTAAACCAGGACCTGCCCAGGGCTAATATTTGTGTTTTTTTTGGTTTTTTTTTCCATCAGGTCTCCTCGTCCTGAGCTCAAGCCCAAACGGAGCCCTCGTCCTGGGATCATGTCCGACACAAAGCGCCTGGCCTTCTCCATCCTCCAGTTCCTCCACGACCAGCTGCACTCGGGCACGCTGACGTCAGACGCCAAGGAGAGCCTGGAGGGTGAGTCCGGAACCATCACTGATTATGTTACGACTGAAAAGAATCGTCTAATAATCGTGATTAGTCCACTATAAAATAATAAGTCATGTTTAGATCATTGTAGTTTGTTCTCCGGACCGTTCTGGCTCTAAAACACACACAAAAAGAGCTTTTAAAACAAACACAGTGACATTATTAAATCAAAATGTCAAAGTATTTAATCAGATTTTGATCAATAATGCACTTCATCCATAAATATTGTCTGTTAAAACTTCAGTCATCTTCTAATCTTTATTTCATTTAAAATATATTTATTAAAAACTCTCAATGTTCAGTAGAAATAAGTTTGACTAATCGAAAATCAGAATTATTTTTTATAATCTTTGTCTAGTCCCGACCCGGGCCTTTTTAAGATCATTTGGAATTACAAATAAACATTTTTTATAATTTTGCGTCAGGCCTGGACTAAAGCTAGAGCTGAGTATTATTAACAAGTTGCAGATATGATACATATCTCGATACAGTGCATGTTTAATTCGATACGGTTCAATAAAAAATAAAGTCTAAATCATGTCTGTGACACTAAAAGTCTTTGTTAAATCACTTCTTGTGCAAAGTTCATATGAAACAAACATTTTAATCGTCAAAACAGTGAAAATGTCAAATGTGTCGCATAAATGAGTTTCCTTCCTCTGAACAAACAACAAAACTGTAGCTGGAACTTAATAATTTAATAAAATAAACCAAAAAAATCCTCTTGGTGATATATCGATACAGCAGCCCATGATATCGATACTGCATCATCACATTAAACGGTACGATATATCGATATTTTTGCACAGCCCTAACTAAAGCTGCATTGCTTTTATTTTAGGTGTTTGTTTTTTTAAATGACATTCTTTGTTCGGCGACCTCACTTTTTCATTGTTTAGTCAGAACATAAACTCTTCCCAGTCTGAGCAGCTCGTCAAAACAATGAGATTTACTGCTTTTTTATAAAGAAATACAGAATTGAGTTCAGCATTTTGGCTCCACAATATTTTCTGTTTCTCATCTGGCCCCATGGAAAAAATAATTACCCACCACTGGTTTAGTCGAAGAAGAAAAGAATCATTAGTTACAGCTCCAGACACTAACGAGCAGCAGATTTTTATTTTATTTTTTTATATTTGTACCAAAATGTTGATGAAAATGGGGATATCTCTGCAAAATGGCGTCTTAAAACAAGTGATTGAAGATTCCTCAAACTCCAAATACAACTGCAAAGCGTCAGTGAGAAGAAAGAAAATCTGAAAAGTCCATTTTGCTGAATTTGTCTGATTTAAAACTCTTAAAAGTTCATTCATCATCATATTCCCACTTTTTAAAGCTGCACTGTGTAACTTTTCTGGTTGGGGGTCCATCACAATCCATGTATCATTCATTCATTCATTTTTTTCAAAATAAAACCAAAAATAAGAAAATGAAAAAAACAACAACAATTTTCTTTATTTTTTGTCTCTAAAACCAAAATGAAAAAACGATAATGATTCGTTTTTCAGTTTTCAATTTTGTGTTTAAATGAAAAATGGAAAAAAAACGGATAACGGACTGAACCAGGACTAAACCAGACCTGAATCAGGACTAAGCCAGGACTAAACCAGAACTGAACCAGGACTAAACCAGACCTGAACCAGAACTAAACCAGAACTGAACCAGGACTAAACCAGACCTGAACCAGAACTAAACCAGACCTGAACCAGGACTAAACCAGAACTGAACCAGGACTAAACCAGAACTAAACCAGGACTAAACCAGGACTAATCCAGGTCTGAACCAGGACTAAACCAGACCTGAACCAGGACTAAACCAGACCTGAACCAGGACTAAACCAGACCTGAACAAGGACTGAACAAGGACTAAACTAGAACTAAACCAGAACTAAACCAGGACTGAACCAGGACTAAACCAGGACTGAACCAGGACTGAAGGGGAAAAAAAAAAAAAAAAAAAGTTGTTTTTTTCGTTTTCTTATTTTTGGTTTTATTTTGAAAAACAAATGAACGAACGGCACACGGGTCCATCACCTGCCTGTTTCATTGTAGATGTCAATGTTCTGCCTGGAATGTTCCACAGTGTGACTTTAAACAGCTCTACTTAACATTTATTCAATTAGAAGTGGATTTATAGCTCAAAAATCCCTAGAAAAACAGACATTGTGACTGTGAGTGGGGTCGCCTCTCCGCAGATCTGACCTGGAACTTGGTCCTGTTTGGTGTTTGTGAAGTTAGAAATTTTAATGCCATACTGTGGAACATTCGAGACAAAGCGATAACATCTCCAAGAAGAAAAGCCACCAGAAAAGTTAGAGTGCATAAAACCGTGAAATGTGGTCCTGGGTTTGGGTTTGGTCTTATCTGTGGGCGGTTGTGGGAGCGTCTGTCTCCGCCCGTCTCTGCTGCGCTCTGATGCCGGACTTTCTCTTTATTTAAACCTCCCGTTGTGGTTTCAGTGGCGGTTCAGTGTTTGGAAACCGCATACGAGATCTCCACCGACGATCGGAGCCTGGCCGTGCCCATGACGCTACCGGAAATCTTCAACGCCGCCACAGCCAAGGTGAGCGGACTCAGGAGTTTGTTTTTTTTAACGATACTCAAAGATACTGTTTGTTGTGCTGTACCTGATTTCCACTGTATCAAAAAGCCGTTAATAAACCCCCTCCCAAAGCTTTACTCCGCCCACACGCAACATCTGAAAAGTCCTCCTACTCTGAAGTGATGATTGACGGCCGACCGACAGCCACAACAATCCAACACTGCGTGGACTGATGTGCTCCAGACTTTGAAACAAAGAGGATACTTGTGTTTGGATCACGGCGAGGCTGAGAGGGGCTCCTCACGTCCCGCCCGTAAACGCCAGTGACTGAACTCCACACCTAATACACTCATCAAAAATCTCAGACTTCCGGTCATCGCACAGTTCATACTGGGAAGGATTTTCTGAAAAAGTGAACATCAAACCTCCATGTTTGTTTTCCCAGTGGGATGTGTCTATTGTCAAAGTCGATCTTTTCAAGTCTTTTGAACCATATCACTTTTGTTTCTGGTTCTGATATTGTCGTATTTTAGTTTTGGGATTCGGACATCGTTAATTGTGTGGTTGTTGGATCCAAACAGCGGAAAACGACTCGAGAAATGTGAACTCCATAAATGCAAAAGTGAATCAGATGTGTGTGACTCAAACCTCCGTTCAAACTGTTTCTCTTCCCAACGGAATTGAAAAATAGTGAAAGGTGAAGGTGATGGGCAGGATTGATCCACAGGAAGAACCAACAAGGAAACATTTGTCTGACTAAGAAATCATCCCGAGTTTACAGAGAACATTTTGTATGTGGAGCGACGACAAAACAAAATCCCGTTTGTTAATGTTGAGGAGCAGAAGACAAACAGACTGAGCTGCTCTTTCTTGTTCTTGTGGTTTTACAGAAACATCACGTCTTGGTCTTTGCAGTGGAAGGTGTTTCTTGGTGAACAGTTGGAGACATTCACTTTGGTGTTGACTTTTTAAATTCATAACTAAGGTTGAGCGACGGATCGGCATTTCGTTTTGTTGTCGCTCCACATACAAAATGTTCTCTGTAAACTCGGGATGATTTCTTAGTCAGACAAATGTTTCCTTTTTGGTTCTTCCTGTGGATCAATCCTGCCCATCACCTTCACCTTTCACTATTTTTCAATTCCGTTGGGAAGAGAAACAGTTTGAACGGAGGTTTGAGTCTCACACATCTGATTCACTTTTGCATTTATGAAGTTCACAAACACATTTCTCGAGTCGTTTTCCGCTGTTTGGATCCAACAACCACAACAATTACAATGTCCGAATCCCAAAACTAAAATATGACAATATCAGAACCAGAAACAAATGCGATATGGTTCAAAAGACTTGAAAAGATCGACTTTGACAGTAGACACATCCCACTGGGAAAACAAACATGGAGGTTTGATGTTCATTTTTTCAGAAAATCCTTCCCAGTATGAATTGTGCAACGACCGGAAGTCTGAGAGTCTTAACGCATGTATAACCTGCGTCTGACTCTAAGGCTGTGCAGTTAATCGAATTTTGATCGCGATTTCAATTTGTGTGTCAAACGAACTCCGAACTCATATAATCAAGGTGAAATGATAAAGCTTAACAAAGTTGATTTTGGGGTATTTTTTTATATACAGTCGTCCCTCACTATATCACGGTTCAATTTTTGTGCAATTTTGCGTGCTTTTTTTTTTTTTTTTTTTTTTTTGCAGCGTATGAACACATATTGTGTATTACAGGCGGGCAGTAATTACACACGGGTGGGTCAAGAGCGAGAACGCCAAGCAGTTTGTCCGCAAAACGCGATCGGGCATTTGCTGCGTCTTACCTCCGTGAGATGCGGAGCTCTACGCAGATCCTTTCTCCTGCGTCACCTCCGAACCCGTCCTTACAGTGAGTCCTGGTTCAGTCCTGGTTCAGTCCTGGTTCAGTCCTGGTTCAGTCCTGGTTCAGTCCCGTTCAGTCCCGGTTCAGTCCTGGTTCAGTTCTGTTTCAGTCCTGGTTTAGTCCTCCTCTTCAGTCCTGGAATCAGTCTTAGGTTAGTCTTGGTTCAGTCTGTGGCGTAGGCACCACAAAAGTTTGATATACAGTATATGATTATATTTATTTTATTTTTTAAATATAGAGATTGTAGAACAGCTCGATATATAGTTTATTTTGGATATATTTATGTTCATCCATCCATGTTCTTCCTCTTATCCGGGACTCCCAGACTTCCTTCACCCTAGACACTTCCTCCAGCTCCTCCGGGGGGATCCCCAGGTGTTCCCAGTCCAGTTCAGAGACATAGTCCCTCCAGTGTGTCCTGGGTCTTCCCCGGAGCCTCCTCTCAGTGGGACATGAACACCTCCTGAGGGAGATGTCCAGGAGAGACATCCGGGACATAGACTCAGACTCAAACTTTATTGATCTACAAGGGAAATTATTTGGACACAGGAGCTCAAACATCACAAAATAATATAATAACAAAGAGTACAAAAACAGACGTCCTCCCCTCAGACGCTCCTCTCCACGTGGAGGAGCAGCGGCTCTACTCCGAGCTCCTCACTCTGTCTCTAAGGGAGACGCCCGGTCGCCCTGCAGAGGAAACTCATTTGTGCCGCTTGTATCGTGGATCTGGTCCTTCGGGTCATGACCAGAGGTGAGGGGAGGAACGAAGACCGACGTTAAATCCAGACTCGGCTCCTCTTCACCACAATGGTCCGATACAGCGACTGCACCTGTCCACCTGTCAACGCTCCGTCCTCCCCTCACTCGAGAACAAGACCCCGACACACTTGAACTCCTCCACTTGAAGAAACTGTCGGGCTGTAATAAGAACCTGATAACATCGATAATCGGAAGACCAAATGAACCTCACTGGACGATGTCAGAGATGTGTTTTGGAGAGATTTGTGCTTTTCAGAACATTTATTTTTGTCGGCTTTGGTTTGCTTTTGCACATGTTTCTCCGTTTTGCAGTTGATTAAAATAAGACTAATGTGTTTTTGTGTCATTTTTCCCTCAGTTTCCTGCTCAGTTTCAGGCCAACAACAACTCCAGCCCCAACTGTTTAAGTGAGGAGCAGAGAGCAGAGGCTGAAGCGCTCAAGTCAGAAGGTACAGCCGCCTCCTCCTCCTCCCTCTCACCAGGAGGTTGTGGGTTTGACTCAAAACATTTTTTTTTTTAAGGTTCTAAATGTTTCTAAATGTTTTTGTAGGAAATGAACAGATGAAAGTGGAGAATTATTCGGCCGCAGTGGAGTTTTACTCACAGGCCATCGCCCTCAACCCTCAGAACGCCGTGTACTACTGCAACAGGTGAGGAGCACACGACAGAGTAGTACTGTAATGTAGTAGTCGTAGTATTAGTGTACGTGTATGTCATAGTTGTAGTATTCGTGTACGTGTGTAGTCGTAGTAATGTGTGCTTCTCCTCAGAGCTTCCCCCCTCAGTAAACTGTGTAGTAGGGAGTAGTGAGTAGGAGTAGGAGTAGTAGTAGTAGTAGTGTGTAGTAGTAGTAGTAGTGGTAGTAGTGGTAGTAGTGAGGAGGAGGAGGAGGTGTCGTAGTAGTGTATTTTGTAGTCATAATATTAGTATACATGTATGTAGTAGTAGTAGTAGTATTAGTAGTACACTTGTATTTCATAGTAGTAGTAACATGTACCTGTGTGTCTGTGGTCAGAGCGGCCGCCCTCAGTAAACTGCACAGTAGTAGTAGTATGAGTATACGCGTATGTAGCAGCAGCAGCGTAGTAGTAGTAGTAGTAGTAGTAGTAGTAGTAGTAGTAGTAGTAGTAGTAGTAGTAGTAGTAGTAGTAGTAGTAGTAGTGTATGTGTATTTTGTAGTAGTAGTAACGTGTATCTGTGTGTGTTCAGAGCGGCCGCCCTCAGTAAACTGCACAGTTGTAGTAGTAGTTGTAGTATTTGTACTAGTAGTAACATGTATCTGTGTGTGTTCAGACCGGCCGCCCTCAGTAAACTGCACAGTTGTAGTAGTAGTTGTAGTATTTGTAGTAGTAGTAACATGTATCTGTGTGTGTGTTCAGAGCGGCCGCCCTCAGTAAACTGGGGAACTACGCTGGAGCTGTTCAGGATTGTGAACAGGCCATAAACATCGACCCCAAATACAGCAAAGCCTACGGACGCATGGGGTAAGAACTGGACCAGGGACTGGACCAGGGACTGGACCAGGGACTGGACCAGGGACTGGACCAGGGACTGGACCAGGGACAGGACCAGGGACAGGACCAGGGACAGGACCAGCACCAGGGGCTGAAATGGGACGAGACGGGGCCGGGGACTAGACCGGGGACTGAACCAAGACTAGATCAGGGGCAGAACCTGGACCAGACCAGGAACTGAACCAGGACTTCACCAGGGGCTGAACCGGGGACTGGACTGGGGACTGGACTGGACCAGGACTAGACTGAACCAGGACTAAACCAAGCCCAGATCAGGGGCTGAACCTGAACCAGACCAGAGACTCTGAACCAAGACCAGACCAAGGGCTGAACTAGGACTAGATCAGGGACTTAACCCGATTAACTCAACATATTTTGTGAAGCCGTTTTTATGTTTTACAAAAATTAAAAAATTTAACTGAAAACAATAAGAACCTATTAAATAATCAGGTTTGGGTTGGTTTCTATGGAGACGTCACCGCTCTGCCTGGAATGTTCCACAGTGTGACATTAAACAGCTCAAAAACGCCTAGAAAAAAAACAAACATTCTGACTTTGAGCGGGGTCACCTCTCCACAGATCTGACCTGGAACTTGGTCTGGTTTGGTCTCCATGAAGATAGAAAAGTTTAATGTCATACTGTGGAACATTTCAGAAAAAGCAGTAACATCTACATGAGGGGAAAAAAGCATTTGATTGATCCTCCAGCAGAAAAGTTACACAGTGCAGCTTTAACATTGACAAATAAACTCCTTAAAAGTTGTGAGTGAACCGTTTTGTTTTTTTTCGCTGCGTCTGATTTTTTTGTTGTGTTTTTTGGGGTTTTTCGCCGCAGTTTGGCGTTGGCGAGTCTGAACAAACACACAGAGGCCGTGGGCTACTATAAGAAAGCTCTGGAGCTCGACCCGGACAACGAGACCTACAAGTCCAACCTGAAGATCGCCGAGGACAAGATGGACACGTCCAGCCCGGTCAGAGCCAGATGCCCTCCCGTCCCGTCCATGTTTCTTTGTAGATCTGTTTTCAAACGTAAAAGTTGAATGTTTTTTTGTTTGTTTTGTTTTTTCAGACGGCGGGGATGGGCGGAGTCGATCTGGCCGGTCTCCTGAGTAACCCCGGCTTCATGAACATGGTGAGTCTGTCCCGGTCAGAAGTGTCCAGACCCGAGCCGTGTGTCATTGGTTCGTTCGTTTTTCAAAAAAAAAAATAAAATAAGAAAATGAAAAAACAATTTTCTTCATTATTTGTCTCTAAAACCAAAATGAAAAAGCAGATAAAGATTTGTTTTTTCCAGTTTTTGATTTTGGGTTTAAATGAAGAATGGAAAAAAACGACAACGGACTAAACCAGGACTAAACCAGGGCTAAACCAGGGCTAAACCGTTTTCAGTCCTGGTCTCAGTCCTGATCTCAGTCATGGTCTGGTCCCGGTTTCAGTCCTGGTCTGGTCTCGGGTCAGTACCGGTCTCAGTCTCAATCTGTTCCTGGCCTTAGTCCTGGTCTCAGTCCTGGTACTGGTCTCAGTCCCGGTCTGGTTCCAGTCTGGTCCCGGACCTTTTTTAGTCCTGTTTTAGTCCCGGTTTAGTCCCGGTTTAGTTCTGGTTTAGTTCTGGTTTAGTCCCGGTTTAGTCCTGGTTTCATTATCCATTTTTTCCATTTTTCATTTAAACACAAAAAACTGAAAAACAAATCATTATCTGTTTTTTCATTTTGGTTTTAGAGACAAATAATGAAGAAAATTGTTGGGTTTTTTTGTTTCTTATTTTTGGTTTTATTTTGAAAAACAAATGAACAAACGACACACAGATTCAGACCGAGACTCGATCTATTCTCACATTTCCATCGTGTAAAAAATAAAAACAGTATTTATTAATTTGTGTGTCGTTTTCTTCAGGCGTCGACTCTGATGAACAACCCTCAGGTGCAGCAGCTGTGAGTATCCTGACGCTCTCAAGCACCTCCACGTTTTAGTGAGCGACAGTGGGGTCGAGCGCTGTCCAAATTTTGATACAGTTAAATAGGGACGGGCGTTCTATTTAAATTTTCTTAATCGATTGTCGGTAGAATTAACGATCGATTTTCGATGAATCATTACTATCTGCACTACTAATCTGCATAAATAAATTCAACTTTACGACATATAACATAACGACTCTAGAGCCACATCAGCTGTTTGACATTATAATGTGTTTAATTCAGTTTTGTTCAAATCTCACAGAAACAAAACTTAAAACCACATCACTAATTTACATAAACTAAGTGAAGATAAAACTCCAGCTCTTGTGTCGCTGATGTGGTTCAACTTGTGTTGGATTAAAAGACATGACTCAGATGAATACAGGTCAGTGTGACCAGATTTGTGTTTGTCAAAACCAGGACAGCGTACGGGGGGAGGGGGGCGGGGCCTCGTCATCCACATTGAGCGACTCTCACCTGGAAAAACTTTTTCCCACTGGACACAGAAACATATGTGCTGCTTTATCCACTGTGCACATGGACTCACACTTGTCCCAACGCAACGGAAATTTCTTGTTGAAGTCATCGTTGCACATCGTTCACATTTGTGCTTCGGTTCGTTACAGACTGACCCACTGTTTTTGTCTCGTTCCTTCTGATGCAGAGACACATGTACACACCTGTTTGGTCACGATACACACAGAAACCTACATTCGGTTTGTCGATTTAAAATGAACGTAATCAATGAAATTCTTAATGATCAGTTATTGATGAATCGACTAATCATGCCCATCCCTAGTATGGGGCGCTCTGGATTGTGGCGCGCGGTTGTTTTTTGATGGGTTAGAGGCTTAAGAGTGTGTCTAATAGCCCGGAAAATACGGTACACTGTGCACATGGACTCACACTTGTCTCGACCGGGACGGAAAGCGGAGAATTTCATGTCCAAGGCATCGTTAAATGTGCATTTGAGCTTCGGCGTGTTTCAGACTGACCGACTGTTTGTGTCTCGCTCCTTCTGAGTTACAAAGAGCTACAAGAGACGCTCAGTTTAATAACCCAATGAAAGGAAATGAAAACCTGGACATTTACATCACTTGATAAAAATTAAAACCCGGACGGCCAGAACAGGACGTGAAAAACAGACATGTTGGGGAAAAACGAACATTTGGTCGCCCTACGTTACACACAGAAACCTGCATTCGGTTTGTCGATAAAAAATGAACGTAATCGACGAAATTCTTAATGATCATTTATCGATTAATCGACTAATCGTGCCCATCCCTACAGTTAAACCTTCTCAGTGTTTGTGTTCCTTGGTCTCCGCACCTGTACGGGGTTTCCAGCGGATACTGTCGTTTTTGGAGACTCTGGATGAACAGGAAACATGTGTGAAACGTTTGTTCTTCAGGATGTCGGGGATGATGTCTGGAGCCATGGGAGGAGGACCTGGACCCGGACCCGGACCTGGACCTGCAGCAGCAGCAGCGTCCGCGTCATCGGGCGACCTGAGCGGACTCATCCAGGCGTGAGTGTTTAAACGTCACTGTAGGACTCGGGGTCTGAGGGGGTTTACTGTCTCAAAGATGAAAACAAGTTTCTCCTGAGGCACGAGAAGCTTCAGTACTCGATAACATGAAGAAAATCTGGAGTACCGTATTCTTCAGACTATAAGTGTCACTTCTTTTCATGGTTTGGGTGTTTCCTGTGACTTAAACTCCGCTGCAGCTTATATATTAAATTAGGTCTGGGCAAAAATCAAAAATATTAATCGCATTAATCACATGAGTTCGAGTGCGATTAATCGTGATTAATCGCATGTTTTACGCAAAACCAATTAATGAATTAAAAAGTAGAGTATAGCTTCACTTTTATTGGAAATGTAAATGAAAAAGTCAAACATTTGTTGTACAAGCGGCTTTTCTTTCAGAGTTGAACCCTCAGTCTTCAAGGGATTCTGAAGGCTCAAGAAAAAATACTGAATGAATTTTTGTACTACTAATATATTTTTTCTATATTTTTTTATTCAGTGAGTAATAAATATGACACTAGTAATAATTTCTAGATCATTGTTATAAACTTGGACAGATATTTCTTGGGAAACAAAGGGTTAATATAATGGAATGAAAATGGACCAATCACATTTTTTCTTCCAGTTGTATCCGAGTTATGGCTGGGATCATATCACAAAATCTTCCAGGCTCTTGGCTCTTCATGACTGTTGTGATAAAATCCTGTTTATAGGGGAATTGATCTTATGAGACTCAAAAGTAGAAGTACAGAAGTACAGGAGGAACAGGAGCAGCAGATACTGACACACAAGACTAGAGCCTCTCCTCGCTTCAAACGTTTTAATTTATAAGACGCACCGGAGAATAAGTCACAGGAAACACACAAACCATGAAAAAAAGTGACACTTGTAGTCCGAAAAATACGGTAATAAAATATAAACTCTCAGCTGTAAACAAAGATCACAGGAAGTTCATTACAGTTTATTAAGTTCAAGTGTTGTGAGTGCGATGACTCCGTGTGTCCTCCAGGGGGCAGCAGTTTGCACAGCAGATGCAGCAGCAGAATCCTGAGCTCATCGAACAGTTGAGGAGTCAGATCCGAAACCGAACGCCGAGTGCGAGCAACGAGGAGCAGCCGTGACCCCCGCGACAGGTGAGAAGAACAAGAAGAAGAAGAACGAGAGGGTTTTTTTTGTCCCTGTGGTCCTGTGTCTGATCTTTTAAGTCTGGACCTCACAGACCTGATTGGACCCAGGACACTTGGATCTGTGCTCCTAAAACCCAAACAGATCTGAACTTTGTCATGTGACTTCAGTCTGAACCGGTGTCAGTTTGTTTTTGTGCAGGTTGAAAAAAATCCCTTTTAGTTATTATTACTATTTTAAAAATCCTGGTTTAGACCTGGTTTAGTCCTGATTTAGACCAGTTTTAGTCCTGGTTTAGTCCTGATTTAGACCAATTTTAGTCCTGGTTTAGTCCTGGTTTAGTCCTGATTTAGACCAGTTTTAGTCCTGATTTAGACCAGTTTTAGTCCTGGTTTAGTCCTGTTTTAGTCCTGGTTTAGACCTGTTTTAGTCCTGGTTCAGTCCATTTTTAGACTTGTTTTAGACCTGGTTTAGTCCTGGCTTAGTCCTGGCTTAGTCCTGGTTTAGTCCTGGTTTAGTCCTGATTTAGTCCTGATTTAGACCAGTTTTAGTCCTGTTTTAGTCCTGGTTTTAGTCCTGGTTTAGACCTGTTTTAGTCCTGGTTCAGTCCATTTTTAGACTTGTTTTAGTCCTGGTTTAGTCCTGGTTTAGTTCCGGTTTAGTCCTGGTTTAGACCTGGTTTAGACCTGGTTCAGTCCTGGTTCAGTCCTGCTTCAGTCCATTTTTAGACTTCTTTTAGTCCTGGTTTAGTCCTGGTTTAGTTCCGGTTTAGTCCTGGTTTAGTCCAGTTTTAGTCCTGGTTCAGTCCTGTTTTAGTCCAGGGTTAGTCCTGGTTTAGTCCTTGTATTAGTCCTTGTATTAGTCCTGGTTTAGTCCTGGTTTAGTCCTTGTATTAGTCCTTGTATTAGTCCTGGTTTAGTCCTTGTTTTAGTCCTTGTATTAGTCCTTGTATAGTCCTGGTTTAGTCCTGGTTTAGTCCTTGTTTAGTCCTGGTTTAGTCCTGGTTTAGTCCTGGTTTAGTCCTGGTTTAGTTCTCTTTCAGTCAGATCCTCACGTTTCTTCTTCTTCTTCTTCTTCTTGTTCTTCTTCCTTCTTCTTCTCCTTCTTCTCTTCTTCTTGTTTTCCAGATGAGATCCTTTCAAGGCCGAAGTCGTGTTGTTGCAGATTTGGACTCCGGGGGGCGTCGTCGTTTCCATCTCTGTACATTTCCCGCATGAAGAGAACAAAGAGAAGAAGGAGCCCGTGTGTTTTTTTGTTTAGTTTTTTTCGGGGGGAGACGGCGTTCAGCACTTTTGAATGTTCCACTTTTTCGGTCATTTGAATAGGACTAAAGTTGGGATCAAACACCCGTGTGTTTCCCCGCGAGTGTTTGTGGAAGCGTCGGCGCGGAGGGTCTTTCTCTGAGTTTCTGCTGTCGTCCCGGTGTTTGTGTTTGTGTGAGTGGAGAGTGAATGTGAGCGAGTGACAGACGCCGAGCTGTCCACTTTCAAAATTAAAATGCATCCAAAACATTTTACGCCCGTCTCCGTGGTGATTTTTTTATTTTTTTTTTACTGTTTTTGTTTTTCTGTTAAAGATCCACTACGAGACTTTTCTAGTGGAGGAATCGCAACGATTTTGTGTCCTGGTTTAGTCCTGGTTCAGTCCTTGTATTAGTCCTGGTTTAGATCTGGTTTAGTCCTGGTTTAGTCCCGTTTTAGTCCTGGTTTAGTCCCGGTTTAGACCTGGTTTAGTCCTGGTTTAGACCTGGTTTAGACCTGGTTTAGTCCTAGTATAGTCCTGGTTTAGTCCTGGTTTAGTCTTTTATTTAGTCCCGTTTTAGTCCTGGTTTAGTCCTGGTTAAGACCTGGTTTAGTCTTTTATTTAGTCCCGTTTTAGTCCTGGTTTAGTCCTGGTTTAGACCAGTTTTAGTCCTTGTATTAGACCTGGTTTAGACCTGGTTTAGTCCTGGTTTAGACCTGGTTTAGTCCTGTTTTAGTCCTGGTTTAGACCTGGTTTAGACCTTTTTTAGTCCTGGTTTACACACAATTTCAATCAGTTCATTTGAAGTTTAAAGTGAAGAGTTTAAGAATTAAACCAACAACTCCTCAAAATAAAAGAAAATGTAAAGTCAAGTTCCCAGACCAGGACCAGCACGGCCTCCGACCTTTGACTCCGAGCCTCCGCAGGGTCCGAGCCTCAGCTTCGAGCTCCGGCCCTTCTGTGGGCTCTGAGCCTCTGGTCTGGTCCCTGACTAGTCCTGTCCTGATCTCGGTCTCAGTTCTGGTCTGGTCCCAGTCTCAGTCTGGTCCTGGACCTGGATCAGTCCTGATT
Organism: Boleophthalmus pectinirostris; assembly: GCF_026225935.1. NCBI lineage: Eukaryota > Metazoa > Chordata > Actinopteri > Gobiiformes > Gobiidae > Boleophthalmus > Boleophthalmus pectinirostris. The sequence goes on from NW_026571473.1 coordinate 39,965,527, forward strand.
CAGTCCTGGTTCAGTCCTGGTTCAGTTCGGCATCACAGTCACTGAAGTCACGTAAACAGGAAACGGTCGTTATCTGTTTTTTCCATTTTTCATTTAAACACAAAATCGAAAACTGAAAAAACGAATCATTATCTGTTTTTTCATTTTGGTTTTGGAGACAAATAATGAAGAAAATTGTTATTTTTTTTTGTGGAGTTGATGTGAGTGCAGTGGGTGTTTCCACAGGAGCTGACGTCCTCAGATCATGTCCACATGAGTCAAAGTCAAATAAAACTCACAGTTATAATAAAAGTGAGTGTTGAGCAGCTGGAGCAGAGCATCTGTCAACACAAACTCACAAATATGAAAGGCACTTCTCTTTATATTCTGTATAATATTCATGATTAAACCTGACTACAGTGAGTTTAGACATTTCAAACCTCAGAAAAGTCTCCAGTGAAAAAGCAGGTTCACTCTAAAAATCCTCTGAAGTGAACTGGATTTCCGTCTGTAACAGAAGCTCTGTACAGATAGTGTCTGGTATCAGTACTCAGTGTGGGAAAGTACTCCAAATGAAGTAGTGCTTTTAGAGGAAGTGGTATCGGTGCAGAGTCCAGGCCTCATTAAAGCTGTGGAGGTTCAGTCAAACCTCCGTCAGATCCAACATTGTGAGTGATTGACTTGATGGTCGTGTGTCTGTGCTCCTCCGCTCTGTGTCAGCTTCAGTTTGACCCTCAGGGAAAAAGAGACGCTGATTTAGAGTGAACAAAAACTGCCCCAGTCACAAAGGACGCAGACCCTTCAGCTGTTCACTTTGCTTTACAACTCGCACTTCATCTTAATGCAGGTTTGTTCTTTTCTGCACTGAACCCTTCTCTTTATCTGTTCTCATGTTTTACTCTGAATTTCTGTGTTTCTTTTCTTTTTTGGGACTAAATAATGTTTTTTTTTTTCACATTTTGTAAAGAGTAAATCTCTTTGTGCGTTTGGATTAAAACATGTTCATTAAAGACACAGTGTGGTTTATTTTGAACTCTTTACTTCTAAACCCAGAAGCAGTCACATGACCTCGATGACAAACAGACTAAAGACAGTAAAGGTGTAAAATGGAGCAACAGCGCCCCCTGCTGCTGCTGCTGTTCCTCTCAGGTGTGAGTGATTCATTCAGAGTAAAGAGGAAGTGCTGAGTCAGTGTTTGTCAGAGCGTCGGACACAGAGGACACAGCCGTGTGAGTCTGGACTCTTTGGTTCAAATGGAGAAGATCTCTGCAGTGGAGGACTTTCTGACCTGTCCTGTTTGTCTGGAGACCTTTAAAGAGCCAGTGTCTCTGGGCTGTCACCACAGCTTCTGCTCCGTCTGTCTACACAACTACTGGGACCAGAACAGCACCAGGACCTGCCCCGTGTGTCGCAGGAAGGTCTCGAAAGACTTTCTAGATGTGAACTTTGCTCTGAAGGAACTGACTCTGTCCTTTACACAGAAGGAGCAGGCTCCAGGAGGAGAGAGGCCTGTGGTGTGCTCCTCACACCCAGAGCAGACTCCTCTGTTCTGCCTGGACGAGAGGCGCCCTCTGTGCCCTGTGTGTGAGTTCTCTCTTCACTCGGGGCATAAGGTGGTGTCTGTGGACTCAGCTGTGAGTGAAGTGAAGGAGCAGCTGCGCTCACAGCAGCAGTCTCTGTCCCAGAGGAGAGAGCAGGTCTCACACGCACACACTCAGTGTGAGCAAATACAGGAGCTGGCACACGCGCAGGTGGAGCTCTGTGAACGCCACATCAGGGCGGAGTTTGAGCGGTTACACCGGTTCCTCCAACAGGAGGAGGAGTCTGTGCTCAGAGCTCTGAGACAGGAGCAGAGCAGACAGGCCCAGGCCATAGAAGCACAGCTACAGCAGATCAGGGAGGAGCTGTGTACTATGGAGCAGAACCTCCAGACTGTGGAAGATCTACTGCAGAGACAGAGCGTGGACTTTCTCACACAGTACAGACACACTCACAAAGACACACAGACTCTGCTCTCACAGCACAGCCCACAGCTGGGACCAGGACTCCTGATAAACCAGGCCAAAGTCCTGGCCAACGTGGCCTTCAACGCCTGGAACAAGATGAGAGCCCTGGTGAGCTACAGTCCAGTCACTCTGGACCCAAACACTGCAGGCAGTGCACTCCATCTGTCTGAGGATCTGAGGGGGGTGAGACGTGGAGAAACTGAACAACAGGTCCCTGAAAATCCAGAGAGATTCTGTAAATATGCAGATGTTCTGGGCAGTGAGGGCTTCAGCTCTGGCTCTCACCAGTGGGACGTGGAGGTGGGAGATCATCCATACTGGGCCATTGGTTTGGCCAAAGAATCTGTCGACAGGAAGGGAGACATTTGTGTTGATATAGAAAATGGATTCTGGTGTTTAGGTTTTATAGATGGAGAATACATTGATGTTGTTGGTAAAACTCTGTCCCTGAAGAGGAGACCTCAGAGGATCCGAGTTCGACTGGACTGTGATGAAGGGGAAGTGTTTTTCTTTGACGCTGGTGACATGTCTCTGATCTGCTCTCACAAACACAGATTCACAGAGAAAATGTTTCCTTATTTCAATGTTGGTAAATCTGGTGACGCTAAAACCAAAGAAATTAAAATATTTTCCAGTGAAGCTCATTAAAACGGTTATAAACCTTTTTTTTTTTAAACATTGTTATGATTTTATTTTTTTATAAAATTACTATGTATAAGATCATTTTACAACTGTTTAACTGTCATTTTCATTTTCAACCATAAAAAAAAACAAAAAAAAAATAAAAACTTTACCAGATCAAAATATGATGTAAACAGTTATTGTTGAAATCATTTATTTTAATCTCAACAGAAATGAGCCTGTTCTTTTTTAAAGTGATGTTTCTGCTGTTGAATTCTTGTGTGTAAAGTGTCTGAACATAAAAACATTAAATTCCAAATGAAATGTGATGAAACGTGTCGTGTGTTGAACCTGTCAGAGTAAAACACAATAAAACCCTGTGAATAATCGAGCAATAAAAGACGCCGTTCAAACTGTAGAAAGTCAAACTGTGAGTCAAAGTTCACTGTTCAGACGACGACTCAGCTACATTTACTCCAGTCACTTTTACATTGGACTTTTCAGAGTACTTTTCTAGTCTCCTACTCGAGTAATATTTGTAGTGTTACTGGAGTAAAAGTTGTGCTTCCTCTTCCCACTGTGAGTGAGTCTAAAGTGACAAAAGCTTCACGTGACAAAATGAAACGATTTGAACATTTGTGTTTGTCGCAGCTGCTTCACTTCTGATTTAGTTTGTCTCATTTTTGTGTCTGTTCTTTGAAAACACCAGATTCTGTCACTTATTTCATGTTTTGTCACGTTCACTTTTTATTTTTTATTTTTTTAAATGATAAATCAGATGTTACGTCCTGACAGTTTCTCTCTAGACTTGGACAGAGTTTATTGATCCACAGGGGAAATGACTTGGACACAATAACTCACACATCACAATAGATTACAATAACACAGAGTTAAAAAATAAATAAATAAATAAAATATTAAATTAAATATAAATGATAAAGAAAATGGTAAATTATATTAAATAAAAATGGTAATAAACTTCTAAATAAGTAGCAATAAAAACAGCAAGAGACTGGTATTAATAAAACATAAATTATATAAATGTATATACAGTAAGTACTTTTACTTGAGTAGTACTTTTACCAAATACTTTTTTACTCTGACTTGAGTAATTCCTTGGACCACGACGTTGTACTTCTACTTGAGTAATATTATTTTGAGGTGACGTTATTGTTACTTGATTTCTCGGTGTTTAGTTTCTCCACCTCCTTCCACCCGCGAGTTTTTATCTCCAAACTTTTTGACTTCACGTTTAAATCTAAATGACTTTCTTTCACTTCCGCACGTTTTCCTCTTGTACATTTGTATTATTTTAAATATAAAAAGGTGAAATAAGCTTCAGGTTGTTTTAAAAAGTGATTAACGACATAATTGGAAATCAAAATATATACATGATTTACTTATGTATGTATTTATTTATGTTTTTAGTTATTCATTTATGTATTTAATTATGCATTTATTAATTTATGTATTTATTTATCAAATTATTAATTAATTAAATAATTCATTTATTTATGTATATATTTATGCATTTTTGTATTTATTAATGTTTTTATTAATGTATTAATGTATTGATTTATTCATTTATGTATTTATTTATGCATTTATTTATTTATTCATTTATTTATGTGTTTATTTATGCACATATTTGTTCCTTCATGTATTTATTTATTCATTAATTTATGTATTTATTCATATATGTATTTATTTATGCATTTATTTATTTATGTATTTATTAATGTATTAATTCATTTATTTATTCATTTATGTATTTATTTATTCATTCATTTATTTATTTATGTATTTATTCATTTATTTATTGATTTATTTATTAATGTATTAATTCATTTATTTATTGATTTATGTATGTATTTATTATTTTTTTAATGAGCATGTTTTAACGATTAAATTATTTTACATCTGTCCTTAAAATACACAGAATTTATATTAATCAGCACAAAAAAAAAAAAAAAAAAAAAAAAAAAAAAAAAAAAAAAAAAAAAAGGTAAACATTACGTAATCTACGTCACTACTCCGTTTGACCAATCAGAGCGGCGCAGTTGGACGGACGCGGAAGTGTCTCTGCGCACCTGCTCCGCTTCGGGAAACGGACCCAACTTAGATTTTTCAGGTAAAAACGCCGCGATTTCACGTCTGTCCCGCGCATCTTTACCTTTACTACGTTTGTGTGTCGTATTTGTGTGTTTTTAGTTCCTTTCCTTGGTGAGATCGCACTTTAGCGCCTGAAGCTAAAACGGAGCTAACGACAAAGTAACGCGGAGAAACCGGAGCGGATTTTATATTTAATTTACTTTGTTTACATCGAAAATCTAATCTAAAAGGTGCAAGGAAAAGAGGAAAAGAGGAGATGTGTGGATGTAGAGAGGCAGGAGATGAAGTTAGAGCAGAATGATCCGGTTTTATTCTGTGTCTGGAGTTTAAAAACCTAAAAATCTTTTCTGAAATGCTCTGGATTATTGGAATAGTTTAAAGTTCAGATTTCAGTTGTTTTTTTTTTCTCAAATGTAAAATGCTCCTGGACGGGTTTAAAATGTGTAACTCTTAACATAAATTGCAAATCGTGCTCACAGTGTTTGTCTGGGGGGAAAAATCACACTGAGACATTTTTTGTAAATCCTTGATCCTGAGGTTTGTTTAAAATGGCAAATCTGACACGAATCGATATTAAAAAAAGAATCAAAACTAGATCCTCGTTTTCCTCAGGTCTGGAGCCTTAAAAAAGTCCCATTTTCAGGACAGAGCAGAACCTTTCCTCAATGTGTTTAGAACGAACTGGAGCTGGATCAGAACAAGAATAAGACACAGAGACTAAAATACTGTTCCCAAAGTCTGGGTCACAGTGAATGAATGAATGTTTATTCGGACAGTAATACATAGAACATAAATAAAAAAACGTAAATACATAGATATAACACAAAAAGTAATTTTTTCTATTCTATAATAACAGGCAAAATAAGTGTTACGCTGAATTTTCCTTGTGTCCGAAAAAGGAGTGGAAGGAAGTAAATACTTATTTAACCCCATCCCTTTTTTCTACCGTCCCAAATTAACAAATAACTTATAGACTTCTCATTTCCTGTACAGTATAAGCAATAATTGCACAGTACCTGCACTGCATTACAAATCTAACAACAACAACAAATATATGTAAATTATGTGCACATATATAATATATACATACCGACGTACACATTATATACACATGTACATCTGGGTCTGGTCAAGTGATAACGGAGGGAAAGAGGGTCAGATTTTTGACATTCAAATGTCTCTTATTCAGAAATTAGAGGAACTATTGAAATAAGTAAAGTATCAGAATGTAGGAAAGAGTTACACTCCAACAGGGTCAAGTTAAACCTGTGATATGTGTATATGTGGATCTGGATATGTGCTGTGTAGTGACGCTGTAGTGACGCTGTAGTGACGCTGTAGTGACGCTGTAGTGACGTTCTCTCTCCTCCAGACCTGTAGGTGGCGCTGTGATGATGCTGTGGTGACGCTATAGTGACACTGTAGTAGCACTGTAGTGACGCTGTAGTGATGCTGTAGTGACGCTGTAGTGACGTTCTCTCTCCTCCAGACCTGTAGGTGGCGCTGTGATGATGCTGTGGTGACGCTATAGTGACACTGTAGTAGCACTGTAGTGACGCTGTAGTGACGCTGTAGTGGCGCTGTAGTGACGCTGTAGTGACAGTGTAGGTGGCGCTGTAGGTGGCGCTGTAGTGGCGCTGTAGTGGCGCTGTAGTGACGCTGTAGTGACGTTCTCTCTCCTCCAGGCCCGTAGGTGATGCTGTAGTGGCGCTGTAGGTGGCGCTGTAGGTGACGCTGTAGTGACGCTGTAGTGGCACTGTAGGTGGCGCTGTAGTGACGCTGTAGTGGCGCTGTAGGTGGCACTGTAGGTGGCGCTGTAGTGACGCTGTAGTGGCGCTGTAGGTGGCGCTGTAGTGACACTGTAGTGACGCTGTAGTGACGTTCTCTCTCCTCCAGGCCCGTAGGTGATGCTGTAGTGGCGCTGTAGGTGGCGCTGTAGTGACGCTGTAGTGGCGCTGTAGTGACGCTGTAGGTGGCGCTGTAGTGACGCTGTAGTGACGCTGTAGTGGCGCTGTAGGTGGCGCTGTAGTGGCGCTGTAGTGACGCTGTAGTGACGCTGTAGTGACGCTGTAGTGACGCTGTAGTGACGTTCTCTCTCCTCCAGGCCCGTAGGTGATGCTGTAGTTCTCGGAGTGTCGGGTGTCAGGTGTCGGGCGTCAGGATGCAGTTGTTAGCGGTGAAGCTGCTCGGCATGCTGGGAATGTTCGTGCTGGTGCTGGGAGGAGTGCTGGTCCCCGTGCGCCTCCTGCTGGTCGATCATGAGAAAGCGCAGAGGTACAGACGAGCGCTGTCCCTGTGCAACGCCTTCGGGGGCGGAGTCTTCCTCGCCACCTGCTTCAACGCCCTGATGCCCGCCGTCAGGGACAAGGTACTACTACAAATACTACTACAAATACTACAAATACTACTACTACTACTACTACTACTACTACTGATGCCCGCCGTCAGGGACAAGGTACTACTACAAATACTACTACAAATACTACAAAATACTACTACTACTACTACTACTACTGATGCCCGCCGTCAGGGACAAGGTACTACTACAAATACTACTACAAATACTACAAATACTACTACTACTACTACTACTACTACTGATGCCCGCCGTCAGGGACAAGGTACTACTACAAATACTACTACAAATACTACAAATACTACTACTACTACTACTACTACTGATGCCCGCCGTCAGGGACAAGGTACTACTACAAATACTACTACAAATACTACAAATACTACTACTACTACTACTACTACTGATGCCCGCCGTCAGGGACAAGGTACTACTACAAATACTACTACAAATACTACTACTACTACTACTACTACTACTACTACTACTGATGCCCGCCGTCAGGGACAAGGTACTACTACAAATACTACTACAAATACTACTACTACTACTACTACTACTACTACTGATGCCCGCCGTCAGGGACATGGTACTACTACAAATACTACAAATACTACTACTACTACTACTACTACTACTACTACTGATGCCCGCCGTCAGGGACAAGGTACTACTACAAATACTATTACAAATACTACTACTACTACTACTACTACTACTACTGATGCCCGCCGTCAGGGACAAGGTACTACTATAAATACTACTACAAATACCACTACTACTACTACTACTACTACTACTACTACTGATGCCCGCCGTCAGGGATAAGGTACTACTACAAATACTACTACAAATACTACTGCTACTACTGCTGATGCCCGCCGTCAGGGACATGGAACTACTACAAATACTACAAATACTACTACTACTACTACTACTACTACTACTGATGCCCGCCGTCAGGGACAAGGTACTACTACAAATACTACAAATACTACTACTACTACTACTACTACTACTACTGATGCCCGCCGTGAGGGACATGGTACTACTACTACAAATACTACTACTACTGATGCCCGCCGTCAGGGACATGGTACTACTACAAATACTACAAATACTACTACTACTACTACTACTAATACTGATGCCCGCCGTCAGGGACAAGGTACTACTACAAATACTACAAATACTACTACTACTACTACTATTACTACTACTGATGCCCACCGTCAGGGACAAGGTACTACTAAAAATACTACTACAAATACTACTACTACTACTACTACTACTACTACTACTACCCGCCGTCAGGGACAAGGTACTACTACAAATACTACTACAAATACTACTATTACTACTACTACTGATGCCCGCCGTCAGGGATAAGGTACTACTACAAATACTACTACAAATACTACTGCTGATGCCCGCCGTCAGGGACATGGTACTACTACAAATACTACTACTACTACTACTGATGCCCGCCGTCAGGGACAAGGTACTACTACAAATACTACAAATACTACTACTACTACTACTACTACTATTACTACTACTGATGCCCGCCGTCAGGGACAAGGTACTACTACAAATACTACTACAAATACTACAAATACTACTACTACTACTACTACTACTACTACTACTACTACTACTACTACTACTACTACTACTACTACTACTACTACTACTACTACTACTACTACTACTACTACTACTACTACTACTACTACTACTACTACTACTATTATACTACTACTACTGATGCCCGCCGTCAGAGACAAGGTACTACTACTACTATAAATACTACAAATACTACTACTACTAATACTGATGCTCACCGTCAGAGATAAGGTACAAGCGACTACTACTGTTACTACTACTACAACTACTACTACTACTACTACTACTACTACTACTGCAGTAGTACTAGGGGTGTAATGATTTGGTGATATCACGATATCGTCATCGTAGTAAAATTGCCTCGTTGTCGTCGTGGTTTCGTCTCGTATTAAACTGTGAGTCTTTACGCAAAAATTAAAAGTTTCAGTCGCTCCTGTGGCTCACAGTGAACTACATGGACCATAATCCTTTGCGGTCGCGTCGTCAGCCTGTGTGCCCATTGCGGATGCACCAGAGGCTTTAAGTCTGAGGTCTGAGGAAACATTTAGTTTTTGTCGTGACACGAAATGAGAAAAGAGAAAAGGTGACGGACAAACTCAAATCAGAGTAGACACAACGCAGCGTGAGGTTCAGCTCGAGAAAAACTACAACATGAGAAGAACCTCCATAAACCCACACGACGAAAACGTTCAAGAATGTGTTCAGAAAATCAAAAAACTCTACGTGAAGCATTTACAACAGCTCAAGAAATAATTAAACACATCACAGAATATAAAGAGAGATTTGATCCATTTTCCACGGAAATGACGTTTAAAAGCTCAGAGGATAAACTGGAGCCCAAATATAAAATGTTCTCAGATTTAAGTTTGTTTTTTTAATTTCCTACAAGGACAATAATTCAAATATACATTGAGTAATAATGTGTTTAACGCAGCTTTGTTTATGTTTTACAGAAACTAAACTTAAAACCACATGACTCATTTACATAAACCTTAAAAAAAAAAAAAAACAGCTCGCTCTTTGCGCTGATGCGGTTCAGCTTTTGTCGGACTAAAGGCTCCTGGCTACAGTCGTCCTAACGCTCCGACAATCCATCAAGCGTCGCGGTTTCGTAGTTTACCAAAGTCGTACTAGAACTTTGTTTATTTGTTACTTGAATTTTACACTTGAACGTTAAATTCTTTTCACGCTGTTCAAAAAAATCACTGATATGAAACTGACAATAAATGTTGGTCAAAGTATTTTATAATGTCAGTCTTGTTATTATGTAGAATATCGTAATATCTTGATCTTTCGCAATAAATATCGTATCATGAGACTTGAGTATCGTTACACCTCTAACTACTACGTGACAAACTGATGTTCTGCAGAGTTTTGTGAGTGTATTTCCTCACACTTTCAGTTTTCTTGTTCTCCTTGTTCCTCGTCAGGTGTCGGAGGTTTTCTCGGAGCTGAAGCTGACGTCCGATTACCCTCTGGCGGAGACGATGATGATGCTCGGCTTCTTCCTCACCGTTTTCGTGGAGCAGACGATTCTGACGTTCAGAAAAGAGCGTCCGTCCTTCATAAACCTGGAGACGTTCAACGCGGGCGGCTCGGAGGCGGGCAGCGACTCCGAGTACGAGACGCCCTTCATCTCCGGCCCCGCCCCTCGCCACCACGGACACTCCCACTTCGACCCCGCCCACCTCGCCGCCGCCGGGCCCCTGCGCCTCATCAGCCTGGTGCTCGCCCTCTCCGCGCACTCCGTTTTCGAAGGGCTCGCGCTCGGCCTGCAGAACGACGTCTCCAAGCTGGGCAGCCTGTTTCTGGGCGTGGCCGTGCACGAGACGCTCGCCGCCGTCGCGCTCGGGGTCAGCGTCGCCAAGGCGTCGCTGGCGATGCGGGACGCGGCGAAGCTGGGCGCGATGGTGAGCCTGATGATCCCGCTGGGCGTGGTGGTGGGGATCAGCATCGAGTCGGCGCAGACGTTGGCGGGACGCATCGTTTCCGTGGTGCTGCAGGGTCTCGCCGCCGGGACCTTCCTGTTTGTGACGTTTTTCGAGATCCTGGGGCCGGAGCTGGAGGAAAAACAGGACCGGCTTCTCAAAGTGCTGTTCCTGGTCCTGGGCTACGGGACGCTCGCCGCCCTCGTCCTCGTCAAATGGTGAAGGAGCCGAGACAAACTTCTACGGGAAACCAAAGACGGCGGCAAAAGCTCAACGGGGTTAAAACTCGATTACAGAAAACCGACTCTCAGACGACGTGTTCTAATGTTCCTCCTCAAAAACAGACCTGGAGTTGTGTTTTTTTCATTCACACGTATTTAAGTACCGTATATTTCAGACTATAAGCCGCACCGATATGGAAAATTATTGATTTCATCTGATTTTGAAATTTAAATGCCTCTGAATTTCACACTTTGAATTTTTTATCTCTGGAAAAACATGTTTAAATAATTTTTACTCTGAATTTTAGTTGCTGAAACTTAAAGTGTATTTTGTATTTTCAAAGAGTTTACAATTCAAAAGTATAAAAAAAAATCACCAATTAAATATTTTCAAGCTTTTAAATTCAGCAGTCAAAATTCAAAGTGTAAAATTCGCAGTGCAAAAAAAATCGTGGCAAAGAAGAAATAAAAAAAATCCAAAATGATCCGATCTAACTTAGTAACAGCAGGAAATGGTGCAGTGAAGCGATCTGATTGGTCAGAATCAGCCTCATCAAAACCTCAAGCCCCGCCCACAAATGAGAACCAATAGGAAACAGCCACAAGTCAATCTAAAATGGATTCTAAGAAGAAGAGCTCGGTCTAAATGTGCAGGTTTGTGCGTTAAACATGTGAATGAAACAAAACACACAACTCCAGCTCTGTGTGTGACGAGGAAACATTAGAACGGATCAGAACACGGTGTAATTTGGGGCGTTTAAACCGAGCTGAGACAGCAGGGGGCGCTGTGTGAGAGGGGACGCTGTGTTAAAGGGGGCGCTGTGTGAGAGGGGACGCTGTGTTAAAGGGGGCGCTGTGTGAAACCGGAAGCCAAAAGCCGGGGAGGTCACTGGTTCAAATCTCATTTTTTGTGGTATAATTTCTCGAGTTTTCAGATGATTTAAAAACAGTGTGTATTGCATCATTATCAAAACTGCTGAACATTCCACCATAGAAGTACATGCAGGACACCCCCAGCGTGACGTCACCGCAAAGTATCATTCCATCTGGATTTAAATCTGCCGAACGAACCCTGAATCAGTCATTTGGGTCGTTTCCGTTCACACACCGCGCCTCCTCCAAACCCCCGACGCTGTAGCCGTGTCTCGTACTGTATCTGACCGTTTAAGTTTAAGAAAATGAAAATTATTTAAGTTTATTTAGAGATTAAACTGAAAAAAGCTTTTGTCAAGTTCAGAATGTGTTTAAACCAACGGTGGAACTAAGAGAAAATATTAATATCTAAATGCGACGGGCAACGTTTATGGATCAATTTTGAGTCAAAAAGTTCAAAGACACTTTTAAAACATCAAGCGAAAAATTATAAATCAAAACGCCAAAAACTAAATAAATAGAATATGTAAGATTGTGATCAAATTATTTGTGTAATCGTGTAAAATATCCGTCTTTATTTTTGTTCTGTGTTTTTCTCAGTTTTGTTTGATGACGTTTTTTTTCTTTGGTTTTGATTCCAGTCTTCTCGTTGGACTTTTTGATTCTGATTCTTCTTCTCGTTGGACTTTTTGATTCTGATTCTTCTTCTCGTTGGACTTTTTGATTCTGATTCTTCTTCTCGTTGGACTTTTTGATTCTGATTCTTCTTCTCGTTGGACTTTTTGATTCTGATTCTTCTTCTCGTTGGACTTTTTGGTTTCAGTTTTGGCACAATCGTGATAGGTGGGCGGGGTTTCCATGGTGGATTCTCATTGGCTCATTTATGTTGGACAGCTAAAGCCCAATTTATAGTAGTGTGTTAAATCGTCTGCGTCTCCTTGAACCTCCTCTGCAGAGCGTCTGTGTCGACCAACGTGAAACTCCCAAATTTTGTAACTACACATCGATAATAAGAGCTGTGATTGGTCGGCTCTACACGCATTTCCTGTACTCCGCTTTCCCACTTCATTTTGTAAACACGAACGCCACTTTAATTACTTCACGGCGCATAGACCCCAACGCAGATCCATAAATTAAAAATACCGGCGATGGCTTCAGTGTGCGTTGAGTCGACACAGAACTATAATTCAACCTTAAGTTAGACCAGGGGCGTCCAAACTTTTTTCATCAAAGGCCACATATGTAAACACAGACGAAGCAGAGACTGATCGAGGGCCGGAGACTGGAGCTCAGTACAGTGAATAATTGAAATCTGTGCATGTTGAACACGTTAGAATGAGTCATCAGTCTTCATTCAGGATAAGATCCTTAAAACCACACACTAAATATTAAATATTCGCTTTATCAAGGTGATTTTGCAGTAAAAAAAAAATTTTTTTTTAATTGAGGTGAATTGCAGGTAATTTGGCCCAATTCACCTGGAAGCCTAAGGGCCAAGAAAAAATTGTCTGAGGGCCGAATTTGGCAGTTGTGGACGTTTCCTGTTGAAGTTTTGATGCTCAGAGCTTTTCTAATATTCACCGTTCTCTGGTGGACGCTTCTTCAGGAACATCATGATTCTGTTTATACAGTGTCAGTTCTGGACAAACTTGTTGTTTGTGTTTCAGTCGTCAAAACTTCAACAGGAAACGTCCACAACAGCTTCAGGGGCAGGCGCCAAGCTTATCTGCGTACGCGGCTTAGCTGACCGTAAATTACATACATTGTGTAAATGTGAATACACCCATGGAAACCCCGCTCACCTGTCACGTTTGTGTCACGTTTGTGTCACGTTTGTGTCACGTTTGTGTCACGTTTGTGTCACGTTTGTGCCAAAACTGCACCAAAAAGTCAGAGTGCAAATGAGAAGAATCAGACCCAAAAATATTAAATTAACCCAAAGAAAACAGTTTCCAAAGAGATAAACATGGATATTTTACACGATTACACAAATATTTGATTGAAAATGTATTTATTTCATTTTACTTTTTTTGTTATATTTTTTATTTGGTATTTTGATTTATACTTTTTTGACTTGACGTTTTAAAATCGTCTTTGAACTTTTTGACTCAAACTTGATTCCATGAAGGTTCAGGTCGACTTTTCCTCTGCGTTTGACCCGTCCTTCAGTGTCTCCGGGTTAAACGTGTCAGGAGCAGGTGGACTGTGCAAATAAATGGACACAACTGACCAAATATCTGTGTCCGAAGCACGAAGCGGCTCCTCTGAGTTCTGATTGGAGCTGAGTTTCTGTGTAAAAATCGTGGCTCCTCCGTCAGACTCTTATTTAAAATTATCCTCTTTTTTTTTTTTCTTTATTTTGTGGAACTCGTGTCCAGGTCACGGTCTGGTCTTGGTCTGGACCTGAGCTGGAGGATCTTTGCAGGTTTTGGGTTGTTGGGAAACATAAAAAGTGCCAGTGTTTGTGTAGAGTAAAGAGTCGCCGCAGACTTTAGACCGCAGCATCTGAACCACTCCACCTTTATCTTATCTGTGTTATTTATTTATATTTAAAAGTTTGTTCGTGTTTGTTTTGTGGGTGAGAGTCTGGAGTTAATCTCAGTTTGAATAATTAGAAGCGTGGACGACTATCCAATATTCACATCAGAACACAGAGCGGAGATTTAAACTACAAGATGAAACTGCAGCGAGTTCAGAGGCGCGAGAGTGGAACTTGAAATTAATAGAAATGATCAGGAGGAAAAAAAAACACGGTGTGGATTTGACTTTTGGAGATTTCTTATAAAAATACCAGTGAATGAAACAGAATACTGAGACTCCTGGACTGGGACGAACTGGGATAAAAAATTTAAAAAACACAAAAAGTCTGACCATGTGGAGGATTTTTGTCATTTAAATAATTAATAATTAATAATTTCAGTAAATCAATAATGAAATAATTGAAGAAAACAGACAAAAATGAACGACTTCTGATTCTGTTTATTTAAAAAAAACATCTAATTCACTTCATTTCAAAGGGACTTCGCTCTTTTGTCTTCAATCTTTTCCCGTCCTTAACGTTTTCTGTTTGACGTCTTTGACTCGTGTTGAAACTGAGTGACTCGTTCTTCTTTGTCGACTTTTAGGCCTGAGCAGTTTATGGCTGACAAATGGGCAAATGATCATATTCGCGCCCTCTGCTGTTTGTACGACCAACAGTCAGTAGATCTTACAGGTTGCCGATGCTCCATGTTATTGCTTTAAGAAAGAGAAACAGTCCACAGAACTTTAATCAAATCTGCAGATGAATCCAGGTTGGGGTCGTGTTGTTTTCAGGGTCTGTGTCATCGGCTCATGGGCCCAAAAATAATTTCCTCTTCCACATTTACTTCCTGAATCCGGTCGAGCTCCTCCCACTTGTGTGACGTCTGTAACGTGCACGGTGTGGAACGTTTGGACCAATCAGAGCGAGAGCTGCTGGAGCGGAGTGAGCGCGACTCAGAGCTTTGGATCTGTTAAAATATCTGGATATTGTGTTGTTGCTTGTTTCGTCCTCCAGTCGTCGTAGAGTCTCTCACTGGTTCTACAGCGGAAAAAAATCCACTGGGCCGAGACAAGATTTTTCTCATGGAGGCAAAGAAAACACAAACTGTTCGTGTTGGTCTGACAGGGAACTACAACTTTGAAAAATAACTTTAACTTCTTGCGTTCTTTTTAAAGACAGCGCAGTAAAGTGTGTTTACCTTGTTGACATGTTTCTGCTGCTGCGTCTTCAGATCTGTCCTGGTGTTGGTGTTGACGTGTTGTACATCAGCTGTTGTTACTTCCTGTGGGCGTGGTCAGACCTGATGGACCACAAGGTAAACACACTTTACTGCGTTGCTCTGCTCCTCTCGCTCCGATTGGTCAAAGTGATCATGTGATACCTGAGCCGTGCTGCGTGTGTGTGTTCATGTGCGTCGGCCTGTGCTCACAGGAGAAAAGACTCTACTGCACATGCTCAGTTGGTCCACAGACACCGGAAGAACCTCACCGGGTGGAGGAGAATCTGGAGTCATGAGACATTGAGCTCAGCCCAGTGACTTGAATGGGCGAACATTTTGAAACCCCGGGGCTTGACTCAGAGCGGCGAGAACGTCAAAAAAACGCCCTTGACACCTCTAGTTGGAGCTTTTACATTTCAGTTTTTGGACACCGTGGACGAACAGGAGAGAAATTCTTGATGCGTGTCGATGGCGTCCGCTCTGGTCGGCGAACGTTTTCCGAATCGAGAAACTTTAGATTTCGGCGTAGATTTCACGTTCTGGTGTTTGTGGCTCCCGGATCTTTATCGTTCTTCTCCTTCTTCTGGGTAATAGTGTCACTGCGTTATTAATCGTCCCTGATTGGTTGACGCGGCGCATTCGACGCCAAAACTTCAGCATTTTCGAGTTCTGACGTCGACGCTCTGGAAGCGCCACGTCAGCTCCAGATTCTCGCAGCTCTGACGCCTGAAGACGCGCCGCAAAAAAACGCAAGACGCCTTAGATACATGTCCACACAGACTTTGCACATAAACTGGACGCCTGGAGGCCGCGGACTGAACGCAGCTTTACAAAACTCACTTTTAGGAGCTTTGAGAATTTAAGTTTATCTTGTAAAAAACGGAAATTAATCCTACAAAATCTGACCTTTGTGAAATCCGGACACCCTGAAGAACACGGGCAGGTCTGGGCCCAAACTCCCGGAGCTGCAGTACCAAGACCGACCACCAGAGGCAGAGGGGGGAGGGGCTTATCCAGGTTTATTTCAGTAACTTTTTGGACTTTTTGGAGCTTTTTCTCGCTCTCTAACATTGTTCCTTTTATAAAAACCTGCCTGCCGTTTTAGTCACATCCATGCATGTCTGAGTAATCTAGCGATCTCTTGCTCAAACCCTCCTTACGTTCGGCAGCACGAGTTTGTACGAGGCTCTGCCCACAAGCCCATGTCCCCTCCCCCCTCCATGCTCCTACACGACAATAATCCACAAATATACAAACAAAACCACGATATAAAGTGTGTTGGGATGGTGCTCTGCAGGGGGAGCGACTTAGCACAGGGAGAGAAGTCTAAAAGTGTCAACATTTCAATGACTATAACATTTTCAAATGAATAAAATGTAAAACGGTGATTTAAAAACGTGGTGTGTTATAGGTAAAACTGAGAGATTATGAAACAGGAAACGGAGACGTGAAAAACCACTTTGTGATGTCACTAAATGTATCATCGTTTTCTAATTGTCGCTTGAGGAACTGTACAGAGAACAGAACGGATTTTTCCCCCAAGTGCTTTTTTGTGAAATAATCTTTGCTTCTTTAAAAATGTTCGACTTTTTGGTAAATTATTGGAAAGAATCATTTTTTTTTATTTTTGTGAATTTTTGTATTTAATGAAACGAAATCGACGTGTGTTTAAAAATAAATGTTTAAAATTAAATTACAGGAGGAAAGTGTGATTTATTTCAGCTACGAAGACTGAGTCATTTCACTTCGGTTTAGTCCTAGTCCCTGGTTTGGTCCTGGTTTGGTTCTGGTTTAGTCCTAGTCCCTGGTTTGGTCCTGGTTTGGTCCTGGTTTAGTCCTAGTCCCTGGTTTGGTCCTGGTTTAGTCCTAGTCCCTGGTTTGGTCCTGGTTTGGTCCTGGTTTAGTCCTAGTCCCTGGTTTGGTCCTGGTTTAGTCCTAGTCCCTGGTTTGGTCCTGGTTTGGTCCTGGTTTAGTCCTAGTCCCTGGTTTGGTCCTGGTTTGGTTCTGGTTTAGTCCTGGTTTGGTCCTGGTTTGGTCCTGGTTTAGTCCTAGTCCCTGGTTTGGTCCTGGTTTGGTCCTGGTTTAGTCCTAGTCCCTGGTTTGGTTTCCTGGTTTGGGTCCTGGTTTGGTCCTGGTTTCCTGGTTTAGTCCTAGTCCTGGTTTGGTCCTGTTTGGTCCTGGTTTAGTCCTAGTCCTGGTTTTTGGTCCTGGTTTAGTCCTGGTTTGTCCTGGTTTGTCCTAGTCCCTGGTTTGGTCCTGGTTTGGTTCTGGTTTAGTCCTGGTTTAGTCCTAGTCTGGTTTGGTTTGGTTTAGTTTAGTCCTAGTCCTGGTTTGGTCCCTGGTTTGGTCCTGGTTTAGTCCTAGTCCCAGGTTTGGTTCTGGTTTAGTCCTGGTTTGGTCCTGGTTTGGTTCTGGTTTAGTCCTAGTCCCTGGTTTGGTCCTGGTTTGGTTCTGGTTTAGTCCTAGTCCCTGGTTTGGTCCTGGTTTGGTCCTGGTTTAGTCCTAGTCCTGGTTTAGTCCTGGTTTGTCTAGTCCTGGTTTGGTCCTGGTTTAGTCTAGTCCTGGTTTAGTCCTGGTTTGTCCTGGTTTAGTCCTGGTTTGGTCCTGGTTTAGTCCTAGTCCCTGGTTTTGGTCCTGGTTTGGTTCTGGTTTAGTCCTAGTCCCTGGTTTGGTCCTGGTTTAGTCCTGGTTTAGTCCTGGTTTGTTGGTTTAGTCCTAGTCCTGGTTTGGTCCTGGTTTAGTCCTGGTTTGTCCTGGTTTAGTCCTGTTTTTGGTTTCTGGTTTAGTCCTAGTCCCTGGTTTGGTCCTGGTTTTGGTTCCTGGTTTAGTCCTGGTTTGTCCTGGTTTGGTCCTGGTTTCCTGGGTCCTGGTTTAGTCCTGGTTTGGTCCTGGTTTGGTCCTAGTCCTAGTCCTGGTTTGGTCCTGGTTTGATCCTGGTTTGGTCCTAGTCCCCGGTTTGGTCCTGGTTTAGTCCTGGTTTAGTCCTAGTCTCTGGTTTGTCCTGGTTAGTCCTGGTTTAGTCCTGGTTTGGTTCTGGTTTAGTCCTAGTCCCTGGTTTGGTCCTGGTTTAGTCCTGGTTTAGTCCTGGTTTGGTTCTGGTTTAGTCCTAGTCCCTGGTTTGGTCCTGGTTTAGTCCTGGTTTGGTTCTGGTTTAGTCCTGGTTTCCTGGTTTGGTTCTGGTTTAGTCCTAGTCCCTGGTTTGGTCCTGGTTTGGTCCTGGTTTAGTCCTGTCCTGTTTGGTCCTGTTGGTTTAGTCCTAGTCCCTGGTTTGTCCTGGTTTGTTCTGGTTAGTCCTAGTCCCTGGTTTGGTCCTGGTTTGGTTCTGGTTTAGTCCTAGTCCCTGGTTTGGTCCTGGTTTGGTCCTGGTTTAGTCCTGGTTTGATCCTGGTTTGGTCCTGTTTGTCCTGGTTTGGTCCTGTTTAGTCCTAGTCCCTGGTTTGGTTTAGTCCTAGTCCTGTTTGGTCCTGGTTTGGTTCTGGTTTAGTCCTAGTCCCTGGTTTGGTCCTGGTTTAGTCCTGGTTTGGTTCTGGTTTAGTCCTAGTTTAGTCCTGGTTTAGTCCTGGTTTGGTTCTGGTTTAGTCCTAGTCCCTGGTTTAGTCCTGGTTTAGTCCTGGTTTAGTCCTGGTTCGGTCCTGGTTCGGCCCTGGTTCGGTCTCGGTCTCGATCTGGTTCAGACCCGTCGTGGGGCGTCTGTAGTCCGGTCGTAAACCTGGATCTGGGCCTGGACTTGGTCTCTGGCTGACCTCGCGGCTCCTTTGGTCCTCGTCCAGTTCTGTCGCGGGACTTTATTGGATTTAGTCCAGATCTCGCTCTGACTCACTTTCGTCATCGGTGAGTCCTGGAGCCGGACCAAAACCAGGACTTCAAAACAAACCGGGACAGAACGGTTCTTTCTGCCGTTTCATTTCGGTCTCGTTTCTTTTTAGTTCTACAGGAAGAGCCGACAAAAGTCCAGACCACAAAAGTCCAGACCACAAAAGACCAGACCACAAAAGACCAGACCACAAAAGACCAGACCACAAAAGACCAGACCACAAAAGTCCAGACCACAAAAGACCAGACCACAAAAGACCAGACCACAAAAGACCAGACCACAAAAGTCCAGACCACACGAACAAAACCAGTATTTGCTCCTGCAGCTGTTCCTGACCTGGTCTTCTCACCTCTTAAAAGGGTTAAAGTTCTTGTTCGTGGCAGGTTTTAACGATCATACATGTTTGAAAGGAAAACAAAACAAACATGACTGATGATTTAATGTTTTATTCGTCTCACATTGTCGACGTAAAACTCCACAAAACTAGTGGAACATTTGTAAAAACAAGTAAAGTACGGTACAAAAACTGTCATCAAAGGAAAAAATCTGTCATTTCCTCGTCACAAACAGACCTGGAGTTCTGTTTTTTTTGTTTCATTCTCACGTTTAACACACAAACCTGCACATTTAGGCTGAGTTTTGCTCTCAAACAAGAAACACTCTGTTCCACCTCGTGATGTCATCATGTGGTGATGCAGGAAGTGCTCCACTGTGTTTTTAAACTCCACACACCTTCACTAGAATCATTTACATCATTTCAGCTCATCTCCATTGACCTACACTGCAAAAAAACGGGGCCAAAATTTAAGATATAAACACTTAAATCTATCAGAAAAAGACTTAAAAGCACAAAAACTGGAGAGTTAAAAATTCAGGGTGAAATATTTCAGAGTTGTTTTTAACACAAAAAGTGTTATTTTAACTCTTTGAATGTTAAATGGGAGTTTGAGATGGAGGTATTTGCCAGAGTTGATGTGGTTGAAGTTAATTCAACTTCCTCTAGTGTTAATTTAAATTATTTTAG
Source organism: Boleophthalmus pectinirostris (assembly GCF_026225935.1). Classification (NCBI taxonomy): domain Eukaryota; kingdom Metazoa; phylum Chordata; class Actinopteri; order Gobiiformes; family Gobiidae; genus Boleophthalmus; species Boleophthalmus pectinirostris. The sequence continues at coordinate 39,985,830 of NW_026571473.1, forward strand.
TGTTAATTCAACTTTCCTTAATGTTAATTCAACTCCCTCTAGTGTTAATTAAACTTTCCTTGGTGTTAATTCAACTGTGTGTAAAAATAAAACACCTCTGTGTGTTGTTTAGTTAAATCAGGATAACTCTACAAAGTGTTATCTGTTTACTCTCAAAACGTGAATATAACTCTGGATTTTGGGGTTAAACATGAACTTTGGTCCAGTTTTACTTCATGAACATTTCCGAAAATGTTAAATTAACTCTAGAATAGAGTGACTCAGATAAACACTGAGAAAATGTTAAAACTGATTCTGTCAGAGTTAATTTGTTGTGTGGATCTTTAAGACGCGCAGACAGAAGTTCATTGATGAAGTTTGGAACCGTCCCGCTGCGTAAAAAGCGAAATCACGCACAAAACAACAACACGGGCGCGAGCGTGAGTGCGTTTGTTTGTGTGCGTGAGTGTTTGTGTGTGCGTGTATAGAGTGCGTGTGTGCGTGTGAAGAGTGTGTGTGTGCGTGTATAGAGTGTGTGTGTGCGTGTACAGAGTGTGTGTGTGCGTGTATAGAGTGTGTGTGTGCGTGTATAGAGTGCGTGTGTGCGTGTGTAGAGTGTGTGTGTGCGTGTGTGCGTGCGTGTGTGCGTGTACAGAGTGTGTGTGCGTGTGTGCGTGTGTGCGTGCGTGTGTGCGTGTAGTGTGTAGAGTGCGTGTGTGCGTGTGTAGAGTGCGTGTGTGCGTGTGTGATAGAGTGTGCGTGTGTGCGTGTACAGAGTGTGTGTGTGCGTGTGTGCGTGTGTAGAGTGCGTGTGTGCGTGTGTAGAGTGCGTGTGTGCGTGTATAGAGTGTGTGCGTGTGCGTGTGTGAGTGCGTGTGAGTGTATAGAGTGTGCGTGTGTGCGTGTATAGAGTGTGTGTGTGCGTGTGTGCGTGTGTGATAGAGTGTGTGTGTGCGTGTATAGAGTGTGTGTGTGCGTGTGCGTGTGTGTGTGGTGTATAGAGTGTGTGTGTGCGTGTGTAGAGTGTGTGTGTGCGTGTGTGTGTGAGTGTGTGAGTGCGTGTGTGCGTGTATAGAGTGTGTGTGTGTGCGTGTGTGCGTGTAGTGTGTGCGTGTGTAGAGTGTGTGCGTGTATAGAGTGTGTGTGGCGTGTATAGAGTGTGTGTGTGCGTGTGTGCGTGTATAGAGTGTGTGTGTGCGTGTATAGAGTGCGTGTGTGCGTGTACAGAGTGTGTGTGTGCGTGTGTAGAGTGCGTGTGTGCGTGTGTAGAGTGCGTGTGTGCGTGTGTAGAGTGCGTGTGTGCGTGTACAGAGTGTGTGTGTGCGTGTGTAGAGTGCGTGTGTGCGTGTGTGCGTGTATAGAGTGCGTGTGTGCGTGTACAGAGTGCGTGTGTGCGTGTACAGAGTGTGTGTGTGCGTGTGTGCGCGCGTGTCCACCTGGTTTAAGCCTCTTAGTTTCCAGGCGCGCGGCTGAACTCGGCCTGTGGCTCTGTTCTTCTTCACACCGACATGAGCTAATCCTTCCGCGGAAAGCCGCTCGGAGACACGGACCCGGAGACAAGACGCACCGGGGACAAGACGCACCGGGGGCAAAGACGCACCGGGGACAAGACGCACCGGGAGAGGAGGAGACCGGACCCGGAGTGGACGTGACCGGACCCGGAGTGGACCTGAGCGGACCCGGAGTGGACGTGACCCGCGGCCCGAGCACAGAGCCGCTCCGTCCCCGCGCGCTGTGGATCTGCACCGGGGGAGATTACGGACCGAACCAGGTAAAACTGGATTATTCCCGTCACAAACATTTGACTCTGGCTGGAGTTAAATTAGGTCCGGAGTTAAATTATGTAATAGTTTAAAATCAAAAGTCCAGGAGTTTCGAGAATCCAGTGATCTTCAAGAACATGTTTATAGAAATCTAAAAGTGGAGTGTTAAAAGTGACTCTCACAGAGTCAGTTTGAACACTTTCTCTGGTTTAGTCCCGGTTTAGTCTCAGTTTAGTACTGGTTTAGACCTGGTTTAGTCCTGGTTTAGACCTGATGTAGTCTTGATTTAGTCTCAGTTTAGTACTGGTTTAGTTGGTGTAGTTGTTTTTGTAGACGACGTTGTGTTTGTTTGATTGTTTGTTTGTTTGTTTGTTTTTTTATTATTTATTTGTTTGTTTGTTTTTTACGTTAATCCTCGTTGGTGTTTGAGGTAAAAGGTTAAAGCTGCACTAACTTTAGTCACTTTTCCGGACACCTGCTCGTCTCCATGGAGATGTTATCGCTTTACCTGGAATATTCCACACTACGTCATTAAACTTATCTGTCTCCATGAAAACAGCCTCCATGTGTCCAGGCCAAGTTACAGGTCAGATCTGTGGAAAGGTGACTCCACTCATCAGAAGAATCAATGTTTCCCAAAGGAGAGAATGTTGGATTAATGCTTTAATGTCATAGTGTGGAACATTCTGGGCAAAGCAAGAACATCACCATGGAGATATGCAGAGGGCAGATTCTTCACCAGAAAAGTTACATAGTGCAGCTTTAAGTTAAGTTTTAAGCCTTGGCCTGAACTGCAAATGTGATTTTTTATTTGAGGATTTGATTTTCTGTTCAGATTCTGAGAATAAAAACAAAACAATCTCCTGTGATTTTTATTGTTACATGATAGAACTTTTTATTCTGTTCTCATGTGTCCGTACATCTGTGCGATCCCCCTGTGATCCAGGTCTAAACCAGGTCTAAACCAGGTCTAAACCAGGTCTAAACCAGGTCTAAACCAGGACTAAACCAGGTCTAAACCAGGTCTAAACCAGGTCTAAACCAGGACTAAACCAGGTCTAAACCAGGTCTAAACCAGGTCTAAACCAGGTCTAAACCAGGACTAAACCAGGTCTAAACCAGGTCTAAACCAGGACTAAACCAGGACTAAACCAGGTCTAAACCAGGTCTAAACCAGGACTAAACCAGGTAAAAACAGGATTAAACAGGACTAAACCAGGTCTAAACCAGGACTAAACCAGGTCTAAACCAGGTCTAAACCAGGACTAAACCAGGTCTAAACCAGGTCTAAACCAGGACTAAACCAGGACTAAACCAGGTCTAAACCAGGTCTAAACCAGGTCTAAACCAGGTCTAAACCAGGTCTGAATCAACTAAAACCAGGACTAAACCAGGTAAACCAAAACCAGGTCTAAACCAGGTCTAAACCAGGTCTAAACCACTAACCAGGTCTAAACTAAACAGGTCTAAACCAGTCTGAATCAGGACTAAACCAGGTCTAAACCAGGTCTAAACCAGGTCTGAATCAGGACTAAACCAGGTCTAAACCAGGTCTAAACCAGGTCTAAACCAGGTCTAAACCAGGTCTGAATCAGGACTAAACCAGGACTAAACCAAGTCCATGGGCGTGTACTACAGGCATGAAAATCTCTCACCTTTTGGTGAAATCAAACTTTATGTGACAGTGTCGGCACAGCAGACAGACAGCGACATGTGGCTGAAGTTTGCCAAATAAATGTGTGTTTGTCACGACGTGTGTTTGGTTTGATAAATGTGCAGAGGCTGAACCCCACTGCAAAACCAGTGAGAGAAAGTGACTCCAGTTTGGAACTTTTACCCACATCCTTCACTTTAGCAGTTTTCTGTAAAGTGCCAGTGGAAGTTATTAAAATTAAATTAAACAAACATTAATTTGATAAACATTAATTTGATAAAATTGGGACATCGACACAAAACACTGATATACATGTGCCAGAATTGTGGAAGCTCATTTCCACCAGTAAATAAAAAATAAAAGCCTCACAGAATCTCATAATTATGAGTTTAAAAGTCATAATTTTGAGTCTTTTGTTTTTTATTTCCTGGTGGAGATGAGCTTCCGTACAGAATAACTGTAAAATACAAATAAATGTAGAAAAATGCCAAAAGTGCTCTCGGTTTGGTTTCACTGGGCCATGGTCTCGGTCTTGTCTCTGTCTCGGTCTTTAAAAGTCTTGATCTTGTCTCGGTCTTTGTTGGGACCCTGTTATCTGGGACAGTTCTTGGTCTAGAGTCTTGCCCACAGTTTGCAAAAAACACTTTTTTCACCCCTGACCTGTTTTGCTGCCTGATCCTCGTCTCTGTGTTCTTCTACTTGTTCTGCTCCAGATCCAGATTATTCCAAACACATTCAGGAAAAGTTCTGCTCTGTCCTAAAAATCTGACTTTTTTAGGATCGATACCTGTGAAAAATGAGGATCTAGTTTTGATACTAGTTTAAATATCGACGAGTGTCTGCAGACTCAGTTAAACGTGTGGTGTTTTCTCCTCGTCCCAGACTCCAGGTTCTTCTCTCGGAGGTGGTCTGTGAGGGGCCTGGTTCAGTCCTGGTTTAATCCTGGTTTAGTCCCGGTTTAGTCCTGGTTCAGTCCCGGTTTAATCCCGGTTCAGTCCTGGTTTAGTCCTGGTTTAGTCCTGGTTCAGTCCTGGTTTAGTTCTGGTTTAGTCCTGGTTCAGTCCTGGTTTAGTCCTGGTTCAGTCCTGGTTCAGTCCTGGTTTAGTCCTGGTTCAGTCCCGGTTTAATCCCGGTTCAGTCCCGGTTTAGTCCCGGTTTAGTCCCGGTTCAGTCCCGGTTTAGTTCTGGTTTAGTCCCGGTTCAGTCCTGGTTTAGTCCGGTTTAGTCCCGGTTCAGTCCCGGTTTAGTCCCGGTTTAGTCCTGGTTTAGTTCTGGTTTAGTCCCGGTTTAGTCCTGGTTTAGTCCTGGTTCAGTCCTGGTTTAGTCCTGGTTTGGTCTCTGGTTTAGTCCTGGTTTAGTCTCTGATTTAGTCCTGGTTTAGTCCTGGTTTAGTCTCTGATTTAGTCCTGGTTTAGTCCTGG
>NW_026571473.1:39995646-40003146 GCF_026225935.1 Boleophthalmus pectinirostris
TTTAGACCTGGTTCAGATCTGGTTTAGACCTGGTTTAGACCTGGTTTAGTCCTGGTTCAGTCCTAGTTTAGTCCTGGTTTAGACCTGGTTTAGACCTGGTTTAGTCCTGATTTAGACCTGGTTCAGATCTGGTTTAGACCTGGTTTAGACCTGGTTTAGTCCTGGTTCAGTCCTAGTTTAGTCCTGGTTTAGACCTGGTTTAGACCTGGTTTAGACCTGGTTTAGACCTAGTTTAGGCCTGGTTTAGTCCTGGTTTAGACCTGGTTTAGACCTGGTTTAGACCTGGTTTAGACCTGGTTCAGATCTGGTTTAGACCTGGTTTAGACCTGGTTTAGTCCTGGTTCAGTCCTAGTTTAGTCCTGGTTTAGACCTGGTTTAGACCTGGTTTAGACCTGGTTTAGACCTGGTTTAGACCTGGTTCAGATCTGGTTTAGACCTGTTTTAGACCTGGTTTAGACCTGGTTTAGACCTGGTTCAGATCTGGTTTAGACCTGGTTTAGACCTGGTTTAGACCTGGTTCAGACCTGGTTTAGACCTGGTTTAAGACCTGGTTCAGACCTGGTTTAGACCTGGTTTAGACCTGGTTTAGACCTGGTTCAGACCTGGTTCAGACCTGGTTTAGACCTGGTTTAGACCTGGTTTAGACCTGGTTCAGACCTGGTTTAGACCTGGTTTAGACCTGGTTCAGACCTGGTTTAGACCTGGTTCAGACCTGGTTCAGACCTGGTTCAGACCTGGTTTAGACCTGGTTTAGACCTGGTTTAGACCTGGTTTAGACCTGGTTTAGTCCTGGTTTAGTCCTGGTTTAGTCCTGGTTTAGACCTGGTTCAGACCTGGTTTAGACCTGGTTTAGACCTGGTTCAGACCTGGTTTAGACCTGGTTTAGACCTGGTTCAGACCTGGTTCAGACCTGGTTCAGACCTGGTTTAGACCTGGTTTAGACCTGGTTTAGTCCTGGTTTAGTCCTGGTTTAGTCCTGGTTCAGACCTGGTTCAGACCTGGTTTAGACCTGGTTTAGACCTGGTTCAGACCTGGTTTAGACCTGGTTTAGACCTGGTTTAGACCTGGTTTAGACCTGGTTTAGACCTGGTTCAGACCTGGTTTACCTGGTTTAGACCTGGTTTAGACCTGGTTCAGACCTGGTTTAGACCTGGTTCAGACCTGGTTCAGACCTGGTTTAGACCTGGTTCAGACCTGGTTTAGACCTGGTTCAGACCTGGTTTAGACCTGGTTTAGACCTGGTTTAGTCCTGGTTTAGTCCTGGTTTAGTCCTGGTTCAGACCTGGTTCAGACCTGGTTTAGACCTGGTTTAGACCTGGTTCAGACCTGGTTTAGACCTGGTTTAGACCTGGTTTAGACCTGGTTCAGACCTGGTTCAGACCTGGTTTAGACCTGGTTTAGACCTGGTTTAGTCCTGGTTTAGTCCTGGTTTAGTCCTGGTTCAGACCTGGTTCAGACCTGGTTTAGACCTGGTTTAGACCTGGTTCAGACCTGGTTCAGACCTGGTTTAGACCTGGTTTAGACCTGGTTCAGACCTGGTTTAGACCTGGTTCAGACCTGGTTTAGACCTGGTTTTAGACCTGGTTTAGACCTGGTTCAGACCTGGTTTAGACCTGGTTTAGACCTGGTTTCAGACCTGGTTCAGACCTGGTTTAGACCTGGTTTAGACCTGGTTCAGACCTGGTTTAGACCTGGTTTAGACCTGGTTTAGACCTGGTTTAGACCTGGTTTAGACCTGGTTTAGACCTGGTTTAGACCTGGTTCAGACCTGGTTCAGACCTGGTTTAGACCTGGTTTAGACCTGGTTTAGACCTGGTCTCTTGTGTGTTTCAGTCTGATGTCGGGCCTGTCGTCGATGGAGTCTAAAGCCTGCTGCAGGATGGGCGTCCTCACCGTCACCTATTACCTGTGGACGACCTTCATCGCCGTCGTCGTGGGCATCGTCCTCGTCCTCATCGTCAAACCGGGCGTGGGCACCGACATGGAGAGTAACCGGCTCGGGGGAGGACCCGTGATGACCTCCGCCGACGCCCTGCTCGACCTCATCAGGTACGTCAGATGCCCTCCCGTCCTCCGCAGACCTCGTCGTGGTCGTGGAGATTTCAACTTTCACTGACCGACTTCTCCAGACCCCAGACCTGGTTCAGTCCTGGTTCAGTCCTGGTTCAGTCCTGGTTCAGTCCTGGTTTAGTCCTGGTTCAGTCCTGGTTCAGTCCTGGTTCAGTCCTGGTTCAGTCTTGGTTCAGTCCTGGTTAAATCCTTGTTAAGTCTGACCTGAGTCCTGCGTGAGTGCTGGTTTAATCCCGGTTCAGTCCTGGTTAAATCCTGGTACAGTCCTACTTAAGTCCTGCCCGAGTTTTGGTTTAGTCCTCTTTGAGTACTGCTTGAGTCCTGGTTGAGTCCTGGTTGAATTCTGGTTCAGTCCCACTTGAGTCACGGTTGAGTTCTGGTTGAGTTCTGGTTCAGTCCTGGTTCAGTCCAACTTAAGTTCTGGTTGAGTCTTACTTGAGTTCTGGTTGAGTCCTGCTTGAGTCCTAGTTTAGTCCTGGTTCAGTCCTGATGCTGAAACTGATCATTATTTTGCTCGATTAATCGATGAACATATCCATTATCTTTACGATTAATCGGTTAGTTGTTTATGATCCTGGTGGAATATTTACATTTCTTCGTTTTCTGTTTGTGTTTTTCTCCTGAAGTTCGTCTCTGGGTTTCGTCCAAAAACTGTGATTATTCTGTTAGTGAATTAGAGGAAGATTATCTCACTAATCAATTAATGACCATTAATTATTCACTTGTTACAGCCCTAATCCTGTTTAGACATTCTTATTTTATTATTTTATTTAATAATAATTTTATTTAAATTTGTACAGATTATGGCCGATGTGGCTTTATTTTCAAAACAAATGCATCAACATGAAAGTTAAAAATGAACTTTGGATTTTTATTATTTATTATTATTTCATGTAGACGCCTGTGAGTCACACTGTGCACATTTCTTTGGTAAATAATGAACTAAAACAGAGGTTCTTAACCTTTTTAGTCTCGGGGCCCAACTTTTTCTAAACAAAGTGGGGCCCTATCTCATATTAAATATATTATATTGTACTAATTGTGGGGCCCTCAAGGAGGTGGTCCTGGCCCTATGGTTAAGAATCACTGTACTAAAGTACAAATAATTGCACAAGAGAATTTACTAGGAACTTTAAATAAGAATTTTAAAGTGAAAATTTCTCCCTGAAGACTCAGTCTTGTGGAACCGAGGGAGAGAGACAGAGAGAGAGATTTCGAAGAGTTCTGTTCATGATGGCTTCAGTCTTTCTGGTCTTTCCTCATTCCGTGCACTTTGGTTGGATATTTCTGCGAGGATTCATGAGTCTGATTTTTTTGTGGTGCTTTGGCAAACACTCTTACGCCAATTAGTGGGCAGATCTTTTTCCCATGGGGCCACACGAGAAACAGAAAATATTCTAGAACCAAAATACTGAACTCAATTCTGCAGAATATTCATTTTATTTCTGTATAAAAACCAGAAAATCTCATAGTTGTGACGAGCTGCTCAGACTGAAGAGTTTATGAGACTAAACAATGAAAAAGTGAAACTGCTGAACAAAAAATATCAGTTAAAAACTCCTCTAAAATAAAAACAATGCAGCTTTAGTCCAGACATGAGGTCAAATTATAAAATAAGTTTATTTTATGATTCCACATGAACTTAAACGAGTCGATCAGAGACAAACAAAGAGACGGATGTGGCCCCAGAGGTGGACAAGGCCCAGGACTGGACTATGCACTGTGTGTGTGTGTGTGTGTGTGTGTGTGTGTGTGTGTGTGTGTGTGTGTGTTTTAAATCTTTAGAAAATGCTGCAGTGTTGAGAGTTCTCGAGGACGAGCAGCTCCGTGTTCTTCCTCTAGAACCTGATCATGTCCGGCTTGAATTTATTTTCACAAACTCCTTAAGTGTTGGTAAACTTTGTATATGAAAATTAAATCTGCAGATGTGATTGTGTATATTTGGTTCAGTCCTGTTTTATTCCCGGTTCAGTCCCGGTTCAGTCCTGTTTTAGTCCCGGTTCAGTCCCGGTTCAGTCCTGTTTTAGTTCCGGGTCAGTCCCGGTTCAGTCCTGTTTTAGTCCCGGTTCAGTCCCGGTTCAGTCCTGTTTTAGTCCCGGTTCAGTCCCGGTTCAGTCCTGTTTTAGTCCCGGTTCAGTCTCGGTTCAGTCCTGTTTTAGTCCCGGTTCAGTCCCGGTTCAGTCCCGTTTTAGTCCCGGTTCAGTCCCGTTTTAGTCCCGGTTCAGTCCCGGTTCAGTCCCGTTTTAGTCCCGGTTCAGTCCCGGTTCAGTCCTGTTTTAGTCCTGGTTCAGTCCTGGTCTCTGATCCCTTGAGCCGCTGATCTGTGTATTTGGAGTTTATTTTTAGTTAACTCCCGGGATGAGTCACAGATCAGCTTTGATCTTTGACTCGTGCACGTGGGAGTCTCGTGCACAGGCCCCGCCCACAGACACGCCCAGGCCCCGCCCCCCCACACACTGAGCCCATGACCTCTGACCTCATGTCATGTGATCTGTGTTTACACTGTGACGCACTGCAAAAAACAAAACAAAATCTATGCAAGTTAAGACGACTTGAATTAAAAAAAGTTTTATCATGATTTGAGTTAATTTCACTTCACAAGTAAAACGATCTGCAAGTAGAACAAGACTTTTTGTACTTAAATATGAAAATACATCTGACTGCACTTAAAATAAGAAAAACAACAACTTTATTCACTTAAAATAAACAAAATTCAATGTTGCTTGAATTAAGAAAAACACTCATTTCAGCAGATCATTTTACTTGTCAAGTTTTGAATCTCAAATAAAGTCAAATGTTCTTAATATAATTTTAATTTAGATAGATATTGTTTTTTGTGTCAGTGGATGCAGAGGAGCAGAGGAGGAGAGGGTTTGAGAAGCAGAAGAGAAGAATCTCTGTTCATTTTTGCCTTTGTTTTTTCTACAGAAACATGGTTCCCTCAAACCTGGTGGAGGCCACGTTTCAGCAGGTGACGTATTTTCATTTCCTCTGCTCCAGGAGAAAATGTTCTATTCATTTTCCCCACAGACGTTTCGAAAACTTCAAATATTCACATTCAAAAGAGCGGGGTGACTAGAATTTCAAAATAAAAAACTGGGACACTCTCAGTTTGTGGTGGTTGGTAATAATAAAACTGTGAATCGAGTGTGTGATTAAGGAATATTGTTCTACACTCAGCTCTAATGTGAGTCAGTACAGTCACATTTTCTTTGTGTTTGTCGTTTTTTAAGCAGATTTTCTGTATTTTACCAAAACAAATGTCAGTTTATGTTTCTCTCTTTACTGTTGACATGATCAGATTGGTCAAAAATAGAGACACTGGGACATTTCTTGTATAAAACTGGGACAAATCGGTGTTTTTGTATAAATCTGCTGGAACAGGGGACACAGGCTCAAAACTGGGACTGTCCCGGCGAAACAGGGACGTCTGGACACTCAAATTAAGAGTTTAAAGACATTGCTGAGACTAAACAGGTATATTCAAACCAGTGTCCATAACAGCTGTTTGAAAACGCAAGATTCTTTGAAATACTTTGATCACTCTAGAGTTTATAAAATCACCACAGAGCTGAGATTTCAATATTTTTTTGAAAGTCTGTGGGGAAAAATAAATGTTAAAGTAATGTTCCAGAAGCGCAGGGTGGACGTCACTGTTGAGCTGCTTTCATAGTGTGTCCAGACGTCCCTGCTTACCCGGGACAGTCCCAGTTTTGAGCCTGTGTCCCCTGTCCCTGCAGATTTATACAAAACCAGTGATTTGTACAAGTTTATACAAGAAATGTCCCAGGTGTGTCTATCTTTGATCAATTTGATCCTGCAACAGTGAAGAGAAACATAAACTGACTTTTGTTTTGGTAAAATACAGAAAATCTGCTTAAAAAATGACCAAAACACAAAGAAAATGTGACTAAACTGACTCACATTAGAGCCAAGTGCAGAACAGTTTTCCTTAATTACTAGGAATGTAACAATAAGTAATCAAAATATCATGATATCGTATCGTCAAAGTTCTCACAATAATATCGTGGACCATCACAAAATATCGAATCGCAAGTCTCTTTGTTTAAATGAACAACGGCAAAAAAACACAGAGGGAACTACATTTCCCATGATCCTTTGCTTCATTTCAGCGCAGACGACAAGAAGAAATAACAGTTCTAATACTTTTAACTCTTAGTTCTTTGGATTAAATCTTGTCAAGGCGTTTTAAGAGGGAAAAGTAGCACATTAACAGTTTTGTTAGCCATAAAATATCGCAATAAATATTGTACCGTGAGATGTACATTGTGAAAATATCGTAGCGAGAGATTTGGATATCGTTACACCTCTAATAATTCCACACGTTTCACAGTTTTATTATTACCAACCACCACGAACCAGGGACGTCTGAGGATTTTATTTTGAAAATCTGCTCACTCTGTCCTTTCATGTTAAAATTGTAAATAATATTTTAAAAATCTATCAAAGCTGAGATGTTATGACATTTATGTTTTGACAAGAAAAAAAACATGGAAGTCTGTGGGGCTCCGTCACCTGCTTGTTTCTATAGAGACGTCAGTGCTCTGTCTGGAATGTTCCACAGTGTCACTTTAAACAGCTCGACTTTACATTTATTCAGTTACAGGTGTTTTTTTTTTTTTTATAGCTCATAAATACCTCCAAAAACAAAATCAAGACCTTCTGACTGTGAGCGGGGTCGCCTCTCCACAGATCTGACCTGGAACTTGTTTTTTTTTTGGTCTCCATGGAGATAGAAAGGTTTAATGCCACACTGTGGAACATTATAGACAAAGAAACAACACATTGCACCTTTAAATAACTTAATAATGTCACTTTTCTGGTGGTTCGGTTTCCTTGGAGATCTTATTGCTTTGCCTGAAATGTTCCACCGTAGGGCATTACACTGTAGCACGTACGTTAAATTACAGCTGCTCAACAATATCTCGCTGTAGACATCCATGTAGAACCCCCCGGCGCGATGTTACTGACAGTATCTTTAAACCGTGTCCCCGGTCGCCGTGGTAACGCTGCTCTTCTCCGTCTCCAGTACAAGACGGACCTGGTGCCCATCCTCAAAGTGCCGACGCGGACGGTGCCGCCCAGCTTCGTGTACGTGATCCCGGACGAGAGCGCCCCCGGTGGACGCACCGTGTACCTGGAGCTGACGCCGGCCCCCGAGGTCCACTACAAGACAAGCCCCGGGACGAGCCAACAGATGAACGTCCTCGGCATCGTCATCTTCTCCGCCACCATGGGTACGACGCCGCACGGGGGGACAGAGGACGGGGACAGGAGGGCGTCTGACCAGTGCTGCCAGATCTGGTTTAATGATTTCTGTCCTGTCACGTTGAAAACCTGCCCTCGTCAGCAAAATACACAACAACGTTTAGTCACAGAAAACATTTCATCTTTGAATAAACGTCAGTG
>NW_026571473.1:40005646-40025146 GCF_026225935.1 Boleophthalmus pectinirostris
TCATGTGTGTGTAAATTTTGTTGAAGATTTGGTGATGAGGCTGTTACGTCTCGTTTGCTCAGGGAGAAAGTGAAGTAACAATATGAAAACCAAGATGGTTAAGGTTTAACTAAAAATTGTTGATTTAATATTTACAGTGTAGGAAAAAGAAAAGAAACAGAAAAAAAACATATAGAAAGTTGTGGTGAAAATAAAAGGGATTTAAACAAAATAATCGACTAAACTAAGGAGCTCTAACTAAGTAAAGCGCAACAAAAATCTAACTAAAGTTGTACTGCGAAAACAAGGCGTCTCAACAGAGGCAACAGTCGCTATTTTAACCAAAAACAAAATGAGACAACCAAAAATCAACCATAGATCAACCAAACAAAAGTCGAGCGGCCGCAGGGATCCAGCTGCAGGCGGAAGAGTGTCCTTTTACACCCCGCGCTCCCACAGGTGCATCTGCGGACTGGTGGGGCCGGAAAGGTGAGCGGCCAATCCCCGTAACGATCCGAGAAAACCATTAACCGGAAGTTCCACAAAGCTCCAGCGGGACACTTCAGGGTGTTGTGAAAAGAGTTTACAGGGGGAGTGTGTGGACAAAGTATTTCTGGTTTTATAAGAAAGTGTGTCGTCTTCATTTGACCCGTCCTTCTGTGTGTCTGGGTTCAACTTGATGCATTAAACTCGAAGCTCGTAGCTGGACCGGAGCCTGTGTTATGTAAAATAAAAGTGGACTGAGCAGCTCCAGTCAAATGAAGCTCATCGAGGTCCAGATTTGTAAACCAGAGCTCGACTTTTATAGCAGCAAAATCTCGAGTCCAGTTCCGGTTCCAGTCGTTGGCGCTGACGCTCTCTGACGTGCGGTTTGTTTTCGTCCCGGTTTGAGGCTCACGTTCCGCAGACTCTCCTCTGTGATCCAAGTCCTGATCCTCTGACCTCCTGACCGCTGACCTCCGACCTCTGCCCCAGTGACATCATCCAGGCGGTCAACAAACCCCGCCCACGTTCGTCAAAAAACTCCACCTCCTTTTCCCTGAGAAACTCCTCTACCTCATCCCAGCACATGATCTGATTATGACAAAGATCTGGTCCAGTCCTGGTCCAGTCTTGGTTTTGGTTCAGTTCTGGTTCAGTCCTAGTTTAGTGCTGGTCCAGTTCTGGTTTTGTTTCAGGTGTGGTTTAGTCCTGGTTCTGGTTTAACTCTGGTTCTGGTTCAGTCTTCTTCCTGGTTCAGTCCTGGTTTTGGTTCAGTCTTTGTTTAGTCCTGGTTCAGTCCTGGTCTAGTCCTGGTTTTGTTTCAGTCATGGTTCAGTCCTGGTTCTGGTTCAGTTCTGGTGTAGTCCTGGTTTAGTCCTGCTCCAGTCCTGGTTTTGTTTCAGTCCTGGTTCAGTCCTGGTCCTGGTTCAGTCCTAGTTTTGGTTTAATCCTGATTCAGTTCTGATTCTGATTCAGTCCTGGTTTAGTCCTGGTTCTGGTTTAACCCTGGTTCTGGTTCAGACCTGGTCCAGTCCTGGTTGAGTCCTGGTCTTGGTTCTGTCCTGGTCCTGTTTTAGTCCCGGTTCAGTCCTGGTTGAGTCCTGGTCCTGTTTTAGTCCTAGTCCTGGTTGAGTCCTGGGCTTGATTGAGTCCTGGTCCTGGTTCAGTCCTTGTCTTGGTTGAGTCCTGGTTGAGTCTTGGTCTTGGTTCAGTCCCAGTTCAGTCCTGGTCCTGTTTTAGTCCCGGTTCAGTCCTGGTTTTGTGTCCTGTTTGAGTCCTGGTTTTGTGTCCTGTTTGAGTCCTGGTTTAGTCCTGGTCTTGGTCCAGTCCTGTTTGAGTCCTGGTCCTGTTTTAGTCCTAGTCCTGGTTGAGTCCTGGTCCTGGTTTAGTCCTGGTTCTCTTCTGTGATCCAATCCTAATTTTCTGACCCCCGACCTCATCGTGCCCCAGTGACATCATCCAGTCACTCACCAAACCCCGCCCCTTTTTCCCAGATAAGCCCCGCCTCTCTCCCAGATAAGCCCCGCCCCCTCTCCGCGGCACATGATCTGATTATGACAAACGAGATCTGTGACGAGGCGAGTAACGAGCTGAGTGACACTAATCATAATCTCACACACGCCGGGGTTTTTCTGCTGCTCCTCGGGAACTTTCCCTCGACTTCCGTTTGTTTCCTGGAAAGTCACGACCCGCGGACAGATTTAGACCCAGATCTGGACTCTGAACCATATGGCGGATCTGATCATGGAGGACTCACCTGGTCTGAGTTTTGTCCCAGAAAAGGACGGTCCTCATGAATTTAGTTCAACAGTGAAAGAATACTACTCATGATGGTTCAGTCCTGGTCCTGTTTTAGTCCTGGTCCTGTTTTAGTCCTGGTCCTGGTTGAGTCCTGGTCCTGCTCCGGTCCTGTTTGAGTCCTGGTCCTGTTTGAGTCCTGGTCCTGGTCTGGTCCTGTTTGAGTCCTGGTCCTGTTTGAGTCCTGTTTGAATCCTGGTCCTGGTCCTGGTCTGGTCCTGTTTGAGTCCTGGTCCTGGTCTTGGTTCAGTCCTGTTTTAGTCCTGGTCCTGGTTCTGGTCCGGTCCTGTTTGAGTCCTGGTCCTGATTCTGGTCTTGACCCGGTCCTGTTTGAGTCTTGGTCCTGGTCCTGGTCTTGGTCCTGTTTGAGTCCTGGTCCTGTTTTAGTCCTGGTCTTGGTCCTGTTTGAGTCCTGGTCCTGGTCTTGGTCCTGTTTGAGTCCTGGTCCTGGTCTTGGTCCGGTCCTGTTTGAGTCCTGGTCCTGGTCTTGGTCCTGGTCTGGTCCTGTTTGAGTCCTGGTCCTGGTCTTGGTCCTGTTTGAGTCCTGGTCCTGGTCCGGTCCTGTTTGAGTCCTGGTCCTGGTCTTGGTCCTGTTTGAGTCCTGGTCCTGGTCCTGGTCCGATCCTGTTTGAGTCCTGGTCCTGGTCTTGGTCCTGTTTGAGTCCTGGTCCTGGTCCTGGTCTTGGTCCTGTTTGAGTCCTGGTCCTGGTCCTGGTCCTGGTCCTGTTTGAGTCCTGGTCCTGGTCCTGGTCCTGGTCCTGGTCTTGGTCCTGTTTGAGTCCTGGTCCTGGTCCTGGTCTTGGTCCTGGTCCTGGTCTTGGTCCTGTTTGAGTCCTGGTCCTGGTCCTGGTCTTGGTCCTGTTTGAGTCCTGGTCCTGGTCCTGGTCTTGGTCCTGTTTGAGTCCTGGTCCTGGTCCTGGTCTTGGTCCTGGTCTTGGTCTTGTTTGAGTCCTGGTCCTGGTCCTGGTCTTGGTCCTGTTTGAGTCCTGGTCCTGGTCTTGGTCCTGGTCCTGGTCTTGGTCCTGTTTGAGTCTTGGTCCTGGTCCTGGTCTTGGTCCTGTTTGAGTCCTGGTCCTGGTCCTGGTCGTGGTCCTGTTTGAGTCCTGGTCTTGGTCCTGTTTGAGTCCTGGTCCTGGTCCTGGTCCTGAGTCCTGGTCCTGGTCCTGGTCCTGGTCCTGGTCTTGGTCCTGTTTGAGTCCTGGTCCTGGTCCTGGTCCTGGTCCTGGTCTTGGTCCGGTCCTGTTTGAGTCCTGTCTGTGTTTCAGGTACTTCCCGTTCGGGATCATCTTCCTGGTTGCGGGGAAGATCCTGGACATGGCCGACCCGAGTTCGCTGGGGAGGAAGTTGGGCTGGTACGGCGTCACGGTTCTCGCCGGACTCTTCGTCCACGGACTCATCCTCCTCCCGCTTTTCTACTTCATCCTCACGCACAAAAACCCCTTTAAATACATCCGAGGTCTGCTGCAGGCCATGGTCATCGCACTCGCAACCTCCTCCAGGTCAGAGCACTCACTGTACACCAGGTCACTCTACACCAGGTCACTCTACACCAGGTCACTGTGCTGCAGGCCATGGTCATCGCTCTCGCAACCTCCTCCAGGTCAGAGCCCTCACTGTACACCAGGTCACTCTACACCAGGTCAGACCTCACACTCTACACCAGGTCACTGTGCTGCAGGCCATGGTCATCGCACTCGCAACCTCCTCCAGGTCAGAGCACTCACTGTACACCAGGTCACTCTACACCAGGTCACTCTACCACCAGGTCACTCTACACCAGGTCACTCACCTGTCACACCAGGTCACTGTACACCAGGTCACTCTACACCAGGTCACTCTACACCAGGTCACTCTACACCAGGTCACTGTGCTGCAGGCCATGGTCATCGCACTCGCAACCTCCTCCAGGTCAGAGCACCTCACTGTACACCAGGTCACTCTACACCAGGTCACTCTACACCAGGTCACTCTACACCAGGTCACTGTGCTGCAGGCCATGGTCATCGCACTCGCAACCTCCTCCAGGTCAGAGCCCTCACTGTACACCAGGTCACTCTACACCAGGTCACTCTACACCAGGTCACTCTACACCAGGTCACTGTGCTGCAGGCCATGGTCATCGCACTCGCAACCTCCTCCAGGTCAGAGCCCTCACTGTACACCAGGTCACTCTACACCAGGTCACTCTACACCAGGTCACTGTGCTGCAGGCCATGGTCATCGCTCTCGCAACCTCCTCCAGGTCAGAGCACTCACTGTACACCAGGTCACTCTACACCAGGTCACTCTACACCAGGTCACTCTACACCAGGTCACTGTGCTGCAGGCCATGGTCATCGCACTCGCAACCTCCTCCAGGTCAGAACCCTCACTGTACACCAGGTCACTCTACACCAGGTCAGACCTCACACTCTACACCAGGTCACTGTGCTGCAGGCCATGGTCATCGCACTCGCAACCTCCTCCAGGTCAGAACCCTCACTGTACACCAGGTCACTCTACACCAGGTCACTCTACACCAGGTCACTCTACACCAGGTCAGACCTCACACTGTACACCAGGTCACTGTACACCAGGTCACTGTGCTGCAGGCCATGGTCATCGCACTCGCAACCTCCTCCAGGTCAGAACCCTCACTGTACACCAGGTCACTGTACACCAGGTCACTCTACACCAGGTCACTCTACACCAGGTCAGACCTCACACTCTACACCAGGTCACTGTGCTGCAGGCCATGGTCATCGCACTCGCAACCTCCTCCAGGTCAGAGGAAACACTCTACACCAGGTCACTCTACACCAGGTCACTGTGCACCAGGTCAGACCTCACACTCTACACCAGGTCACTGTACACCAGGTCACTGTGCACCAGGTCAGACCTCACACTCTACACCAGGTCACTGTACACCAGGTCACTGTGCACCAGGTCAAACCTCACACTGTACAAGAGGTCACTGTACTACAGGTCACTCTACACCAGGTCACTGTACTACAGGTCACTCTACACCAGGTCATTGTACACCAGGTTACTTTACACCAGGTCACTGTACTACAGGTCACTCTACACCAGGTTACTTTACACCAGGTCACTGTACTACAGGTCACTCTACACCAGGTCACTGTACACCAGGTCAATGCACTCCAGGTCAGACCTCACTTTGACCTGTAAGAAGGTTTTTAAACATTTATATTTTTGTTTTTTGTCCTTTTTGTCAGTCCTGGTCTAATCCTGGTTTAATTCAGTTTCAGTCCTGGTTTGGTTCTGGTTTAGTCCTGTAGCTGTAACAAAATAATTTAGTAAAATATACCTAAAAATACTGATATATCGATACAGCAGCCCATGATATCGATACTGTATCATCGTTAAATGATACGATACCTCAATATTTCGATATTTTTGCACAGCCCCAATATCTATGGAGAAAAGCATCTGACAGACCCTCCACCAGGGAAGTTGCACAATGCAGCTTTAAGATCTTACAAAAGATTACATTTTTTCTTTTATTTTTACATTTCAGAGCAGTGCTGTTATCGATGTGCTGTTATCTTACATCAAGAGCTATGTATAAATGTATAATATGTATAATAAATAATATAATAAATATATAATAAATAATATGTATAATATGTAAAAAAAAAAAAAAAAAGTTTGGAAACTTGCAGTAAGCGTGAACAGAGCCTATTTCTGAGTCACAGACAGAAGGATTTTAGAATAATACAAATATATGTTAAATTAAATGCAGTTTTGTACAGTCAGATACAGAAGCCCTGAGCGGCAAGCGTGAAAAAATAAAATAAAAAGAGACACGTCATTTGAGCTCTATTTTCTTCATTTTCTTTCTTTTCTTTTTTTTTGGCAACCAACAAGTCAAAAAAAAAAATGTTTCTCATCTTTTTTTTTTTTTTTTTTTTGCCAAGCAGCTAAAATTCTATATAAAATCAAACGTAAGTTATATACTAATACTACTACTGGTAATACTACTAGTGTTTGATTTTTTAAAAGTACTAATAAAATAATAATTGCTGTTTACTGAAGGAAAAAAAAAAGAAAAAAAACATCTTTTGTTTAGTTGTTGGTTGAAAAAAAAAAAGCTTTTTTTTTTTGTTTTTTTGTTACCCAGGGCTTCTGTAAAAATCTCACTACATATCAAGAAAATGATAGTGTAAAAGAGTTTTAGTGGGTTCTCATTTTGGTGTTTAAAAAAAAGACTCCAGGAAATATCACAACTGTTACCATAGCAACCACTTGGTCCACTTGGTCCACTTGGCCAAAGCTCCTCTAATGTCACAGGAATTATTGTCTGACAAAATAGAATTATAAGAAAACACCTTTATTTTTATGAAATCATGTTTAAAGATTCTGAAAAATGTGTTTTTTGTGTAAATTGTGTCGAACTTTCGACAGAATTCTCCCAGTGTGATGTCATCAGTGCGGGAACTCTCGACTTCCTGTTTCATTTTCAACATATTTTTCATATTTTCTTCACTTCTTTATTGCTTTTTGATTTGTGTAAAGATATAATTTCTATTTACAGCTGGTGTTATTCCACCAGATTCAGTCCAAATGAGAGAATCCTCAAACTCCACATCACGCGCTCGTTTATTCTGGTGACATCACTTCCTGTGGGCGTGGCTCTGTGGCTCTGACTCTCGCTCTGTTCTTTCGCCCTCAGCTCCGCGACTCTGCCCATCACCATGAAGTGTCTGCTGGAGAACTGCCGCGTGGACCGGCAGATCGCCCGCTTCGTGCTGCCCGTCGGCGCCACCATCAACATGGACGGCACGGCGCTGTACGAGGCGGTGGCGGCCATCTTCATCGCCCAGGTCAACGACTACGAGCTCGACTTTGGGCAGCTGGTCACCATCAGGTACGAGCGGCGGCAGTGGCGGCGGGAGAGCGGTTATCCCTCGTGCTCGCGGTGAGGAGGTTGTGGGTTCGACTCCTGATCTGTGGTGTGTTTCGCAGCATCACGGCGACGGCGGCGAGCATCGGGGCGGCGGGGATCCCTCAGGCTGGACTCGTTACCATGGTGATAGTCCTGACTTCGGTCGGGCTTCCTCCTGATGACATCACGCTCATCGTGGCCATTGATTGGATCCTGTGAGTGCATCTCTTTTCCCCAGGGACGTTTTCCTCCCGTGAACTCTTTTAGAAAATGAAAACGCCGGAGAACTGCAAATTTTAGCCGCCGCAAGAAACTGAGTCGATGTAAAAGCGGTGACGGAGAACAGTTAGAGCAGGAGAGTCAAACTCAAATTCACAGAGGCCAAAATTAAAAACTAGGACTAAGTCGTGGGCCAAACTAAGTATTTTGTTTTCTCTTCTTTTGAGATAATGTTAAATCTTTTCTTATTAAATTAAAGGTGTAATAATAGTTTTGTTTAAACACTGAATCCAGAACAAACAGAATATAAAATAATAGCAAAGTTTTAAATAAATAATGTGTCTATAACCTATCAGTAGCCGGTGAGCAGCTCTAATACAGATTTGATATGATCTCGTGGGCCAAATAAAATTATATCACCGGCCCAATTTGGCCCCCGGGCCTGAGTTTGACATATCTGAGTTAGAGGCTTGTAGACGTTTTTCACAACGGCCAGAAGTTTCCCGCTGTAGGTTTGCTGAACTTCTGGTTATGGATGTTTGATGACCTAAAAAAAAATCATGATCACAATTATTTTGGTCAATATTGAAATCACGATTATTCAAACGATTATTTTTTTGTTACTCGATGCATTTATTCAGCATTTCTTGCCAAAATAACACAGACTTTGTTATTGATAACACACAAAACTTTCAATCTGAAAATAAATATTGACTACAAATCTGAACATCTAGAGCAGTTTTGCGACGTATAAAACATAAAATGAACAGTGTTGGGAGTAACATGTTATAAAAGTAAGAAACGACTGTAATGCATTGCTTTTTGCTGTAACACAGTAATTTGGCAAAAAAACAGTAATATTTTACTTGGTACAAACGTCAGTAACGAGTGTTACAAAGCTTTTTTAACCTGGATTGAAGTGGTGGGTTTTTCTTCATACAAATTCGCTAAAATCACCGCCATATCAGCAGCGAACTCTGCTCCGACCTGGTTTAGTCCTGGTGTAGTCCTGGTTCAGTCCTGGTTCAGTCCTTGGTTTAGACCTGTTTTAATCCTGGTTCAGTTCTAGTTCAGCTCTG
The DNA here is from genome assembly GCF_026225935.1 of Boleophthalmus pectinirostris. Lineage (NCBI taxonomy): Eukaryota > Metazoa > Chordata > Actinopteri > Gobiiformes > Gobiidae > Boleophthalmus > Boleophthalmus pectinirostris. Next base: position 40,014,089 of record NW_026571473.1, read on the forward strand.
GTTTATTCCTAGTTCAGTCTGTATACGGCTCAAAAGTTCAGCATCTTCACAGTCAGAGTGAGAGTAACTTAAAAGTAATGCAATAGTAATACTTTACATTTTAAATACAGTATTGTAATGTAACTAATGACTTTGAAATGACAGTAATAAGTCATAAATAACACATTACAGTTTTGAAGTAACTTGCCCAACAGTGAAAATGAATAAAATAAACTTTGAACATGAAATAAGGCAGAAAAACATAAATGTGTCCAAAATACACTCTATATCCAGCTTTTCTACATTCTCTAGATTTAAAAATAAATATACTTATTTATATAAAAAATATCCCAAAATAAACTGTTATGTTTTAGGCAACTCACACTCGGACTTTAGAACTGTGTCGATTGCTGTGGTTCTATGTTCCGTACTCCCAAAAATGTATTTTCATTTATTTTCTCGCCAGGTGAGAAAATAATTTTTTGGGTCTGATTGACCCGCGGGTCTCTCTCTAAGAGAGAGGGAAGGAAAAAAACTGTTTCTTCGGGTCAGTGTGACCCCAAGGAGAGCGTGAGGGTTAAGTTTTGTTCTTTCTTCTCTTGATCGTTGTGGATAAATTAAATGAAGAATGTTTATCCTTTGTGGAGTTTGTTGGTTGAAGATTTGGTGATGAGGCAGATTTATGGGGGTCAGTCTTATCATCAGAAGAGCCTCTAGTCAGAAAATCCATGTTCAGGTCGTGTTACAAATTGTTACAAATGAAATTGTATTTCAAGTTTTAAATATTTTAAAAAGTAAACATTAAAAGTAATAAATATATGAAACCCTTAAAATACTGCAAAAATGTTTGAGGAAATAATGATTTGGGTGGAAATCACTTAAGTCTTAAGTGGAACAGGGTTAATAATTGTCTGATTTTCAGGCAACAACTTGCAAATGTTCAGTAATTCGAGCTCTACAACCTACATTTCAATTTTATTTTAAATCTTTTTCTTTTAATAAGCATTGGTGGGTTTGTAAACCAACACATTAAGTCATGCTGGCCTTAGCTAATGCTGTTATTCATGATTATGTGTTTTCCTGTCAATATCTCTAAATATTTTGATTTTGCAGCCATTTTTAATTGGTAAACATCCCAAAGTTTACTAATTCTTCCCTGATATCCAGGGATTATTCCCTGTTGCTTTCATCAAATATACATTCAATTGTTCAAGAGAAATGTTGCTGACAAACCAATAGAAGAGGGAATGATTTTCTGACTAGTGGGTCTTCTGACTACAGGGCCTTCTGACTAGGGGGCCTTCTGATTAAAGGGCCTTCTGACTAGGGGGCCTTCTGATGATAAGGCTGTAACCGATTTATGAAGCTGGACATTTCCAGCAGTTTTTTTTTTCTTCTATTAAGTCATTTTAGATCAATATTGTGATTTTAAAAGTTATACCAGAATATTCCACGGGGGTCAGAGACGACGTAAACTCTACTACAGCAGACACAAGCACAAACACGTCTGCATTAAAGACTTTTATTTCACACAGTTTGACGTGTGAGTGTTTTGTGTGTTGTTCTTACTCTCTGTGCGTTTGTGTTTTTCAGGGATCGGTTTCGGACGATGATAAACGTTCTGGGCGACGCTCTGGCCGCTGGGATCATCGCTCACCTCTGCAGGAAGGACTTTCCCCTCAGCAACTCCGGCAAGGTACGCTAACAACGCTAAGTGTGCTAATAACGCTAAGTGTGCTAATAACGCTAAGTGTGCTAATAACGCTAACAACGCTAATAACGCTAAGAGTGGGGTGAGCTCTGTGTTCCTGCGTTTGTTGTGTTGTGGGGTTATGGTTCAGGTTAGGGCTCGGGTGAGGGGTGAGGGTGAGGGGGGTGAGGAGGGTGAGGAGGGTGAGGGGGTTGAGGGGGTGAGGGGGTGAGGGGTGAGGGGGAGGAGGGTGAGGAGGGTGAGGGGTGAGGGGTGAGGGGGTGAGGGGGTGAGGGGGTGAGGGTGAGGGGGTGAGGGGGTGAGGGGGTGAGGGGGTGAGGGGGTGAGGGGGTGAGGGGGTGAGGGGGGTGAGGGGGGTGAGGAGGGTGAGGAGGGTGAGGGTGGGTTGTGGGAACACGGGTGCACTCCCCTAATAATGCAAATGCTAATAATGCTAACGCTAATGCTAATAATGCTAACCGTGCTAACTACACAACACCACAGTCAGTCTGTCTCCTAATGGTTCTCATCTCTGTCTGTGTCTTTGTGTTTTTATGTATGTGTCACTGATTTTCTTTTGTTTCTGTGTTTGTGTCTCTCCGTCTGTTTCTCTCTGTGTCTCTGTCTGTCTGTGTCTCTGTGTCTTTGTCTGTGTCTTTGTCTTTGTCTCTGTCTCTGTGTTTGTCTCTGACTCTGTGTCTCTGTTTGTCTCTGTGTTTGTCTCTCTGTTTCTGTCTCTGTGTTTGTCTCTCTGTTTCTGTCTTTGTTTCTGTCTTTGTCTCTGTCTCTGTGTTTGTCTCTGTCTCTGTCTCTGTGTTTGTCTCTCTGTTTCTGTCTTTGTCTGTGTCTTTGTCTCTGTCTCTGTGTTTGTCTCTGACTCTGTGTCTCTGTTTGTCTCTGTGTTTGTCTCTCTGTTTCTGTCTGTGTTTGTCTCTCTGTTCTGTCTTTGTTTCTGTCTTTGTCTCTGTCTCTGTGTTGTCTCTGTCTCTGTGTTTGTCTCTCTGTTTCTGTCTTTGTCTGTGTCTTTGTCTCTGTCTCTGTGTTTGTCTCTGACTCTGTGTCTCTGTTTGTCTCTGTGTTTGTCTCTCTGTTTCTGTCTCTGTGTTTGTCTCTCTGTTTCTGTCTTTGTTTCTGTCTTTGTCTCTGTCTCTGTGTTTGTCTCTGTCTCTGTCTCTGTGTTTGTCTCTCTGTTTCTGTCTTTGTCTGTGTCTTTGTCTCTGTCTCTGTGTTTGTCTCTGACTCTGTGTCTCTGTTTGTCTCTGTGTTTGTCTCTCTGTTTCTGTCTTTGTCTCTGTCTCTGTTTTTGTCTCAGGGCGTCCCTTCGTACGGGACGGGGAAGCCTCACAGTGTGAACGTCCCGATGACGGAGCTGCACTCGCACAGAGACTGTCTGTACGACGACGACCTGAGCGAGAGACACACGGTCTACTACAACATCTGCCAGGTCTGAACCGGGACTAGACCTGGTTTAGTCCTGGTTTAGACCTTCTTTAGACCTGGCACATGATCTACTATAACATCTGCCAGGTCTGTACCGGGACTGGACCTGGTTTGGTTCTGGTTTAGTTCTCAGTTAGACCTGGGACATTGGTCTAGAAGAACATCTGCCAGGTCTAAATAGGGACTAGACCTGGTTTAGTCCTGGTTTGGTCCTGGTTTAGACCTTCTTTAGACCTGATACATGGTCTACTACAACATCTGCCAGGTCTGAACCGGGACTAGACCTGGTCTGGTCCTGGTCTAGACCTTCTTTAGACCTGGCACATGGTCCAGAAGAACATCTGCCAGGTGTAAAGAAGGACTAGACCTGGTTTAGTTCTGGTTTAGTTCTTCTTTATACCTGACACATGGTCTACTACAACGTCTGCCAGGTCTAAATCAGGACTATACCAGGACTATACCAAGACTAAACCAGGACTAAACCAGGTCTGGACCGGGGCTAGACCACCACAGCACCAGGTCTGGACCAGGTGTGAGTCCGGACTACAGTCCTGGTCATGGTCTGTTCCTCTGGGTCGTGGCCTAACCCTCCTCAGCGCGGTGCCTTCTTCTTCTTCTCCTTCTTCTTCTTTTTCTTCTTCTTCTTCTCTGGTTGGTTCGGGGCATGCGGGCATGCGGTGACACTGGCTTCAGTTGAAGTCTCACATTTTTCATAAATTATATCTGTATTTTTGTATAAATTGTGATAAATTATTTGATTTTAAATGTTTGTGTTGTAGATTTAAAGTAGATGTTTTCGTTCATACCTCATGTTTGTCCGGCTCTTCAGATGTAAACGCGGGGACGCTCAGGGAGGACGGGGACAAACACAAATATGAAATTAATCCATAAAGAAAAAAACTAAATAGTGATCGATCTCAGTTTTGGAAAATAAAAACCGTTAAAGCTCGCGCCTCCTGAAGTGCTCCCCCTTGTGGTTTGTGAGAGTCGTGGACCTTCTGCCTTAACTCACGTCAGACCTCCTCAGTTTCTGAACGCACAAACTTCCTCTCCACACTTTTGTATCTGTGTCTTTTGAAAATTTGTGTGTTTTTTTCTGTTTTGTTTCTGCATTAAACGTGATTAAACCTTAAACGTGGTGAAACTTTTTTTCTGATTTCACTTTTCTAAACTGTCCCCCTCCTCCCGTAAACTGTTTTTATTCTTGCTCACTCATGGAAAAGGAAAAGTGTGGTTGGTCGAACAGGTTTCCACACTTCACACTCCACCCCTGCAGTTTTTTTTGATACAAACACCTGTCTGTGATCAGGGCAGTGCTGTGTGATGTCATCAACTACTTGAAACTGCAGCGGCCCCTGGAGGCAGCACACACTTAGATCTGGACTGTTTTTGACCAGAAAACTGTACCAAGTTTGCACTGATGTTGCCAAAAATGACCTGGGACAGTAAATGACGCTGTAAAAACAACAGATACACATTTGTTAAACTTAAACTTCACTTTAAATGTGAGAAACCGTCAGTGTAAAGTAAAACAAAAGACCTGTAAAAGTCCTTAAAGTCATGTTCTGAAGTTGTTTCCTTTTCAAAATCAAAGCTTGAGTTGTGTTTGTTTCATTCACATGTTTGAGTAAATCTTTATTATGAGTCTGTTTACATCTGTAAAACTCTAAATGCTCTGTTCCACCTTGTGATGTCATGAAGTGGTAGAGACGGGCAATTCCTGTGTCTCAGTTCTGGTTCCCGCACCTAATCTTGAACCAACTCACGTGTTCACACCAGAATTCAGAGAGTTTGGGAACTGAAAAGTTGGTTTCCAACAGTGAACCGTGACAGAAGACGTCAGCGCGTTCGTCCAAGTCACACTCTGGAAAATAAACAAAGAGTAGCTGAAACTATCACGTATTAAATTTAAAGTTTTAAGTCGACAGAAACTATTCCGTGCCTTTGGTCTTGCATGTGTGTCTGTGCTCTCCTGATAAGATTATATCTTTGGATTGGGCGTCGCTGTCGTCTTCTCCACAGCAGATCCATGTTGTGTCAGAGTTTGGTACATAAATATTGACTTGTATAAGTACAAACTCTCACTGGTGTTGATGATGTGATCCATGAAGGTTATTTTCCTCCTGTGTCGTCTGTTTTCATATGACCTTTTTTTATTTGGTGGTAAATCCACTCCCTCTGTCGATGACGCGTCATGGGTTCACTTTAATAGTTTGAACGTGGGTCGTTCACTGGTGAGAACTTTGGTTCCAGTGGAACTGGAACCAGCACCGTTCTGACCGACCTGAAAACAGCTTCTGTGTCTTTCTGTGTTTCTTTGTTTCTTTTGGCAATTCCAGGTCTGAAATGATCCAAATGATTCTGAAGGTGTGTGGAGTTTAAAAACATACCGGAGCACTTCCTGTATCACCACACGACATCACAAGGTGGAACAGAGTGTTTTCAGTTTGAGAGAAGAACTCTTAAACATGTGTGAATGAAGCAAAACACAACTCCAGATCTGTTTGTGACGAGGACATGACATTTGAAATCGGAAAATGCGTAAAATGAGCCGAACCAGAGTTTGTGTTTCTGAGGTCACATGGTTCTGGTTCTGTTGGACTCTCCTGGGTCTGTCCTTTGTCTCTGTTTCTGTTCATGTGGGGACGTTGTCCCTCTGCTGCCCCTTGTGGCGGAGGTCGGATTCTCGCGCAGATCTGACCCTTGGCGTTTTTGTCCTGTGACACTTTTTAATCCTAAAGCGTGAGGAGCAAACTCAGTAATCCACAGATTAACCCCTCTGCACTTCACCTGGTCCCACCCGAGGAGGGTCAGGGGCGGACGAAGACGAGGAGGAGGACGAAGAGGACGAGAACGAGGGAAATATGAGACAGAAGTGCACTTAAAACAACATGCAAGAACTAACAGTACTGCAATACCAATATTACAACAGGAGAGAGAAACCTTACAGCTGTTCAGACTGTGAGAAAGACTTTGCCTAAAGAGTTTCTGTTCATACACACATGCAAAGAGCTGTAGTAGTAGTAGTAGTAGTAGTAGTAGTAGTAGTAGTAGTAGTAGCAGCAGGGTGACCAGACGTCCCCGTTTTCCCGGGACAGTCCCAGTTTTGAGCCTGTGTCTCTGTCCCTGTAGATTTATACAGAACCACTGATTTGTCTCAGTTTTATACAAGAAATGTCCCAGTGTCTTTATTTTGGACAAATCTGATCCTGCAACAGTAAAGAGAGACATAAACTGACATTTGTTTAGGTAAAATATCGAAAAGCTGCTTAAAAATTAACAAAATACAAAGAAAATGTGACTAGACCGACTCGATTTTCCTTAATTTGTTTCACAGTGTCCCAGTTGTAGAAGTCGTCCTAAACCCTTTCTGAATCTGAAATCACATTGTATTAAATTTGTACTTGGTGTTTTCACATTTTACCTCCTGGAGCATTCACACCCGAGACACAGAAATCTTTAAACTTATCCAAGAATCCCTGGACTTTAAGAACAAGTTTGAACAGAATCAGCAGGGAGGGCATCTGACACAGAGACCAGTTCAGAACATCCATCCATGTTCTTCCTCTTCTCCGGGGTCGGGTCTCGGGGGCATCAGTCTGAGCAGGGACTCCCAGACTTCCTTCACCCCAGACACTTCCTCCAGTTCCTCCAGAGGGACCCTGAGGTGTTCCCAGGCCAGTCCAGAGACATAGTCCCTCCAGTGTGTCCTGGGTCTTCCTCCTGGTGGGACATGAGACACCTCCTGAGGGAGACGCCCAGGAGAGACAGAACTTAGATTTAGACAAACTTTATTGATCTACAAAGGAAATTATTTGGACACAGGAGCTCACACAACACAAAATAATATAATAATAATAATAGGGCTGGGCAAAAATTTCAAAAATTAATCACAATTAATCGCATGTTATACGCAAAACCAATTAATGAATTAAAAAGTAGAGTACAGCTGCACTTTTATTGGAAATGTAAATGAAAGAGCCAAACATTTGTTGTGCAAACAGCATTTCTTTCACAGAGGAACCTCAGAGTCTTCAAGGTTTTCAGTGAAGGCCCAAGAAAAAATATTGAATGGATTTTTGTATCACTAAAATATTTTTTCAATATTTTTTATGCTGTGAGTAATAAACACGACACTAGTAATAATTTCTAGATCAGTGTTGTAAACTTGGACTGATATTTCTTAGGAAACAAAGGGTTAATATAATGGAATGGAAATGGACCAATCACAGTTTTTCTTCCAGTGGTATCTGGGTAAATCAGTGACTCCCCCTGCAGCGCTGAACTAAAGAAACACCTGCAGCGCTGAAGAAATAAGCTCAGCTCAGAGCTCACGGTTGGTCTGATCAGAGCCGGAGCCTGCGGCCGAACTCGCAGAGGCTCGGACACGTTGCATCTTACGTGGTCAGAAAAAAATGAAAAAAGTTTAAAAGAAAGACATCAAACTTAAAGAAACGCTCACGGTGGACTTTTTCAGAATAAAAGCCAGTGAGAAACAGAAGTTTACAATAAAATAAATAAATAAATAATAAAAACTGCGTAAAAGGTGTTAAAATAATTGTCGGCGATAATGACTTAATTAGTTAACGCAAAATTAAAGCGTTAAAGGGATAGTTTGGATTTTTTGACATAAATCTGTATGTCATCCCCGTCATCAGTGTTGTGCATCCACACCGACTTACCCCCGAAAGCGTCCGGTGAGCCGAGATCGTGACCGGTTTTGGTGCTGAGGAAAGTAGTTCGGCAAGTTGTGTGGGGACTTTATACTAAAGCGTTTTTCTTCTCAAAGCAATATGTGTTCAAAAGAGTGATACATTTGCATCACAAAACCATCGTCGCCAAAAATTCAGATCTCATAATCGCTTGGCGCTATTTTCTCTCCGTACGTACCACTGCGCGCGGCCGCCAGGTGACAGCCGCGCACCGATCCATCACTTTCTTCAGTTGTTCGGCAGTGTTTCCATGCACAGACGCCGCCACGCGAGAGAGCTAACGAGAGAGAGCTAACGAGAGAGCTTCTTTTGAACACATATTGCTTTGAGAAGAAAAAAACACTTTAGTATACAGTCCCCACACAACTTGCCGAACTACTTTCCTCAGCACCAAAACCGGTCACGATCTCGGCTCACCGGGCGCTTTCGGGGGGTAAGTCGGTGTGGATGCACAACACTGATGACGGGGATGACACACAGATTTATGTCAAAAAATCCAAACTATCCCTTTAACGTGCCCGGCCCTAAATAATAAAGAGTAAAAAACAGACGTCCTCCCCTCAGCTGCTCCTCTCCACGTGGAGGAGCAGCGGCTCTACTCCGAGCTCCTCACTCTGTCTCTAAAGGAGACGCCCGGTCGCCCTGTGGAGGAAACTCATCTGTGTCTCTTGTGTCGTGGATCTGGTCCTTCGGGTCATGACCAGAGGTGAGGGGAGGAACGAAGACTGACGCTAAATCCAAACTCAGCTCCTCTTCACCACAACGAACGATACAGCGACCGCACCTGTCCACCTGTCAATCTGCCCACCTGTCAATCTCACGCCGCACCTGTCCACCTGTCAATCTCACGCCGCACTTGTCCACCTGTCAATCTGCCCACCTGTCAATCTCACGCCGCACTTGTCCACCTGTCAATCTGCCCACCTGTCAATCTCACGCCGCACCTGTCCACCTGTCAATCTCATGCTCCGTCCTCCCCTCACTCCAGATCAAGACCCCGACAGACTTTTATTTATTTATTTTTTTATTTGATGATTTATTTCGGTCACAGGTAGATTTTGACATGAATTCACAGACATGAATTGTTTTTACTTGAACTCGTCCACTTGAGGCAGAGACTCTCCACCCGCCCGGACACGACGACAAGACGCCTCAAATTTCCAAACATGTAGACGTCTAAACTCCAGCAGGGAGATGTTCCTCCAAACTCACTCGTCCTGAAACCCTGAGCGGAAGAAACTCGCTCCATCTCCAGTTTAAGCCTCAAATCGTTCAATCTGAGCGATCTAGAAAAGTCTAGAACAGCCGTTAAAATAATAATAATAATAATAATAATAATAATAATAATAATAATAATAATAATAATAATAATAATAATAAGCTCCAGGTCCCAGTCCCTGAGAGGAGCTAAACATTGTACTAAAGTAAGAAGAAGTACAAAGTGGAGGTCCAAGAAATTACTCAAGTAAGAGTAAAAAAGTATTTGGTAAAAGTACTACTCAAGTAAAAGTACTTACTGTATATACATTTATATAATTTATGTTTTATTAATACCAGTTTCTTGCTGTTTTAATTGCTACTTATTTAGTTTATTACCATTTTTATTTAATATAATTTACCATTTTCTTTATCATTTATATTTAATTTAATCTATCCATCCATCCATTTTCGTCCGCTTATCTGGGGTCGGGTCGCGGGGGCAGCAGCCTAAGCAGGGACTCCCAGACTTCCTTCACCCCAGACACGTCCTCCAGCTCCTCCGGGGGGACCCCGAGGTGTTCCCAGGCCAGCCGAGAGACATAGTCCCTCCAGTGTGTCCTGGGTCTTCCCCGGGGCCTCCTCCCGGTGGGACATGCCCGGAACACCTCCCGAGGGAGGCGCCCAGGAGGCATCCGGAACAGATGCCTGAGCCTCAACTGGCTCCTCTCGACGTGGAGGAGCAGCGGCTCTACTCCGAGCTCCTCCCGTGTGACTGAGCTCCTCACCCTATCTCTAAGGGAGCGCCCAGCCACCCTGCGGAGGAAACTCATTTCGAGTGCTTGTATCCGCGATCTCGTCCTTTCGGTCACTACCCAGAGCTCATGACCATAGGTGAGAGTAGGAACGAAGACTGACCGGTAAATCGAGAGCTTCCCCTTTCGACTCAGCTCCTCTTCACCACAACGGTCCGATACAGCGACCGCATCACTGCCGAAGCTGCACCGATCCGCCTGTCAATCTCACGTTCCGTCCTCCCCTCACTCGTGAACAAGACCCCGAGATACTTAAACTCCTCCACTTGAGGCAAAGACTCACCACCCACCTGAAGAGGGCAAGACACCTTTTTCCGGTCGAGAACCATGGCCTCAGACTTAGAAGAGCTGATCTTCATCCCAGCCGCTTCACACTCGGCTGCAAACCGCCCCAGTGCACGTTGCAGGTCCTGGTTCGATGAAGACAACAGGACAACATCATCCGCAAACAGCAGAGATGAGATCCTGTGGTCCCCAAACTGGACCCCCTCCGGCCACTGACTGCGCCTAGAAATTCTGTCCATAAAAACAATGAACAGAACCTGTGACAAAGGGCAGCCCTGGCGGAGTCCAACATGCACCGGGAACAGGTCTGACTTACTGCCGGCAATGAACACAGCTCCTGCTCCGGTCATACAGGGACCGGACCCCATACTCCCAGAGCACCCCCCACAGGACACCACGAGGGACACGGTCGAATGCCTTCTCCAAGTCCACAAAGCACATGTGGACTGGTTGGGCAAACTCCCATGAACCTCGAGCACCGATGGAGAGTGTAGAGCTGGTCCAGTGTTCCACGGCCAGGACGAAAACCACACTGCTCTTCCTGGATCCGAGGTTCGACTATCGGCCGGATTCTCCTCTCCAGTACCCTGGCATAGACCTTACCGGGAAGGCTGAGGAGTGTGATCCCCCTATAGTTGGAACACACCCTCCGGTCCCCCTTCTTATACAGAGGGACCACCACCCCGGTTTGCCAGTCCAGAGGTTCTGTCCCCGACCGCCACGCGATGTTGAAGAGGCGTGTCAGCCAAGACAGCCCCACAACATCCAGAGACTTAAGGTACTCAGGACGGATCTCATCCAACCCCGGAGCCTTGCCACCAAGGAGCTTTCCAACCACCTCAGTGACTTCGGCCAGGGTGATGGATGAGTCCGCCTCCGAGTCCCCCAGCCTCGGCCTCCTCCTTGGAAGAGTGGGATTGAGGAGATCCTCAAAGTTTTC